>NW_028090067.1:15808316-16257029 GCF_014824575.4 Sturnira hondurensis
GGGGGACCTTGACGCAGTGGGCTAAACCATCTCTTTTCCAAATTGCTTCACTCCATCACACTCTGCCAAGTTGCCCTCTCCACTGGGCCCTCAGGCAGGCTGATCAGAACCGTTCCAGGCTCTCCTGGCTGTTGACACTCAGACCAGGCCAGCTCAAGGCTCTCCGGAAGTGGGGAAGGGAGCAAGAGCTTTCTATCCCCCACCCCGGGGTGCCTCCCCAGGGCAGGGCACTAGGGCACTTCTCTTTCCCTTGCAGGCCTGCTCCTGGTCTGGTTCCTTCTCTTGTGATCTCCCTGGAGATGGGGGTGCCTGCTGGAGCTTGCTTGGTGGCTGGCATTCCTGGCAGCTGTAGCCCCTGACCTCTCCAGGGAGCACGCAGCTCCCTTTGCCCAGGCCTGTCTGGAGAGCCCCCTCCCTCCCCTCTCTGGTGGGGGAACCCCTTATGAGTTGAGAGGCCCCGCACTCCCTGCTGGCAGTGCAGGCGTCTCCCCACTGAGTCCCCCAGTTCCCAGGGCTGTGTGCCAGGCTACCCCAAGGACACCCTCATCACCCTGTGTCTGCCGTTGGCCCCAGGTCCCTGCAGCTTAGTGAGCATCGGCTGGGGCACGAAGTGCTGGCCTCCTCTGCTGGGCAGGGGCCTCTGTCTCAGGAGGGGTCGCACGGGACCGCCTTTGCTTGGTGCTGGGGGTGGGGCAGGTCAGGGAGTGGTACCCACTGGCCAACACCATGACTCGACCACTCAGTTTCTGATCTAAACAAGGAAGAGCGGGGGCAGTTGGGGGTGGCTGCCGGCGGCAGGGACGATGCCACAGGGGAGGCGGCCGGCCCCGGCCTCTGTGATCTCTTTGGGAAGTGGGTTGCTTAGCATCACTTGGTCCATGGCTGTGGTTCTGTGACCAGTTCTCGGGCGACCGGAGATGTCCCCTCCAAGTCTCCTTGGTTGTTTTTGCAGGTCTTCCCCTCGGGAGCACGTGACGGGAGACTGGCAGCTCGGCACTGCTCGTGCTCGGAAAAGCGTCGGCACACCGTTGGCCTCGGTGCCGGCTTCTGAAAGGATGACTCAGTGGGAAGACTGCCTGGCCACAGTGAGTTCCCAGTGAAAAGCAATCAGAAGAGGAAGGGGGAAGGGAGGGCTGTCTTTCACCTGTCATCTCACTCACCAGTGACCCTGAAGGGCAGCCTAACTACCCCTCGGTGGACAGTGGATGAAAGGGGCCCCGCCTTCCCCAGGCCAGCCCCAGCTGTGGGGGAGGGGCACGGGGCCAGCAGCTGTGAGCTAAGCCCTCAGTTCTCTGATGCAGGTTCTTCATTTGTAAAGTGGGAGAAGACTGTTGTAAAGATTAAACGAGCCAGTGCGTGTCAGGTGATCAGCTCACGTGGGACATGGCAGGCCACACAGTGACCAAAGCCATCCCCACTACCATCACTGTCATTGAGACACACCTCGGCCTGCCTACCCCCACGCCTGGCACTGTCCGCATGCCATCCCCTCTCCCACAAGGCTGGAGATGTGGGGACTGAGGGTGACAAAGCCCTCTGGGCTCTAGAACCCAAAGGAGTCGAGACCCTCGGGGGCAGGCGACAGGCAGAGGCAGCCTTCGATGCCAGCCCGTGGCCTGCATGCAGCCCGGTGCAGGAGGCAGTAAGGGGCCTCTGTGGGTCTTTAATCAGAGGAGTGGACAGTGTTTTAGGAGGATTAATCTGGCAGCAGAAATGGGACGGAAAACAGTCCAGCTCGGCACAAAGAATTATGACTGCTGCCTGGCTCCGAGAGACAGGCCACTGAAGGAGAGTGGCCTGGTTCTGGGCTCCCTGGTGCTCAGGGTTCCTGGCAGCTGGGAGGGGCTGGCGCCTCTGTAAGAGGCATCAAGGGAGGCCAGCAGAGGGCACTGTTCTGTTGGTGACAGGGGCCCCTGCGAGGGAGCTCTGGCACCTGGACATCGAAGAGGCAGCAGAGCCTGGTGTGTGAGAATCAGGACAGGGTGGGCGGTCAGCACCCCGAGCCCTGCGGTGAGCTCCAAGCGGAGCATCTCAACTGCAGCAGACTGTAAGCAATTCCATCCCACTGTGGGGTGTGTGCTCCGTGAAGTCCCCCCAGGAGGCAGCCTGCCCCGGTCCCCAGCCTGGCTCCCAGGGACCAGCAGGCAAAGCGCAAAGTGGAACCGGGGCTGCCCTGGCCAAGAACGGAAGGAGCTGCTGCTTGTACACGTTCTTATTTTATTTAAAGCTGTCACAGTAGGTGGGAAGAGCCTCGGCAGCCCGCCTTCTCTCAGCTTCCAAGGAGACTGGCAGGTGGGGGGCACTGGCAGGCGCCAGCAGCACCCAGCCCCTCACACGAGCGCGCGGAAGGTCTCCACCTTCTCCTGGTACAGCTGGTGGAACTGCCGGGCCAGATGCTGGAACGGGGCTTCGTAGTTCTCCATGTCCTTCTGCGGAGACAGGTTGGAGAGGCCCGCGTGTTACGTGCGTCATCAGAGGGCCAGCACGCACCCACCCCTGCCTCATGTCAGGGGCCGCACTCACTCCCCCGGCTTCCCTGTCCACCACCTGGGGAGGCGCTGCCATTGTGCCGTGTTATCAGAAGGAAACTGTGACATGGAGAGATTAAGTAACTTGGCCAAAGCCACACACGTGTCAATCGTGGAGCTGAGTTTGAATCGAGATCTGTCCTGACAGAGCCTGTCCTTTCAGCCACTCTTACTCTGTCTGAGGCAGGTTGTTATAAGACTTCTCTCCGGCTTAGCTTTGACGGAGGCTCCAAAGGCCACAGCAAAGTAACAGACAGCAAGGACCCTCACACTAGAGGGAGGGCCAGACGGCACGGGCCACCCTCGCCTTGAGGGAAGGGTTGTGCTGTGACATTTCCCTCCAGGAGGGGTGCCCCCTCACCTCTGGCCCAGTGGGAGGTTCCACAAGAAAGCCCAAGGCTGGGGGCTTAGGGAAGAACTGAGGGGCAAACAAGGCTGGCTATCCTGGTGTCCAAGCCGGGAGCGGGTTCACTGGGATGGCAGCATTGCTCCTCTGTCCACCGAGGCTGCAGCTGCCCTGCCCTGGGCCTCCCAGGCTGGAGCGATCTTACAGGACTCTGCAGGGACAGCCTGTAGGGGGTGCGGGGTCCCAGCAAGGACAGAGGGCCAGGAACCGCAGCTGCAGGAGGAATGAGGCGGTGCCCTGGCCTGGGGAGGAGCCCCTGCCACAAGGAGACTGCTGGTGGGAGTGCCCTGCTGATGGGGGCAGCAGGGGCATCTCTGAAGAGCTCAGGGAGCCAGCCTTAGACACCCGGCAAGTCCTGAGGGGCCACAGCAGGTCCAGCAGAGACCCAGCCCTCACGCCTCTCCCCTTTCCCTGTGGGCTGCAGGCTGCGAGCCGAGCTGGGGGAGGTCCAGGGGCAGGGATGCAGGAGCGGCCAGCCTGGCCCTGCTTCCCCGGGTGGGCTGGCGGGGAGGCGCCAACTCGAAATCAAGTTCGGAATTTTGACAGCCGCCCAGCACTGGGCATCTTAATGACTGAAATAACATTTCTGTGACTAAAGGTGCACAAGGGGCTTTCACTCTTTGGGTGCACACGTGTATTAAAATTTTAATTCAATGTCTTTAAACTAAAAACCACAAAAACCCAACTAGTTCACCCATTTCTCCCACCCCTACTTGGGCAACCATCAGTCTGTTCTCTGTGTCTATGAGCCCTTTTGTTTAATTTCAAACATTAGCGAGATCACATGGCACTTATCCTTCTCTGTCTGACTCACTGCCCTTAGCCCAACGCCCTCAAGTTCCATCCGTGTTGTTGCAAGTGTCAGGGTTTCTTTCTTTTTGTGCAGGGATAATATTCCATTACAGCAACCCCAGCGTCTCTGCCCACCCGCCCATTGACGGGCACCAGTGTCCACATCGCGGCCACCGTGAACGTGAGGGTGAAGGCGTCTGTTCAGACAGTGCTTTCCTTCGAGGCAAGACCCAGGAATGGGGTTGCTGGGTCATGTAGTAGTTCTATTTTTAATTTTTGAGGGACCTCCGTATTTTTCCACCGTGGCTTTACTGTGTCCACGTATTTCACATTTTTTTTTTAAAGAAATAAGCTGGCAAAAGAAAGAACCCACTACGTCCAAGGCAGCAGCTTGGCTATGAACTCACGAGGACCCGTTTCAAGCAAAAGTGCAGCCTCAATGAGAGATGAGAGATGAACTCGCCATGTATGGAAGAATTTCCAAACCAAAAAATGGTACCGAGTCCTCAGGCCCAGGGTTTCACAGACAGCAGGCTGGGCCCCGGGGCAGTGGCCCAGCGGGTCTGTGAGGCACCCCGCATAGAATTCAAATTCTGCAATTTGAGGAGCGGCCCCTGGACTCTGCCAGCCAGTGACAGAAATGCACCACGCAACCAGTTCTGGTGGAGCAAGTCAGCTGGACTTTCTAGCAAGGGAAATCCCAGGGCGCAGGAAAGAGCTGGCTGAGGGGGACGGAGATGGCGGTAAGTGCTGAGAGCGATCGGAAAGATTGGGGGCGGGGGTGGGGTGGGGAGTATGCAGCCCAAGGAGCAGGGCACCTCACCCATGACTGCCGAGGACAACAAAGCTGTCACTCTCCAGGCGGACATCAGAGAAGTAACTGCTCACACCTGCCAGGCATGTTGTGTCGGGCAGAGTATGAACTCCTGGGCAATGCCAATGTCAAATAGTAAAACTGGACCCTGTTTTACACCACTTACAAAAATTAAAATGGAGTAAAGGCTTGAACTGAAGACCTGAAACCACAGAACTCCCAGAAGAAAAACATTGGGGAAAAAAGCTGCTTGACGTTGATCTTGGCAATGACTTTATGGCTCTGACACCAAAAGCACAGGCAACAACAGCAGAAACCAAGCAGGACCACATCAAGCTCAAAAGCTTCGCATGGCAAAAGAGATGACCGACCAAGTGAAAGGGAACCTACGGAATGGGGGGGAAACATCTGCAAACCGCAGATGTGATAAGGGGTCAGTATCCAAAATGTACAACTCAGGCATCTCAATAGCAAGAACACAACTGATCTGGTACAAAGTGGGCAAAGGACCCGAGGAGACATTTTTTTTTTTCAAAGAAAATATTCAAATGGCCAACAGGCTCACAAAAAGGCGCTCAGGATCACTAACCATCAGGGAAATGCAAATCGAACCCACAATGAGATGGCACCTCACGGCTGTTAAAACTGCTTATGAAAAGACAAGATACACCAGTGCTGGCGAGGATGTGGAGAAACGGGAACCCTCGTGCCCTGCCGGCAGACGCAAACTGGTGTAGCCGCCGTGGAAAACAGTGTTGTGCTGGGTGAAGTCAGAGCAAGACAAATACTGTGTGATCTCCCGTGTGTGGAATGTAAAAACACACCCCCTAGGAACACAGAGCACACTGGTGGCTGCGGGGCAGTGGGTGGGGGGTGGGTGGGGTGGGTGCAGGGGGTCAGAAAGTACAGACTTCCAGTTTTAAGATGAGTAATTTCTGGGGATGGAATGGAAATGAAAAACACCCAGGCAGGGGGCCACGCAGGCACTGCCCGTGGGGAGAGAGGAGGAGGGCATGGCGTCAACGCTCAGCCGTGCGTCGAGCAGCGTCTCGTTATGTCACCTTTTTAATTACAGCCTTTCTTAACCGAGCGGCCTCAGGGGGACTGGTTCCTTGCACGGTTACTACCAAGTGCCTCACTGCAGCCTCCTCGGGTACAGTTCACGCACCCGGGGCAACGGCGCACCACACACAAGTGAACCGAGTTTATCGCCCGCCGCCCAGGAGCCTCTGCTGACCGATGAGTTGGGGTAGGTGTCAATTTTGGGTTCCACCAAGAGTTCCGGGGTGTATGGGATATTGGGGTGAGGAGGCAGCTGTGCAAATGTGAAGGCTGGAGGGGGAACCCTAAAACATCGTTTGCTGTGGGCAGCGCGGCTTACTGCTTCGCTCAAAGGTGCGCTGCGTGAAGATGCTCTACGCAGCAAAAGCTCGATCATTTGAATCACCGTCATGAATCAGCATCTGTGCTCATTGGGCCAGAGGCAAGAGTGATTTTGTCTTCGAACAATCTGCGGGTTCCAGGATTTAGTAAATGGTAAGAGTATAAATAAGATTGCTAGGGGTAAATATACTTTTAAAAGTTGACGTCCATTGAGTGCTTACTGTGCACCAGACTTTGTGCTGTTTTCACAGTCACCATGACTTAATTTTCATGTCTGCTGCTCAGTGAGGGGCATGGCTTACTATTCCCACTTTACAGGTGAGGAGCCCAGGGCCCCACAGGTTGATAACACACACAGGACCCCCAGCTAGTCCTGCCTCTCACAGCCAGGGCTCAGAGTGCCTGCCTTTCCTCGCTGCACTTTCCTGAAGGGGGCACGCCTTCTGGGGGGACCCGAATGTTCATATCCACGCAGCAACTGGACAGCAGGGTTTGTCTGCCAAGTTCTACAGGAGCAACAACGGGGGTGTTGGGCTTAATTAACCTCCCGTAGCCAAAGTCGATTTCGAGTGGAAGACCACCTCCAGGCTACCAGTTAGCCCGCCGGCTCTTCGGGAGGGGCAAAGACTCAGGTCCGGAGGCCGCATGGCCAGGAGCGAGGTCCTGTTACAACCACGGATGGGCCAGGCCTGCGAGTCTCCCCAGCAGCCCGGGCCGGGGGCACCACGGCCAGCACCTGGGCCCCTCGACTCAGGAGTGGACGTCTCTGGGCTGCTCCTGAGGGACCGGCCTTCACTTCCCTCCCCTCCACGGGAAATGGTCACACAAGCATGTCTGACGGGTACAGCCTGGGTCACACACCTGCACCCAGGTGGAAGGGAGGCTGGGACCTCAAAATCCCCAACACAGAAAAGGGTTTCACCGGCACCAGATGGCTAAAATCGTCACATGTGTGTGCTGAGGGCACCGGCAGCAATTCGCCTGGGCTGGTCCACTCAGCGAGGGCTCCTGNATTTTCATGTCTGTTGCTCAGTGAGGGGCATGGCTTACTATTCCCACTTTACAGGTGAGGAGCCCAGGGCCCCACAGGTTGATAACACACACAGGACCCCCAGCTAGTCCTGCCTCTCACAGCCAGGGCTCAGAGTGCCTGCCTTTCCTCGCTGCACTTTCCTGAAGGGGGCACGCCTTCTGGGGGGACCCGAATGTTCATATCCACGCAGCAACTGGACAGCAGGGTTTGTCTGCCAAGTTCTACAGGGGCAACAACGGGGGTGTTGGGCTTAATTAACCTCCCGTAGCCAAAGTCGATTTCGAGTGGAAGACCACCTCCAGGCTACCAGTTAGCCCGCCGGCTCTTCCGGAGGGGCAAAGACTCAGGTCCGGAGGCCGCACGGCCAGGAGCGAGGTCCTGTTACAACCACGGATGGGCCAGGCCTGTGAGTCTCCCCAGCAGCCTGGGCCGGGGGCGCCATGGCCAGCACCTGGGCCCCTCGACTCAGGAGTGGACGTCTCTGGGCTGCTCCTGAGGGACCGGCCTTCACTTCCCTCCCCTCCACGGGAAACGGTCACACAAGCATGTCTGACGGGTACAGCCTGGGTCACACACCTGCACCCAGGTGGCAGGGAGGCTGGGACCTCAAAATCCCCCACACAGAAAAGGGTTTCACCGGCACCAGATGGCTAAAACCGTCACATGTGTGTGCTGAGGGCACCGGCAGCAATTCGCCCGGGCTGGTCCACTCAGCGAGGGCTCCTGCTGACTCTGCTGGGACATGGCTTGTGGCCCGCAGTCACCCCGCGGCTGCAGTGAGGTGGGACAAGGCACACTGAGGGGGGTCAGACCCTACTCCTCGCTCAACCCTCCACTAGTCGTGTGACCTTGGGCCAGTCACTTCACCTCCTCAATGTGGAAGTGGGATGTGGGGGACCAGCTCCTGCCCACGGGACTGAACATGAGCGTCTATGACATAATGCTCCAGCAACACCTAACCCACATGCAAAGTCAAGTGTCACCGCCACTGAACACAACCTTCTGTGTTTCTCCCTGGCTGAGACACAACCCTTCCCGGGGCTGGCCGGCTGACCTGCTTCACTGAAATGCGTGCATGACTCTTGCTGTCACGAGAACAGATCTTGGGCTGAGGGTGCAAACCTCAGTTCCAAATCAACTCTGTGAGTGGCGGGGTAACGGCTCGATCAAAGCACATGACGTCATGTGAGGAACCGCTCCCCGCAGAGGCCCGCTCCAGCCTGGGCTACGGAGCCAGCGGAGACACTTACCACTGATGTTTCAAAACACTCCAGGCCTTGGCCCAGCGCCCAGGCACGGGCCTGCGCAGACTGCACCGCCCGTCTGCTGGCCAGGTCCGTCTTGTTGCCCACTAGCACACCTGCTCGGAAGAAACAACCATAGCACCTCACTGAGTTGGCAGTCTGGGTGGCCAGCGGGGACGAAACGGGGGCAAGCGGGCTGATTCTGAGGGGCATAAAAGGTCGTGTCTCAGGGCACCTGGTTCAAGGCAATGAGCAAGATGGGGACAGTGACGTGTTGACCCCCCAAGGGCCACAGCAGAGCAGGCTTTGCTTTTCACACCAGCTTCTGCTCGGCCCTTTTTCTGGACTCCCTATGTGTCTCCTCTGTCGCCTTGAGGCTGCAGGTGCCCTGAAGGGGAGGGCCGACTCTGCGAGCATTTGCGGTAAACTCCTAGCGCATGGAGTGAACTTTAAAAACGGTCATTAATACTAATCTCAGGACCAGGCTCAGAGTCAGGGATCCAGAGGCAATTTCGTTGTGTCCCCAGCTGCATGAACAGCAGCTCATTTTTGAGCCCGTCTCCTCTTTCTGGTCTGTAATGAGGAGAATTGGTTGATCTCACAGAAGGATGAAAAATAAATGGATTTAAAGCATTCGGAAGTGACAACAGCACTTGCCTGTTTACTTGTGCCCCCTGCACAGGAGAAAGCGAGGCATTTGTCTGGGTTAGCTTCCCAGAAATACCAACTCCGGTCCCCACCACAGCCCCTCCCCTTGTTGCCTGAGCCCCCCCACACCCTGCAAGGTGGGCGTCCTCGTGCCCATTTGACAGACTCAGAGGAGTGTGGTTACTCACTGAGGTTTCTGTGTACGGGCCAGACCATCGCACTCAAAGCCCAGGGCACCCCTTTCTGCACCCACGGCCAGCTGTGCAATGACCTTGTGCTCTTCAACTTGAACAACAGAGGTGCTGCTGGCAAACCGGGGTGCCCATGGCTCCTACCTGGGAGGAAGGCGCCTGGGACCTGTAGCTGCACCTTCTCCAGCCACTTGCTGCAGCTGCTGAAGGACTGCTCGTTGGTCACATCATAGACGAGACACAGGACATTGGGACTCTCCCACTGTGCAAGAGGAACAGGATGAGCGCGTCAGGAACAGTGAGCGTGACTTCTAGGATGGGAGAGAATTGGGCCAGTTTTTTGGGAGGGACATGTGGACGAAGGGAAACGAAAAGCTGTAGAGGTACAATGAGCTCACATCTGTACCAGGCTCTCTGGGTGGCTCTCTGGCATGGGCGTGAGACCCCCCAGCTTTGCCGGCTGGCCTCAGGGTAGGGCTGCCGCTTCTCTCTCCCTGCCACGGCCTCAGCAGCCAGTCCTTGCACTCCTTCTCAGTGACAGCCCGCTACGGTGCGAGCTGGTACACCTTCCTGCTCTGTGGGCCCAGGGCAGCACCCTTGCTTCCCTCGGCCAGTCACCTGGATGCTTGTGTGCTCGCATCTCCGCGATAAGGGCCGGCTTTTCACAGTGCAAAGGAGGCACTTTCTGCCTCTCCTGCAGTGCCTCGGCCCTGACCCAAACCAGACCACCGGACAGGGCAGCCCTGCTCAGGCTGGCCTGCACAGGACCTGTGGCCAGCCCTGGTCCCTGCAGACCCTGACCCTGCAGACCCTGACCCTGCACAGTGAGAGTCTGGGTTACTTCTGGGGTGTTGTTACCTCCCAGGGTGTGAGGAGGAACCCCTTCTCTCCGGTTGTCCTTGGAAGGAGCCCAGGGTCACTCTGGAAGGCTCACCTCGCTGCCCCCAAGGCCACCCTGGCTCCCGGAGGCCTCCAGGATGGGGGAGCATGGACTACACTGATGGTCCCCACACCCTCACTCTGCAGACCATCTCAGAACTCCCCCCCCCCATGTGCCTGCAGGAGACGCCTTCTTCCTCCAGCCTCAGTGGGGGAACCAGGTGAGTCCTAGGGTCAAGCTGGAGCAGGAGCTGGAGCTGGAGGAGGGAGCCTGGAGTCAGAGTGTGAGCTGAACGTTGCCCTGACCCCCTGCCGGGCAGGGCAGCACCCAGCACCAGACTGTACACATAGTAGGTGGGCATGGGGTGAATGTGAACTTATCACCATCAGATCTGTATCTCTTAGACAACAATAACAAAAAAGGGGGCAGAAGACAGTTTCCATTAAAACGTAGCTGTTCTTGGAAAGGCAGGGGAGGGCTCTGGAGAGTGCAACCCTTCTAATTAGCTCACTGGCCCAGATTAGTGCAACTGTTACCTGGGAGGGCATGGCAGGCAGGAGCCTGAGAGGGTGGCTGGCTGGATGGGAGTGACAAGCCCTGGGCAGCAGGTGCACAACCCAGAGCCAGACCCATGGGACCAGGGAGTGGCCCAGGAAGGCTTGCCTCACCAAGGGGCCTCTGGGGTGCCTCACCCCCTGAGGGGGGCGTGGAAATGCTAGCCCCTGTTGTGCGGGGTGGAGGAGGAGGGCTGAAAGGGTACCATCGGGAAGGGGTATTCAAGAGAAGGGGGGCCCCAGGAAGGGCAGCTACGAGAACTGCGCCACCCACCTCTGGCACATGTGGGACCCAGCCATTCAGAGCTGGGGGCTGGGGTGGGGGAATCTCATGCCCGAGCCACTCCGACTGGCCAAGGGGCCACCAGTCCCAAGGCTGGGAGGGGCACCCCCCCGCCCCAGAACTTTGCCACGCTGGCCTCTCTCAGCAGCCAGAGGGCGGTGAAGTCTCCGTGGGGGCGTGGTGAGGGGGCAAGCCTTCCGGTGGGAGGTGGTGGTGGAGGTTAGGAAATGAAGCAACACGCTACTTGCCAACTTATCCAGCATCTCAGAAAACAGCTCCTTGCCGGCAGAGTCAAAAATGAAGAGCTCCTGGAATCAGAAAGGCGTGACCTAAGAATGTCCATCCACCTGGGGGGCAGGGGCACGGACCACTGGTGGCCTGGAGGCTGCATCTTCTCCCCGGGGCACAAGGTACAAGGTGGGGAGCGGAGCGGCCTCCGGAAGGCTGGGGGGCAGCACGACGGCTGCCCACGCCTCCCAGCACTCTCTGCGCAGCGCTCACCTTCCCTAACCTCAAGAGCAAAAATACTAGGAACAAGCTGACTTCCCACCTGGCAGAACAGAATGCCAAACAGGCTGACAAGTGCTCTGGTTTCCAAAGGCCATTCTGCACTTTGTTAACCAAATTGATTTTCAAATCTTAAAACCATTCTTTCAAAGGAGGTCACTGAGAAGGCCTGGGAAGGAGTGTAAAGTAGGACAGTCTGTCACCATCCTGGACGGCTATGGTGCTATTCTGACAGAGGACACAGGGTGACCCCCCCCCCACGCCCAGTCCAAGCCTCACTGGGCCTGTGGCAGAGCCCATCCCCAGGGCTGTCACCTAGGGGGTCTCCCCCAACTTCCCTCCAAGCGCTGGACATTCCTGGCTGGCTGCCAACCCTGGCCCACACTGTCTGAACCTTGGCGCCCTGACCCAAGTCACACGCAGGTTACCCGGGCACCATCTTGTCCCTTCTTCTTGCATCACGGACCTCTTTAACAGTCTGGTGACTCCTACCCCTTCTCCCCAGGAAAGCACATGCAGACAGCCCCTTGCAATTCAACGGCAGGAGTTGTGGGCTCCCAGCAAGGGAGCTGGGGTAAGAAAGTGATGGGCGAGTTCTGTGAGGGCAAAGCCCCCGTCCGGGCCTCACTTCCTCTGTCCACCTGCCCTAGGACGCCTCTTCCCTAGCCGCCCCACAACTCTGTTCCCAACCCTCAGACAAGCCCAGGCCAAGTCCTGGCACCGCATTTCCTACAGGGAGGGCAACGGTGACTCGGGGACCCTGGGCCCAGCTGCAGTGGCACTGAGTTCCCTTGGGGCAAGGGCACCACTTACCACACTGTCCCCCGTGTCAGGAACTGGCACCGTCTTCACCACCAAATCCACCCCTGTGGTCTGCCGAGGAAAACCAACACGGTGCGTGTCAGAGGGCCCCACGGGGTGTCATGCAGGAGGACACGACAGGCACCGCACCCAGGAGACATGTCCCAGTACAGGTGTTCATGTCCTGGACTCACTTTCCGTGCGGAAGTCAGAGCGGACCAGCTGGTCTCGCCCAGCTCCCTGCCCAGGAGCGAGCTGCGCTCCTGGTGGGTCTGCCCCAAGGCTCGTGGGAAAACACTTCCCACGGGGTCATCCTGGCAGCCTCTGGGCAGAAGTCTCGAGGCTTCTTAGGGCCATTTGAGAACTCGTGCAGGCACCGCACTGCGCGCCTCTGCCAGGCCCTCGGTCCCCCCTCCCCTGGCTCACCAGGGTGTAGTTCTTCTGGAAATGGGCTCCGTCACTGCGAAATGTCTGTGCCAGGGCGGTCTTGCCCACCGCCGGGTCTCCTGGGGGGACAGAGTGGCAGACAAACATCACTTCTGTCCTCAACCGACTTGAGCACTTCCCACTCTAGAACGCTAGTCTAGGAACCACGAACTTCAGGGAGCTCTCGGGGAAAATGAGTTGATTCTCACAGGAAGTTGCTGGGGGGTCGCTGGCAGGGCAGTGGGTGCCCGAGACCAACCTTCAAATCCCCCGATGGCCAGGGCTGCATTTCTTTAAGGCCAGTCCTTTCATCCAAAAGAGCGGGCCCAGAGGGTAACAGAGCCGGAGGGCTTAGAGCACTGGCAACAGAACCGCCACTCTTCCCCGAAACATCCCCTGTGGGAAAACCTGTCCCTCTCAAACCAAAGTTTACTTTGAAGTCCTGGAGGTAAAGAGGTGTGGCCGGACTGACTGATGGGCTCAGCTGACCGTCCGGACCAATCCAGGCTAGAGCTTCCCTGGTCAGGACCCTGCACACTGTTCTCTCTGATGGGCGTGGGAGTTGGGAAGGGCTCTGCATTCTCGGGAAACAAAAGGCCACACTTGCCATCCTGAAATCCACTTCCATGTGACATACCACCCTCCACAGGGTGTGCCCCTGTGACCACTGGTGTCCATCTGTCCAGGGCCAAAGGGCCAAGTCTGTCTGCAGCAGCAACTCTTCTCCAGGCTCACCTCCCACCTCATGGGTTTCTCTCCGCGGCGTTCCTTCCTTAGTCGAGAGCCCCGTAAACTGGTGCCTCAAAACTGAAGGTTTACGCCCCAGTTCCAGCCTAAGGTCTGGACCTCTCACAGGACTGCTGGTAGCAGTTTAATCTGGAGTGCCTCCTCTGTCCCCAAGGCTGCTGGTGGCTCTCAGTGCTCACCCTTCTTTGCCCTGTGTCCTTCCCACATCCCCACTGATGGCCCTGCTCAGCCTCCTTTGATGTTATGCTGTTTCTATTTGCAAGACCTTCTCCACCTCGAGCCTTACAAGACTCTCCACCATCAGCACCAAACAGCACACGTGTTTCCCGCTCTCTCCCCGCGGCCCCTGACTCGCACCCTTCGTGCGATCCCTTCACTTTGCTTCCCAGTTTACAGTCAGCCACAACACTTCTCTACCTGATTGCTCGATAGCCTCCCGCTCGGTTCACTTTTTGGTTTTGACTCTTCTCACTTGTAATCTTCCCTTGTGAGACAATGATCTGACTTGCTTGTGGCATTTCATTTCATGTTAATTCCTCTGGGTTTAAACCAGCTATTCAGGTCTTGCTTTTCTAATATTACCACCACATCTTACAAGGGAACTAACCCAGGTGGGGGCCTGCCTCCCGAACTCATTCATACAATCTCATTCAACACCAGCCCCCGCTCCCGCACCCCTGGACCATCCTTAACTTCACTTGACAGATGACGATCTCCCCAGGATTCCAATGTCACGCTCTCTCAGCCAGACCCCGCTTCTTTCCTCAAGCTCAGGGACCCTTCTAACTTATTTTTAACACTGTCCCTCCAGGCCCTCATCACCACAGCCCTCCGTGACACTGGGGGCAGCCATAGGCCTGGGTGTCACTGGGTGCTCCCCATCTCCGAGCACAGTGCGTACATCACTCTCCTTGCCTTATGACAGCTCCCACCCTCCCCACTCCCATTTGGCTCCCAAATCCAGTTGGAAATTGGCTCTTCCTGCTTGTGAAATTCCCCACAGATTTGCTCTGGCTAATTTCATAAATCTTTCTTCCGACTGCCAGTCTCAGTCACCCACTCTCGTGGAAAGCCTCCTGTGTCGGCTGGGGAGGGAGCCGAGCACAGGGAGGGGAGAGAACTGATAAACACATTTGCAGAGCAACAAGATGACAAGTGCAAATTCAAACAGCACAAGCTGAGAACCCAAGCGTCGGAGGGCGCATCGGGGAAAGAATGGATGCGTCATTTCATCAGTGGGCAGACGTCCCAGTGGCGAGGCTGAGCCTGGGGGTGACGGCGGGGAGGGGCATTGCTTGACAGAGGGTGACATCTAAGAAGGCACCATGCAAGGGTGATCTCAAGAATCGCCAAGTCCAGTAGCCTTTTCTCAGTCCTCTTGCTCCTTGCTGGCTGGGAGGATGAGTCAGCCGGAAGCAGTCTCCTCTTTCCTGAGCCCTCCTGCCTCTCTGCCTACTCCTGCCTTCTAAACACAGGCACCTTGGCGGGTCTATCCTGGGCCCTCTGCTCCCATCTACGCTGTCCCCTTTACTCGCTACCTTGACTGCCACCGTGGAATGGCAGGCCTTCCCCCATTGGTGTCTGCAGCCAGGCTCAGGGTCCTGCGCAGCCTCGCCCCCACCAGTCTGCTCCATTCATGGCGTCCCCATCCATTCTCACTGTCCTTCGACTCCACCCAGGCACCTCTGACTCTCCTCCTTCCTCCCAGGCTCAGTCGGTCTCCTCGTCCTTCCTGACGCCCACCAGACCTTGGTGTCACTGCCCACGCTGCCCTGGTTACCTCATACCTGGGCTTCTGTGGCAGCCCCTAAGCCCCGAGCCCTGGGGCGAGGCTCCATGCTGTCCCCTTTCATCTCTCCAGTCCCCCGTGTTGGGTTACCGTCCCACACTAAACCCTCACCTCCGAAACACCTAGTGCAGCTGGCTGCTCTTTGCTTGGCCCCCCGATTTCCCCCCCACTCCGGTGCCAAAGTGGCCTCAAGGCGCAGGCCCTCCGGCTGCACCTTGCCCTCAGCTCAGGGCTGACTGTGATCTGTGGCATGGGAGGCACCGCCTGAGCTGGGCAGCCTCCTCAGAGGTCCGGGCCCTGCTCCGAGGGGCCCTTCTTTTCAAGCTTCCAGCAACCATGCCTCTACCTACCGGCTCTGTGTCCTCAGCCTTCCTCCCACCCTTTCAGCCTCCAACACCCGTCGGACCAATTCCGTATACTAAACTTTCTCTGCCGAAATGTCTAGTGTATTTTCTGTTTTCTTGACTGGGTCTTGCCTGAGAACACTTCCCAACTGGCCCTCTCCTTTTCGTATTCTCCCCATTCTGACCCACCTGAGCTCAGCTTCACAGATGGCCCTTCAGAACACAGCCCTGGGTCCTGTCACTCTCCCGTGGAGCCCACCAAGGACTCCTCCTGCTGTCCACCTGCTCCCCAGGCGTCCCTACCCCTCCTTCCAACCAGCTCTCCGACCATCCCTCACATAACATCTCCGCCCCACACCCCTACTGTCTGTGTGTGGGTACCTGCAGTAACAAATACATATTTTTCTTTTTTTATTGAGGTAACAGTGGTTAATATCATTATATACAGGGTCCAGCAGAAGTACCGTCTGCTTGAGTGTGGTTGGTAGGGTAATAATATGGGTATAATAATTTATAGTTTTAATTGGAACATTTCACCTAAAATTTCCTATACTGTCCTTGACTGTGATATTGTTATGTTATAGAACTACACGCTTATGATTTTGTAATAAAAGGTTTTGTAATAAAGAGGGGCGTTATCTGTGCCAGACCCTGTACATTTCAGGTATACGATGTTATCCTTCAGTATCTGTATATCTATGCTCTTGATCTCTGAACACTCCTCCTCTCAGGTCTCCCCAGGCCAAGTCCAAATCCCGCACAGCCTCTGAAGGTCATCTCTCCCTCCTCTGTCTCCCTGTGTGGCTCCTGTGGCTCAACAAGACCTGATGTCACAACAGCCTCCCAGGGAGACACAACCAGCACCCCACGTAGACTGAGAGGCGGTAACCACAGTGCTCAGGACACCAGCTCTAGCTCCATCACTTACAAGCCATGCAACCTTGGGTCAACGACCTCTCCAGGTCTCTATTGTCCCATCTGCAAAATGGGGATAACAGTAGCTATTTCATGGAATTTTTAAGGATTTAATGAGTTCAACGGTACAGCGCCCAATGGATGGTAAGTCACAGTTAGGTGATCTTTAAGTAACACGCAGGGAAATGTCAAGGGCGGTTCTGTCTCCGGATCTGAGCCGGCACAATCAGCAGCTGCGCCCTGAGGTACTTCTCTGGAGCCTGCACACAGAGGGCGCTGCAATCTGCTTGCCACACCGTAAGTTACTCTGCATCTCAGCACTTCCTTGCATGTAGGGGCTGGCTGGCTGACTCATCCCTCTATTCCCAGCATACCTCACACGGTGACTCACACTTAGTAGGTGCTCAATAAATACCTGGTAAATAAATAAGTTGCATCGAACATCAGGTCCTTTAATGACTAGTTATATGAGAGCAAAAAGGTAGCTTAACTCAATTGAAACAGCAGGCCTGTGAGGGGAAAGGAAACCAAACCCAGAGAGGGGTATGTGTGAGGTGGGGCGGTGCGGAGGGAGCTGATTCCCCATGCTCTGGTCCCTGGAAACTTCCAAGAGGAGATACCCTGAGGCTTCAAAAGGAGGCTGCAGGGAGAGGGCTAGGCTGGGGTTGGGCACTCACTCAGGCAGCGGCTGCAATCAAGTGAAACAGTACCTGAGGGAGGGGCAAAGAAGGGCAGAGTCCAGAATGGAGGCTTGGGGACAGGACAGCATGGGGCCAAGGACAAAGCTCTACAAGTCAGATCACCCGGGTCTAGATCCCAGCTCTTCCACATCCAGCTGTGTGGCCCAGGGCAAGTGTCCTGACTCCACTGGGCCTCAGCTGTGCCACTTGTAAGTGACGATGGCAATGCTGCTGGCCCCAGAGCTGTGCCAGAACTCTGGGACGACTGCAGTGAGGGTCTGCACAGTGCCAGCCCATGGGAAGTGTTCAGAAGTTAGCTCCATGATGGAAGGTGAATTGAAAAAAGAAATAGAGAACAAATGGTGGAAGAGAAAAGCCCATTTTGAAAAAAATGTAACTTTGGAAAATAAAAACCTCCCCACCTTATTCATGAGAAAACTGAGGCTCAGAGAAGTGTCCAGGGGACAGAGCCAAGGAGAGACCAGCGGAGTTACTTTTGTTGCACAACACTGCCTCCCCTGGTGCTCCGGAAACCGGAGACCTCTCTTGGGGACCAATCATTTCTTTGGCTCCAGGATGATTTGAGTTACTGTTGTCAGTCATCTTTCTGTGTGACCCTTTTATTTCCAAATGAGAAAAGTCATTAAAAAGATCATCTATCTCAGTCTGGAAGAGATGAATCAAAAAAGAAGAATCTCTTCTTGCCCTTTATGCTTTCTCACTGCTTCTTTCCTGAGTTGGTCAGGGAGCCCTGGAGAGGTGGCAGGTTTCAGGAGTAACATGGGAGAAGAACTGTGGAGTTGGGCAGGTCTGGGGGTTGAAATCCTGCCTATGCCCTTCCATCCCTCGGGGTGACCTTGGCCAAGAGACTTGACTTTTTAGTAAGATCAGAAGAACACAGCACCCACCCCAGGGTGCTACTGTGAGGGCGAAGTGGAATACCCGGGCCCAGCAGGCANTCTGTGTGACCCTTTTATTTCCAAATGAGAAAAGTCATTAAAAAGATCATCTATCTCAGTCTGGAAGAGATGAATCAAAAAAGAAGAATCTCTTCTTGCCCTTTATGCTTTCTCACTGCTTCTTTCCTGAGTTGGTCAGGGAGCCCTGGAGAGGTGGCAGGTTTCAGGAGTAACATGGGAGAAGAACTGTGGAGTTGGGCACGTCTGGGGGTTGAAATCCTGCCTATGCCCTTCCATCCCTCGGGGTGACCTTGGCCAAGAGACTTGACTTTACTGTGAGGGCGAAGTGGAATACCCGCGCCCAGCAGGCAGTAAGGGCTCAGCAAAGTACGTGTGTGTCCTGTGGTCCCAGGTCTATAATCCAGGCAAATGTTGTCCTAAACGGGCAGCTGGTACAAAGAGAGCGCCACCACAGTGAATGCCAGGTATTCATCCATGCTGCAAATATTTACTGAGGACCTAATAGCTTCCAGATATCGTTGGGGTGCTTGGCATGCATCAGTTAACAAAACAAATTCCTGACTTTGGGGGATATGACACTCATGTCCCCCTGAGCGGTGGGCTTCAAAGACAACACATGCGCTTTTTGTAAACTCTGGTCAAGGGTACTGTCTCTAATCCCTGTTATGAGGGGGAGGGGTCAGGAAAAATGCCCTAAGAAAAGATTACCGTAGTCACCGAAGTTTGGCGGAAGCACCTTGGCTGTGCTTAGCTTGAACCTCCTGAGTACAGGAGTTTGGGGAGGGTGCACCTCCTGAGCACAGCTCAAACTGTTGAAGGCGGTCTCAGAGTCCCACAGGGAGCCGGGGAAATCAGCCGGATCTACCAATGCGCTCTTTAAGACAGTTCTTTCACATCTAAGGGCGTCTACACTATTAGCAATTGCATTAACGCGCTTTTGGGGAAAAGGAAGGGAGAAGAGAGACAATTTACGTGAACGCAATCTCTCGATAATTTATGAATCTCTGGACTCGGGACACTGTAAATTTCAGACTCACCTGCCAGAATGCATTTGGCTGCCAGCTTCACCATGGTAACCAACCACCTCCACGGACCACAGCGGCGGCTAGAGGCGGTGGGGCCTGTGGCCGCGGTGGGGACGGGGACAGATGGACCTGGACCCTTTGAGCAGGACAGGGGGAGGCTATGGGCGCTAGGGTTGGCTGAGAACGCAGTGGAACGTCAGATGGAGCCCAGCTCAAGGCCTCAGTTGGCAGCCTGGAAGGTGCCAGCGAGGTGTCGCGGCTCGCAGCTCTCGTTCCCCCCCCAGTCCCTGCCAGTGGGGGTCATCAGGAAGAGTGACCCCCGCAACCCCGCGCCCCAAGCACAGCGCGGACGAACTAGCGAAGCAATCGTGCCCACCCGCCGGTCCCGCCTCCTCGGCCTTCCCGCTGAGCTTCGATTGGCTGCCACCACAAGCACCCTCCCAAAGCGATTGGGGACCAGTGGAAGGGGAGGCGGGGCTAACAGACCTTTCTTGTAAGACAATTCGTAGTAATGTCTGCTCTTCAAGCTTATATCGCTTGGCTAATGGTTGTAGGAAATGTCAATCATTTCCACATCTTATTCCTCCGCACTGCCGGAAAGTTCAGGGAAATAAGCTTCAACATCTTGTAGCCAGAGCAGTGATGAAAGAAGCTTTCTGATTGGCCACGGCTGGTTTGGCCCATCTTCGGGAGGAATGGGGATTCGCCGTATCCTGCATGTGGATTCGACCACTAGTGGCCCAGTCTAGAGCGTGGAAGCCCGGGGCAGCGCCTGCGCAGTACACCAGGCAACGAAGAGGCGCTTAGAGCGGTTTTGATGTCGCAGAGGTTCTTGTCGCTCCCGGAATTTCCAGGTCCGCAGGAGCACTGCCGTAAGGAGCATCAAGAAATCCAGTCCTTGCTCCGTATCCCGGAGGGAAATCTCATTTTTAAAGCCCGCCGAATGTTATACGCTTTAAAGCCTAAAATATGAAAGGAAGTGTTTAAAGTGGTGTCAGTGAACAGGCGGAGAACAACCGAATTTTGAACAAACGAACACCCATCAAAAGTCCAATTCCTCGGATTGGACCGAGAAATTTCAAGTACCTTTCTCTGGGCGCATTTCCTCCCTTATAAAACGGAGGCCGTATCACACATCGCACGTTGAACAAAAGCGAGCATCCAAGACGTTGTGGTTACGCAAGGGAGGCCCCACTTGCTCCGAGGTTAGGAAACCCAGACATCAGTGCCGTCTTCCCGGCCCAGGCAAGTCACCTCACGCCTGAGCCTCTTTCCTCCTCTGTAAAGATGGGCTACTGACCCACTTCAGGGGTTGTCCTGAGGCTTAAAAGAGCAAGTATGTGTCTGGGGGCATAGTAGGGGCTCAACGCTCAGCCGCTGAATGCACGAGAAGAAATTTATCTGGTTGCACTTGGTTTCTCATCGCCATCATAGGTTGGGCAGACGCACCCCTGTTCACACTCCTGCTCCACCTCCGCCCAAGGCTGCTACTGAAAGGGAGGAGCGGCCTCAGGGCTTTCCAGTTATTGGAAACGTTTTGCTCTCAGTTGCTCTGGGTCCGAGCGTGGCCACCAACCTTGTGCAGGGGAGTTAACCCACACTCCCTCTGTAAATGGCTGTGGAGGTTTCAGCCTTGAATACGCAGTGAACCACGCAAATTGTCTGGAATCCTCTCTTCTTGGGGAGCGTTCCTGATATTCTGGTTCAAACCTGTCTCACCTTCATGCCCCTTACCTACTTTTTCCTTTGGAGACCTCATGCGCGTCTGTCTCAGACACCCCAGGCCTGGGCAAATCAGGAAGGCTCTGCCTGGTCTTCCTGCCTCCCCCTCCAGGCTGTCCTGTTCACTGTGACCCCATTAGTCCCCTAAAGGACTTTATGACTGAGTCAGCCTTCTGAGGCAGCTCCATGGAGCTGAGACACTGACAGACATCCAGGTTTGTCCTCTGGAGCCTCTGTGTCCCCTGTAAGGGGGTTACAGCCTGTCCCACATTGGGCTGCACTCCGCTCACCACATCCACCCTTCACCTTCCGTTGCTGCAACTCTGTGTGACTTTAGTCAGAACCACCATGAAGCATTCTGGGTCTTTCCAGAGAGATGGAAACCCTGTGTACTCAGTTCTGCTCTCCCCATCCCAAGGACTTTCTGTGCATTCTCAATGACTAGTGACATCTGCAGGACTGAGATTGACTGGCTGTAAGGCGGCCAGAGTTTTGGTACCGTGAAAGGCCTGGAGAAATGCTGATCTAACCCCTCTCTGAGTGGCTGTAACAGTGACAGCCAGCAAGTGTTGAGAGCGTGCTGAATGCTGGCCCCATTCTAAGTGCTGTAAAGGATTAACTTAACATTCATGTTCATACTTGATATTTACAATAACCCCTATGAGGCTCTTATCATTCCCATTTGATAGATGAGAAAACCGAGACCCAAAGGAGGTTAAGTCAAATGCCCAGGGTTACACAGTCAGTGAAAGGCAGAACTGGTGGTCTATCACCCCCTGGCCCCCGCAGGGACCTCCCCTGCCTCTGAACCCTCTCCCAGGTCCTCCTGTCCTGGAGAGTAAACATGGTTTTTGAGTTCACGTAATAGCTCACGTGGATTGAGCATTACATGCCAGGCACGTGCTAAGCACTTTGCATCCTCTCTTGGATGCAATGACCCTGGGAAGTGAAAACTATTATTACTTCAATTTATTTATTTATTTATTTATTTAAAATAATTTATTTATTTATCTTTAGAGGGGAAGGGAAGGAGAGAGGAAGAGAAACATCAATGTATGGTTGCTTCTTGTGCATCCCTGCTGGGAACTGGCTCCTGCAGGGAACTGGCCTGCAACCCAGGAATGTGCCCTAACTGGGAATTGAACCGAGATTGTCTGGTTCAAAGGCCAGCGCTCTATTCACTGAGATACACCAGCCAGGGCTATTACTTCAATTTAAAGGGAAAGGAAGCTGAGGTCCAGGGACAGCTCAAGGTCATGTAGCACGTCAGCTAGAATCACAACCAGCCCCCGGTCACTTACTTTTGGGACTGACTTTTTCCTCTTTTTAATTACTTATTCTTTTTGGTTCCAATACTAAGCTTTTCCTGAATGCCTGTCCTGGACCGGGCACTCTGTTGGCTGATAGGGCCACCAAATCAAAAGTGACAGAATCCTAGGCAGAGCATGGCTGTATGAAACTGCTGGCCCTGACTTTTCTGGAGGAGCCCAGAACCTGTGTTTTTGTGTGAAATCCCCTGACTCTCAAATGCTGGCAATGAACTTAAATTTAAAACACTGCAACCATAGTAGAACGCCTCTGTTGACTCAGGCCAGGGGCGGGGGGCTACTTAGTGTGACCTCTAGTCAAGAAAAGAAGGCAATTGTCTGAACAAATCCTTGTGATGTGAGTGAATACAGGACCGCAGGAGCACTGCCAGCCCTGGGTAGGTGGAAGGGTGTTGGGAAGGAGATTCTGGAAAGAGAGCCCCGAGGAATGGGTAGGGGTTTAGGAGGTGGGCAGAGAGGAAAGGACGTGCCGGGTAGACGGAACAGCATGTGTGAAGGCACGGAGTTGCTGGAGGCGAGTGCATTGAAGAATGGCAGGTGCCACTCTTTGCTTGGGTGGGAGGTTGGTGAGTGATAGGTCTGGCCGAAGCACCTGCTGGGAGCTAAGTAGACAGCAGAATAACAGAAGACAGCGAGGCAAGGCCAGGCCTGAAACCTTTGAGGAATTCATTCTACACATATTCTAGTGAGCGCTTATGAGGCACTATAGGTGGGACCACCATCGGTTCGTGGGGCACATCCGACCCAGTGGGGAGGCAGACAAAGAAGCAAGGTGACCTGGGACCGCTGGTGGTGAGTCCTGGATGGGGAAGGGCTTGTTGCATTACGCCTACGCGGCCTGGGCTGTGGCTCCTGGACCAGTGGCGCCGGCGGCACACAGAGACGGGTTAGAAATGCACATTCTTAGGCTCCGGCCCAGACAACCAAGCACTGGGTTGGGGACCACAGTCTATGTTTTCACAAACCCTCCTGGCGATTCTGATGCCCACTCACGTTCAAGAACCGCTGCCGTTAGGTCACGCCAGGACCCTTCTTTACCCACTCTCTCTGGTTGCGTTCTGGTTTCTCCGTCTCTCCCAAGCCCCTCCCACCTCGGGGCCTGTGCCCTTGTTGGTCTCAGCATGGCCGTGTGACACTTCCCTCATGACCTGAGCTCGGTCCAAACGTCATCTCCGCGGAGAGGCCTGCGAACCCTCGGTGTGGAGACTTGCCCCCGATCTGTCGGTCTCAATCTCCTCGTCTCACTTTGCCTTCTTCACAGCGCTCGCCCACCGCCGCCTGATAGTATATTCCATGTTCATTTGTTTATTCGGATAGTGTCTATCTTCCTGCACCACCAGGTTAGCTTCGTGAGAACAGGGACTTGGTTTCTTTTGTCCTTCAGCTTCTAGGACAGTGCCCACCATGGCGAGACGCTGGGTAAACGTTTTTGAATGAGATCTCACGGGGTTTACCTTTCCGGACATTCACGCATTCATTCGTTCAACAAGCGCCGATTCTTGAACCCCAGTTCTTGCGTAGGGGAGGGGCTGATTGTGGGAAGGGGTGCCATGGCTGTTCGGACAGGGGAACGACCCCTCCCTCCATGGCGCAGCCAGCTCCATCCCCAGAGACCCCCCCAGATCCCTGTGGGCTCCACGGGGAGGGAGGAGTTAACAGCGCTGCTCCCCAAAGCTGGGGATGGGCTGTAAGGTCTGATTGGGAAGTGAGGGTTTGGGGGGAGAAGGAAGCAGAGAGGCAGCTGAGGACGATTTGTTCCCAGGGACTGTTCAATCATCCTGCGGTCGAACGCCTCCCAACAGCGCTGACGAGCACCAGCGTGAGTTCGTTCGAGCTTCGGGGGCAGGCGGAATGTTCCACGCCAGGGGTCCGCCGGCTCATGGTGCCCGAGGCAGGTGTGAGTCCCTCCGCGGGTGCTCCGGGGCTTCTCCTCTGCCTGCGCTGCTGTGCAGAGCCCATCACCTGTGGAGTGTGAATCTGCATTAGCAGATTTGTTGGATGCGCGCAATCCCTTTTGGTAAATAAGAGGCTTTAGGGGAAATTAATGGGAGAAGATCTATGTGAATCCTTAAGAATGCCTTTCACACATTAAAGCAGGTTTGTGCTAATTGCTCTCGTGTCCGAGGGCAATGAAAAAGAGAGGGCTAGCAGATTCACAGAAATTTTATGTCATTAGATCAGGGTGTCTCCACCTCAGCACCACTGACATTTTGGATTGGGTAGCTTTCTGTTGTAGGGGGCTGTCCTGTGCCTTAGAGGATGTTGGGCAGCATCTCTAGCCTCTACCTGCTGGATGCCAGAATCATCGTCTTCGTTGTGACAAGCCACAAGGTCTCCAAAAATTGACAAATGCCTCTTGGGGGTCAAAATCACCGCTGACATATGAGCAGGAAATAATTGATTTTAAAACTGAACTTTGCCAGGACGGGGGCTCAGGCGGCCTGGGTTTGCAGCCTGCTTGGCCACCTAAGCCTTCTCTGCCTCTGTTTCCTCAGCCCTGCCCTGGGCATGCCTGAGAATTGATTGAGTTAACACAGGTAAGGGGGCGGGGCACAGCTAACCCGACAAGTATAATAGGCAGACCCAGTGAACACCAGCTCTTATTAATGGCCTTCGGGATGCTGTTGAACCTCCCGGGGGGATCTCCAATGCGGTGGTGGCATCTGTTCTACGGTTTTCTATGAGGGACTGTGTGGCATCTGCCTCTGGTGAGCTGATGGTGGTCATCACCACCATCCTCGTGGTGATGACTTTGCTGTTCGGTTTTCCATGGTTCACGTGGGTCTGGTTGTTTGTGCCTCCGCTGATGCAGTGTTTGGCGTGGCCATCAGAATACAGGGCAGAGGAAATGTGACTGACTCACCTCCCATGCGTCCGGAATGCAAATACAAAGTGGAGCCCTGCGCTGTGGGCTGGGAATTGCACGGAGGCTGTGATGTCCTCATTCCGTCAGCAGGGGGCAGCAGCTGCCGGGGAAATGTCTGCTGCAGGAAGGAGCCCAGGGCGGCCGAGTTTTGATTTACTTTGCAGCTGCATGTTATTTAAAGTTGAGCAAATCATCCCTCCAGAGCCACCGGAGGCCTCGTTTAACAGCCCGCAGTAGCTCATCTATAGGATCCAAGAGCTGATTTTCTAGAACATTCCACATTTAGAGTGTCTGTTCATTTCCAGCTGGCTTGGTCTGAACCTAGGCCAAAATCAGCTACGGACAAAGTGAAGCTGGTTCCTGTCGCTCTAGGTTCCTTTCCCGGCTACTGCTCACCCCCCACCCTCCCCTCCCCACCCTCCAAAACCCACTTAGCAGTTAGTCCCAAGCCTCATCCTCTCCTAATTTCCCCGAGTCCACTCTTGCCCCCTCTACGGCGTTTTCCTCCCAGCAGCCAGGTAATTTTTTTTTAAATATTTTATTTATTTATCTTTAGAGGGGAAGGGAAGGAGAGAGGAAGGAAACATCAATGTATGGTTGCTTCTGGTACATCCCCTGCAGGGAACTGGCCCCTGCCGGAAACTGGCCTGCAACCCAAGCATGTGCCCTGACTGGGAATCGAACTGCGATCGTCTCGTTCGCAGGCCCGCGCTCAATCCACTGAGCTACACCAGCCAGAGCCCCAGCAGCCTGGTAATTTTTTAAATTATAAAATTTTGAATAGACAGTCTCTTCCCTAGGTTTAAAATCTGAAAGAAGACGAACGCACAGAGAACCTTCCTTCCCAATCCCGATCGCAGGCCTGCAACGCCGCCCCCGCCCCCCTCCAGGGGCCGCTGGAGAGGCTCTACACAGGCCCCGGGAGCTCGCATGACGCCTCTCTGACCCCCCCTCTCCTCCTTCCCTCCTGATTGGAAGCCACCACACACACTGTTCTGCACTTCACTTTCCAATCTGGCACTATGCTTCAGAGAGGTTCTGTGTCAGACCCATAATCCCCCTCACTCTTGTGGGTTTCTTGTGCTGTTTAATGGCTGTGTCCTATTCAACTGCAGAGCACGGTTCTTTTAAATCGTGTCCTGTGTCCACTGCAACCCCTCAAAGGCTTCCTATGGCGGGGAGGGGGGTGGATAAGTCTGCTTTTCTCAAGGAGCTGTGGACCCTGGTGAGCAGGCCGCTGCCCGTCTCCAGCTCCACCGCACTCTGTGCCTCGGGCAGGCTGGCTTTTTCCATCCACAAACTCAACCCGGCTCTCCTGCCCCAGGCCCTTTGGCCCTGCCGCCCCCTCCTAACCTAGTTTGTTCCTACTGTGCTTTCCTCAGCTCAGGCATCGCCTGCTCCACGCGTGTTGTACATGCCATAGCAGCGCGGACCACCACTTGTGGTTGCTGGCAGTGTAGCACAGTGATGTAGCACAGTGAACAGCCCTTGAAGGCTGGGCTGTTGGGGTTCAAATCTCAGCTTGGCCACTTTGTAGCTGTGTGACCTTGGGCAACTTGCCACATTTCTCTGCCAACTGGAATGGGAGCTGGAATGAGAACAATAATAGATCCTTCGTCCTGGGCTTTTGGGGTGAGGATTCAAAGTGGGATGAGTCAGCACTGAGCCAGCCTCCATGACCCTGGTAATTGGAGACCCCGAAGGGCAGGGTCCCTCTTTTGCAGGAGTCCCACCCCAGTGCCTGGAGTAGAGGGGGATTCTATAAAGACGGGCCAAACCTCCTGTGTGTATTAACACATTAGAAAGACTCCTCTGGAGGAACTGTTCTCTTGCCCCAGCAGCCTCTAAAGGGTGTCTCGTGTGACTGACATTAGCTAACGTATCAGCCAACGGTGACTGACCCTGGAGCCAGGCTCACCCTTAGGTTATTTCACGCCATTCCCACGGCAACCTCGGCAGGCAGGTAGCATCGTTACCACTGCTTTCCCGGCGAGGACACTGAGGCACAGGGAGATCAAGTAACTTGCCAGAGGTCACAGAGGTCACGGAGGAGCAGGGCTAGGAGTCAAGCCCAGGAAACCTTCTAAGAAACGACAAACATTTCAAAAACATAGTCTTAACTGAAGACAGTGAGCGTTGTGACTGAGGGTAGGCTGTGCTCCGGGCCCTGCTCATCCATCTTCGCCCGTGTCCACTCTGGGCAGGTTTGGAGACCCAGCTCTGATACCCTCTCCTTCCCCCAGCACGCAGCCCACGTCCGGATCTGCCTCTGCACCCCCAGGAGGGGTGGCGGCCGGTCCCTCCGCCTGGAANGGAGCAGGGCTAGGAGTCAAGCCCAGGAAACCTTCTAAGAAACGACAAACATTTCAAAAACATAGTCTTAACTGAAGACAGTGAGCGTTGTGACTGAGGGTAGGCTGTGCTCCGGGCCCTGCTCATCCATCTTCGCCCGTGTCCACTCTGGGCAGGTTTGGAGACCCAGCTCTGATACCCTCTCCTTCCCCCAGCACGCAGCTCACGTCCGGATCTGCCTCTGCACCCCCAGGAGGGGCGGCGGCCGGTCTCTCCGCCTGGAATCGGGCTCCCTGCTCTCCCCTCCAGGCCCTGCTCTGGTGGTGACCCCCTCATGCTCCCTGGCCTTCCGTTTCCACTGCGCACTTGCCCCTGCCCTGCCCACCGAACCTTGCTGCCTCCACAAATTTAAGTCCTTCCCAGTCCTGTGTTCCCCACACCTCCCTCCAGAGCTTGGCCCCTGTGAGAGCACCGGCCCATTCATTCCCCTTTCATTCCCTCCCCTCCCACTGTCCGCTGCCCGCAGTCTTCCCCTGAGCCTGGGTCAGGTCACCCGTGGCCGAGTGGTCAACTCCAACGCCAGGCTGCAGGAATCCGGGTCACTGTGCCCTTACTGTGCCACTAAGCCTCCACAGGCTCAAGGCCTCGTGGTAACCTCATGAGTGGGGACTATTGTTCTCCCATTCTTTGGATGAGGAAACTGAGGCACCGAGAGGTTTAGCCACGTGTCTGGGGTCACACACTCGGAACAGTGAGGCAGGACTTGAACCCCACTCGTGGCTGCTCTGCTTCTCTGTCTCAGATGGGGCAGCCCCGCTGAGTTGGCACTGCCCCCCTCTCCTCCCTTCTGGCCTTCTCTGTACCTTGCCCAGTGACGCCCCTTCTCCTGGTTCTCCTCCTGCCCCTGGCTGGCCTGTCTCCAAGGCACTGGAGGCTGCTCTGTGCCCTGCTCCAGGAGTGCTGGTCCCCATGGGCTCTGTGCCCCACCCCCTCCCCCAGGTTTCCATGGACAAGTGCACTCGGGCCCTGACTTACCTCCCACAGAAGGCCACTTGACATGGCTGGGCTTGGGAACAACAGTGTCCCCCTCCCTTTCTCTCAAAGAGTCATAGTCAAAATTAACACCACAAGTTGCCTAAGATATGCTGAGCAAACTGTAAAGTGAGGACAAAGGTAAGGGCTGTCACCGTTACCATGATGGGCTCCGCTCCAGGTCGGGTCCCTGTCCCCTGTTCAGGTATTCTTGGAGCGTGCCGTCAGCCCCTGAACGTGGTGTCCGTGAGCTGGGATCCGGCGGCCCTGAAGCAGGCTGAAACCACCTGATCGCTGTTCAGAGGGAAAAGTGCAGGGGCCTCTTCCAAATGGAGCCTCGAGATGAGCCCGGGCTGGCCCAGCAGGTTGCTCCCTGGGTGCTCCTGGGGGCTGGGAGCCCAGGGGGTGGGCAGCGCCTGCTTCTGGACAGGGCATGTTGCAGATGACGAAGTGGGAGCGGGCGGGACACAGGCAGCACCCACAGTCTCTCCACTGGTCGCCCCGGAGGACAGAGTGCCCAGAGGAACAACAGGAGGGACGAGAGGGACAGCCGCACTGACTTTTAAATCAGCAGAGTCTGACTCTCAACAACCAAACAGGCGTCTCTGGTGCCCCCTTCTCAGTGGGGTGACCCTCAGGCTCCCCAAGAGAGTCTGACATCTCACTGGCTTGGAAAGATTTTAAAAACCTTACCAGTTTAATCTTTGTTGGGGAGGGCGGGACCCCAGTTTTGGGATACGGGAAATCGAAGAGCAGGTACCACGCTGTGTGAAGTGGTCCCTGGGGTGCCGACACTTCACCCCTCTGCCAGCTCCGCTCTGTCCTCTGCAACCTGGACAGTCGGCGCGCCCACGTTCCAGAGGAGGAAACTGAGGCTCAGTGAGATGAATGGAAGACGTGTTCAACACAACAGGGACCGTAAGAAGGCAGAGAGGGATCTGAAGTCAGATCTTCTCTCTCCAAACCCACTTCACTGCTTCCTGGCTGGGTGGCCCTGGAGAAGCCGATGAACTTGGCTGAGGCTGTTCCCTTGTCTGTAAGATGGGACCGTTGACCTCCCTCGGGGAGTTGTGAGGATTAAATGCACATCAAGCTCTTAATGCAGCCACAGAGGAAACACCCAAACCCAGGCAGCTGTTACTACTCCAGGGCACTGACTGAATGAACAAAGGATTAAATGAATGAATGAGTGACCTACAAATGTCCTCTTACCCTTTACCAGGGAGAGGAAGCTTTCCTTGGGAGAAACCCAAGAACCGAAGGCAATCCCCTTCAGATGGAAACAAAGCGCCCACTGAAGCAGTGCCCTACGGCAGCAGAACCGGCCATCAGCTCCTCCCTGCGGTTCACGTGGTTGAAGGGTCTCCCCGAAGCAGAGAAAGGGTTGCTCCACCCGCCCCCGCGGTGCAGACCATCCACCACGACCTCTCTGGCGTTGCCGATAAGGTGGCGTTTTTGTGATGATGATGCAAGAAACCTCCCAATAGCTGGCGCTCCGCTCCAGCGAGAAACTTTGAATTTTGCAGAACTGCTGGAGCACAGCAGTTTCTCATCCAGCGCCGGCCCGCCGGCCTGCAGCCGCCCGGAGTCAGCTCGAAGCTCTCTGCCGGACCGAGGGCCCTCTGCTGGCTCCTCGAGGGTGGACAGATGCGAGCTTCAGGGGAGGGGGGGCAAATGGCTGGGCCCCTGGAGAAGCTGGAGGGGCGAGAGAGGGCAGGTTTCTCACAGCACATGTCCAGGCGGGCGCCACGGGCACTGGGCTGAACACAGACAGCGTGAGGACCCGCTGTTCCCGCAGCACCGCATTCAGCAGCGGCCTCGGCGTGGCCCCCTGGCGGCTGCTTTCCCTACTGCATCCTGCTCTCGGCTCACCTGGCTGCTCGCTCTGGTTTGTGTCCCTAAACATGCGGTGCACGTCAGGTTATGCATATAACCCCACGGGCAGAGGAGCTTAGTGGGTCTGAGCTTAGGCCGTGGGGTGGCTGAGCCAGGGATGGGCCTCGACCCCAACACTGTCCTGGTCTGAGGTTCGTCTCACGGTCCCAGAGTCTGGAGTGTGGAGTCGAGGCCTCAGCAGGGCCGGCCCCTTCTAACAGCTCCGGCCCTGGTGAGGGGGTCCACGCCGCCTGCTCCGGGTTCCAGCGACCCCTGGCGTTCCCCAGCCGGTGGCAGAGCTCCAGCCTCGGCCCTGTCCCCAGGTGGCCGTCTTCTCTGTGTGTCCCCTCCTTTCTGTCTCCTGCAATGACACCTGTCACGAGTTCAGGGCCCACGATAACCCAGAATGGTTTTGTCTTGAGATCCTCACCTTAATCACATCTGCAAACACCTTTATGCCGAATAAGAGCACGTTCTGGGGCTCCAAGAAGGCGAGCCCACTCGGTCCGCTGTGCCACACTTTGTAGCTCCTTTAACCACCATCGCTTTGGCTAGAGTGATGTCTGTCCTGTGAACTGACCACAGCAACTTAAACCACACAGGGGATCCGTTCCTCCTATCACCAGCTCTCTCAAGGACGGCAGCTGCCGGGCTCCATCCTCCAGCCGCTGTCCTCTTGCTTTCCAATGTCACTGTCACCAGCTGCCTTTTTAATCTCCATGGCTGAGGACAGGCACCCATCTTTGGGCTCCCAGGCTGCATCCCAGACAGGGCGAGGGGGAAGGCCAAGGCCAACAGACAGAGTGGGTCTGCTTCTCTAGAAGCTTCCTGCAAGCCCCACCCAGGGACGTGTGTTCACCTCTCATTGACCAGCGCTGTGCCCCCAGTCAGGTGAGAGATCCTCACAGGGCACATTGTCATCCTGCCTCTAACTGGGACCGTGATAGAAAGAAAAGGGCAGAATTAGTGCTACATAGGCCACTGTAATGGTGAGGAGGCAAACATAATATTATAACAAAGTATATAATGTATACTATGTATATAATGTATGTGTGTGTGTGTGTGTGTGTATATAACATATACATAGTACATAATATATACAGGGTATAATACAATATCACCTATAACAAATTGAAACTCACATTGTAGGTCTTTGCATCATTATTATAGAATATCCGCAATATCTTGTTTGAATGACACACGATAGTTTGTCTGTAGATGTCCTGTAATTTTTTTCCACCTCGTCCCCCCCAGTGTGGCAGGAACCTCTTTCCTGACCAGTGCCTGGTCCCAGGGGAGAGTGGGGCCAGCTGAGCGGCAGCTGGTGGCAGTGCTGACAGTAGGCGTCAGTGCCGGGGCCCGGAGTGGCGAGCACACCCAGAGGACAGCAGACGCCGGCAGCAGGGACGTTAAATGAGCCTGGTGACATCAGCACATCAGAGCCTTCCCAAGTGGTGTTCTGAGCACTGGGTCAGGCTGGGGGTGGGTGGAGAAAGTAAGAAGGGTGACTGGACGCTCCTCTGCCTCTTCAGGACATGGCACCCTCTTTGGATCCCCCGTGTGACATCTGTGCTCGATAAATAACCGGTGGACGGCTGGTTCAACAAGGTAGCAGGCAGCCAGCAGGAGGCTAAACGGGTTTCTGATGGCTCAGATGACAGCATCTCCGAGTTGGAAGGGACTCGCTGTCTAGGGGGGCGCTCCTGCTGGTGCACAAGTTCTCTCAAGTGCCCTCCTCTCCGTTCCGGGGCTTCTCGTGCCAGGAGGCTCCCGGCAGCGTGGGGCAGCCTGTCTTAGCCCAGCAGCAGCAGCCCGGGAGGGGAGGTTCAGTGCAGAGCTGCGGCCTCACAGGCCCTTGCTGGCCGTGGTCTCATGCCTGCAGGGTCGCACAGAACACATCCTGCTCCGCTTCAGGCTGCTCGCCCTGCCTGTAATTTGGGACAGGTGCGGCCTCCTCCGTGTACGGACACTTTGCTTTCGTTTTCACTGGTTTTCACTGTTTTGTGTTCCCTTATCCCACGAGGATGTATTTATCAAGCATCTGCTCTGTGCCAGGGACTGTGGTGGGCGCTGGAGTGGCGGTGGCGAGATGGCCGAGCTTCCAGCTGTCACAAAGCCCAAGAACCACGTGGGGCAGGCAGGTGATGGCGACGACGACGATGGCGACGACTGAGGTGGGATCCACAGGACATACGACCAAGCGCCTTAGCGTGCCCTTGGGCGCCTCCAGTGCATTCCTCCCGTGCAGGCACCACCCCTCTCTCGTCACCGATGTGTTTCGTCGCTCCGGAAGGACACCCTGCACCCCTTCCCTAGTCATTCCCCACTCCCTTCCCCCATCCGTCCGCCCGTCCATCCACGCATGCGTTCCCTGGCAACCTTTCACCTGCTTCCCCCTCGATGGGTTTGCCCGTTCTGGCCACTCCACACGAAAGGAACCACACGATGCGCCGCCTTCCGTGTCTGGCGTCTCTTACTCGGCACCGTGTTTTCAGGTTCCTCCGTGTCGAGGCGGGTTCCTCCGTGTCGTGGCGGGTGTGGAAACTTCTCTTCCTCCGAAGTCGGAGTCGCATCCCGCCGCAGGGATGCATCCGCCCACGGCCCGGGGGCCGTTTCCCCTTTGGGCCGCGGCCAGTGACGCTGCTGCAGATCTTCGTGCGCAGGTTCCCGTGTGGACGTGGGCTTCTGGGTCATGGGTAAGTTCTATGTTGGACTCTTCGCGGAACCGCCAGGCTGCTGTCCAGTGACTTCAGTGGGTGTCCCTGCGGGTTTGATTTCTCATCTCCATAAGGAGCATCTTTTCCTGTGCTTGTTGGACATTTGTACCTCTTCCTTGAAGAAGTGTCCGCCGTTCAAGTCCGTTGTCCCCAATTTTTAAATTGGGTTGTGTGACAGTTGATTTTATATTGACTTGACTGGGACATGAAGTGCCCGGATATTTGGCCAAACATTATTCTGGGTGTCCCTGGGAGGGTGTTGTGGATGAGCAAAATGTTTACATCACTAGACTGAGTAGAGCAGACTGCCCTCCGCAACGTGGGTGGGCCTCATCCAATCAGTTGAAGGCCAACCTCCCCGAGTAAGAGAATTCTTCAGCCTGATCGCTTCGGACTGAGACGCTGCTTTTTTTGGTGCTTCTCACTTGAGCTGGGGCTCCGCCGTCGGCTGCCCGGGTCTCCCGCTGGCTGAGTCACCACGCAGATCGGGGACTTGTCAGCCGCCGCAATCATGTCAGCTAATGCCTTATGATGGCTCCTGTTACATAGCAAAGATCTGTGTTTGTGTATCTTTATCTACACACTGGTATCCATCTATGCCTCTGATCGCTCCTGTTTCTCTGGAAAACTCCGGCTCACACAAGCTAGTTGTCTCTTTGTTGTTAAGTGGTGAGAATTCTTTACATATTCGTGACGCTAAACCTCACCGATCTATGATGTGAAATGGTTTTCTTCCCTTTAGGAAGACAGATCACTCGAGAAGCGACACATTTGAGGCAGAGTGGGAGCCGGAGGAAGCACAAAGCTCAAAGCAAGAGTCGCTCAGAATGGGAGCTCTGTGACAGTGGGTCTCACCTTGTTTAGTTCCTGTGGGACCCTCATTGGGCCTGGCACATAGTAGATGCTCAATGAACAGTTTTAAGTGAAAACGAGCAACCAAACTTGGGTGTCAGTGAAAGTGGAGAGAGCTTCTCCAAGTCAGCCTCGTTTAGCTGAGGCTTGAGCCTTGCCCAGGATTAGCCGGGCCGGGCAGGAACAGTGGTCCAGGCGTAGGGCCCCCTGAGTGGGGTCCTGGAGGGAGAGAGAGGACATGGCGTGTTGAGGGTTGGAGCATGCCATCTAGTTAGAGTGGAGAATGCAGGGGACGGCGTAGGGTCCTGCTTGCGGGAGGGGAGAGCAGCACCCAAGCAGAGAGGTAAGAGAGGGGTGTGGCAAGATAGGAAGGGTCAGACATGAAGGGCTTTGCAGGCTGTTAAGGAGTTTGGGGCCCTCTGAGAAAGCGCGAGGAAGCCCAAAGCAGTGCAGAGTTAATGAATGAGTGGAAGGTGCAGGAAGGCCCCTGGACACTTCCAAGGCACCCTGCAGGGGGCGTGGGGGAGGCAGAGGAAGCGCACGGGCATCTGGCTCAGACCCAGGCTCCTTGAAGTCTGAATCCTGCCTCTGTCCCCCTTGGGCAAAGAGTGGGGCCAAGCAAATGGGGCTGGAGCATCTGCCAAGGTACCTGATGCCCCCATCCTCATCTGAAAAATAGGGGTGATGGGGTGCCCCGGCTGGGGTGCCACCTCGCATGGGGCAGCCATCCTCGACTCTTGGGAAACCCAATATGACCCTCATAAAGATGAGGGCCTACCTTCTACCACTCACCGGAGAAGGTACAGGGAGAGCAGAAATGAAGGTGAGTCAGGAGAGGGCCCTTTCGACACAGTCTGGGGCCCTGGCTGGCTGCCAGGCCCTGCTCTGGCTGGACCTGTGGGGAGGGTGCTGGGTGGCCGGAGCGCGCTGGACTTCTGTCCAACCCCTGAGCGTCCCCTCACACACGGCCTCCCGATTCCTATATAGACTCAAGTACCAGAGTCACCCTGTTTGAATCTTCCCGGGCTAACCGTCCCTGTATGGTGGCATCCCTCAGGGGCCCTGGGGTGGGGAGACTGTCACAGTCAGTGGGAAGCAGAGAGCAAAGCCTGGTTGCTTTGGGGAGAATTCTCACAGTTGCTCCGATGGCTCCATGAGCCCGTGCTTCCAAAGCTCTGAGCTTGTGTTGGGCACGCGTAGACACTCACAAATTATTTGTCGAGTGGATGAGCGTGTTCACTGCTATTTGCGTTTTGATCAGCTGTGTGGTTTGGGCAAGTGACCTAACCTCTCTGAACCTTAGTTTCCCCCACCTGTAAAAATAGAGATGGTCCTCTTCCTTGGAGGGGACAACTAGTGCAGGGCAGTCTGGTGGGCAGCGGCGCTCCGAGGAGGAAGAGGCGGACTGGGGAGGCAGCTCTGTCCTGCAAGCACACGCTGGGGGAGGAGAGGGTCCCCACCGACTCTCCTCATCCACTCTGACCCTCCCTCGGCACCGCCCTCCCCCCTTTCCTCCCTCCTCTGCATGCTCCCCACCCCCCCCCACCCCCGCTCCAGGACTGGACTTTCAATCCATCACTCAGCCCTCTGCCCCCTGCAGTCTCATCCCACTCCTATCAAAGGCCACTCAGGACCAATTTGCCGCCTCCTCCTCCTGGCCTCAGCCCCCACACCACCCCCCAGCGGCTCCCAGCCTCTGCCAGACAGAAGGGGCACTGAGATGACAAATGGGGCTCCTCTGAGCATGACAATGAAGAGGAGACTGTTCAGCTGATGCGCAAACCCAGATGGGGGTGTGGGGTGGGGGCGAAGTGCTGAATGATGGGGGGCTGGAGGTTGGTGGGTTCCGGGGTCTGAGATGCTGGGCCTGCCCCTGTGCCCCTCCCTCCATGCTGGGTTGGAAGGTCTCTGTGGAGTGGGGAGCAGGGGGTTGGGGGGTCCAGTCCCTGCCCTGCACTCCTTTTGTGGCCTTGACTGAGTCCCAGGTCACCTTGGGCCTCCGCGGCCACATTTGGGCACGTCACCCTTTCGTGGGCCAGGCTCTGGGATCCAGCAGGGCGTCCCAGCCCCAGAGCACATCTTAGGGTCTCTGGGAGACAGGACTGGGAATTAGCTTGTCATACCTTCTCCCCCCATTTCACCCGCAATTGAGTATTTTCCGGGGGAGGGCAAGTTCAAGGGCTCTAACCCTAATAGGGGACATCCACTCTAGGTGGCTTCGCTGAGGACAGATGGGACCAGCCAGGGAAAGGGGGAGGGAGGCAAGGAGTACAGGAAGGTCTGGGCCGAGGGAACAGCGTGGAGGGGGCGCAGAGGAGGAGGCCATGTTGGAAGCTGGGTAGGAGGCGGAGGCTGGGCTGGCCCTGTGGGCGAGGAAGGCTGTGCCTGGGTGTTTATGCTATGAAATGACTCGTAGAATAATTTATTATAAAGATGTTGTAAAAGAATAAATAAAATTGAATTATTTTATTCTCTAACAGGGTAGTCCCTGGACAGTTTTAAGCAGGAGAATAACAGATGTGTTTGGAGAGATCCCTGGATCAGGACGGAGAGGGGGGTCAGAGACTGGCGAGGAGTGGGGAGGGGCGGCCGGGCACGGTGCCCACCAGCACCTCTCAGAGCCTGGCTGAAGCTGGGGCACGTCTGCCCAGGGGTGCAGGTCCCAGTCCGTTTAGGCGCCAAACCTGAGTTGCGAACTGTGGCCAGGGAAGCGCCTCAGCGGAAGAGATGCCTGAAGCCTCCACCGAGGCCTCAGTGGGCCTGGGGCCTGGCAGCCAAGGTGGGGGAGAGGGGATGGGGGAGGGGCAGGGCACGTGGAGAACCACGCGGGAGGCAGGAGGGGGAGGGCCTGGGGCGTGGCTGTGGGTGTCATTGTTGCTTGCCATCTCGCACCCTCTGACTACCCCACTGTTCTCCTCCCGCCCCCAAAGGTGCCCCCATCTTGTCCCGCCCAGGCTCCAGGTGCATTCTCTCCAGATCAGGGGCTCTGGACCCAGTGTCCTGTGTCCGCAGCAGCCCTGCTCTCAAACACGCGGGGCCGCTCGCTCCCGCCGCCCGGAGTCTGAACTGTGCGTGGGCTGTCACGTGGATGTGGGGCCAGGGGCCCTCAGGGTGCCCAGGCCAGCGTGGCAGCAGCTGTCACTATTGTCCTGACCTGCCTGTCCTTGCAGGCCCTGAACTGATTTCCAGGGGAGACGCTCTGGCTGCCCAGCCCCACCCGTCCTCAGTGTCCACAGTCCGGCCGTTAGACCCCACGTGAAACCTCCATCGACCCTGGCCCTGACAGCTGTTGCGAGCACACGTGTGCGGGCGGCCGGCCCTTCCCCTGCCTGCTGACACAGCCGTCTCCCGCAGACCGGTCTGCAGCCTCCTCCGCTGGCTGAGCCCCATCACCTCCTCTCTTCCTTCCCAGCTCCAGTCCCAGTCTCGTCCCAAGGCCCCTCCCAGGCCTGGGCTGCCTGCTGCCACCCGGGGAGGTAGCCTGACCCCTGACCCCTGACCCCTGAAGCTCTGGCCAGCTCTGGGCCTTGCCCTTCGTGAGCGCCTTCCCTGGCAGCCAGGCCAGGGCGACACCTGGGGAAGGCTCCCGGGCACCACTCTAGGTGGGGTCTGGGAACCGACCTGTGGGAGGGAGAACGCCACTGCTGCTCCCACCCCAGGCCCCGTGGGGACGAGCAGAGGCCACCCTGCGTGTTTGCCACCAAGCTGCTGTCCCCACCTCTGAGTTCTGGGGGGTCGTTCTCCCCAGCGCTCAGACCATGAACTTACAGTGTGAGCTATGCTGCCTGTCTCCATAGGTGGCACCCCCCAGAATGGGCCAGTTGGGGCCCTCATCTGTGACCAGTTCGGCGAGGGACACAGGCTCTGGAGGGGACTGTGCAGTGGAGTCCTGTCTCCATGCCTCACTCACGGTGCGATCCTGGGCAGACGTTTAACTTCCCTGTGCCCAGGTTTTCCCGTCTGTGCAGAGCAGACAATGATGCTACCACTTCACAGGGGGGTTGGACAGGTGGAATCATGGGAGGGCTCAGCACGGAGCAAGTGCTCAGCGAACATTAGCTACGGCATTAATGGGTCTAAGTTCGGGGCCTTCTGATGCAGTGAATGGGAAAGAGAGCTTTTTTATTTTTTATTTTTTACTGATTTTACTGAATGCACACCTGGAGCTGCTGAGGAAATCTTGCCGCCACAAGGAAAAGCAGTGCTCAGATGAGGGGAAGAAGGTTTGAATCCTGGTGGCATCTTCCAGTTCCTTGATCCAGCTCTTCCTGAAGACCTACCCTGGACTATTTGGGTACATAACCAATCCTTTGTTTTTTCCTTCCTTCTCTGCTTAAGTCACTTAGAGTTGGGTTTCTGTCATTTGTGCCAAAAGAGTTTTAATGGGTGTCCATCCATCCATCCATCCATCCACAGGTCCTAGCTCTGTGGGCTTAGACGCATCACTTCCTCTCTGAGGGTCTATAAACTGAGAGGTCCACCACTGACCTTAGGGGGTGGCGTCAAGGACTAACGGGCAACCCCTGTGGAGTGTGGGGCTTAGTAACAAATGCAGAGCGAGGCTCAGGAGATTTCTCTCCCACCCCATGTCTTTCTGCCTAAACCCCACCCCCAGCCCTGCACAGGTGTGTCTGGAAGCCCAAGGGGGGACCCATGCCCTCCCCCAACCCCTTGTCCTGGATCTTTCCGAGCAGCAGAGTCCAATTGGTACAGCCTTTATTGTTTCTCTAGCATTTTCCAGAAGAACGGTGTCATTCGAGGGCTAAAGGGGGGCAGCGGGGAGTAAAAAATAACATAAACAAACCAAACAGAAATGCAGGAGGGCAGCAAGGGAGCTGAGATCGGGGGTTCGGGGCGGAGAGGGGGAGACCTGGGGCGGTCAGGGCCGCTTAGCTCTCGGCCACCAGAGTGGAGAATTCTGCAAAAGAAAATGACAAAGAGGCGAGTCAGAGGCGGGCCCCACAGAAGAGACTGGTGCAGGCCCCTGCGTGGGGCTTGATCTTGGCTCTTGCACCTGCTGGGAAGTCCTGGCACGACGGGCCGAGGGAGTGCGGGAATGAATGAATAAATGGATGGATGGAAGTGGGAGACGGTGAGCCTTCCGTACCTTTACTTCATGATGTCACGCAGCCCACGAGTTGTTAACTGTAACTACAGTGATAACAGCCATGAGGATTTTCTGGAAGCTCATCACACGCCAGTCACTGTGATGAGCACTGTATACAATACCACCTTTGACCCTGACCTGACCCTATAACATATATTTTATCATTATTCCCATTCTGCAGATGAGGAAACTCAAGCTCAGGGGCCAACAGTCTTTACAAGTTCACGAGCAGCAGAGCCAGGCCTCAGACCCAGGTCTCAGACCCGTCGCCTTCCTTGGCCACCTGTCGAGCTGTCTCGCAGCTGCCCATCAGGGTCACCAGCAGAATCCAAGGAGACAGGCACTCACAGGCCTTGCCTTGCAATTTCTGACTTAGGAAAAGGAGGAGTCATTTTATTTGGTGGGAGGCGATTCTGGGGAGCAGCCAGATTTGAGAACCGCCGTGTGCTCTTCTTCCTCAGGGGAACACGGCAAGACCCGGAGGGCTCTGAGTGCAAGACATCTCCCTGCAGCTCAGAGGAGCCAGCGCACACAGCTGCTCATTTAGCACCCCGAGCACGCGGGAAACCGGGAGGTATCACCCCCATTTTACAGAAGGAAAAACTGAGGCCCAGAGAGGAAAAGAGACTGCAGAGCTGCTGGTCTTGTCGGCAGGAGAACAACATGCGGCAGAAAGTGATGAGGGTTGCCGGCCTTTCCTCAGAGCCTCAGGGCACCAAGGGCATTCTCGACTCAGGATCTTTGCACCTGCTGCTCACTCCACGGAGCACGCCCTTCAGACTTTCCCACGCCAGCCGCTCCTCGCCGCCTGGTCTCAGCCCACCTGTCACTGCCCCAGGGCCTTCTCTGACCGGCTGGTGGAAGCAGCAATGCTCTTAGGGAGCACCTTTTCTTATCACGGGCACAGCACTTGCCCCTCGATGTACTTCGGGGTATTTCTTGCGTATTCCTTTGTTGTCCGCCTCTCCCATTGGAACAGACAGCTCCTGACCCCACCTGTCTTCCCCACTTCTCCATCCTGCTCCCGGGCTCCTCCCCCCTGACGCTGAGGGGCCACATGTGTTTGTGAAAGGGTAAGGCGGGCACAGAGATGTCACTGTCGCAGGGAGAAGAGGGGTCTGGGTCTTCTCCTGTTGCTTCACCAAACCTTCAGGGGCAAGGTGGCTTCTGACAGAGTCCTGTACGCCGATGCAGGGTTCCCACGGGAAACAGCAGGTGGAGGGGCAGGACTGCAGGTAGGGGCTTCCAGGGCAGAAACGAGAGGGGTGTGGGAGAGACCCCGTGGCCAGCCTGGGCTCTAAGCCTGGCTCCGCTGCTGTGGGCGGTGTGACCTAGCCTCTCTGAGCCCCATCGCCATCACCTGGAAGGGGAAGAGAGTCATGGGGTGCCCAGGGGTCCTCGGCTGTGAGCTCCTGAGACCCTGCACATCCGTAAGGCAGGCGGTTCTTTTGAGGCGTCACCATCATTGGTGCTCTCTCTGACTGACATCGTCCACTTGTATAGAATTTGAACATTCTTTTTATTCAATGCCTATAGGGCCAGTGCTTTGCTTGTGTCCCCTTATTAAACTCTCACCGCTACCCCTCAGAAGAGAGGCTTTTGGCGGCATTCACAGATGGGAAACTGAGGCCCAAGGGTGCAGGAGCTGGGCCAAGATCACATGGCGAGCGCGATTCAAGCTGCACTCACAGGCTTCCTTCTGGACCCGGAGGTTCCCGACCTACTTCGACCCAGGTGCAGCGGGCCACCTCAAATATGGCCGCCCCCAGGACTCTGCCGGGTCAGCCCTTTTCCACTCCCTGCTCGGTTCCTAGCACTTTCTGGAATGGTCTAGTTTATGCACTTATTGTTATCAGTCTCCCCGGCTGAAACGGAAATGCCGGGAGGGCAAGGAGCCCTGTCTTGGTTCCCCACCCACTGAGCAACAGAACGGACCTGGCACATGGCGGGTGCTAATGAACAAATGCCAGATGGATGGATGGATGGACGGACAGATGGACAGACAGATGGACAGATGGATGGGTGGATGGCTCATGAGTCCTCCTTAGGGGTCAACAAGTACCAACCTACCTTATATAATTCTCACGCCAGCCCGGGGAGGGAAGTGGGGCGATCCCCACTTTACAGATGGGGAAATGGAGGCCCGAAGAGGGGAAGTGCCCAGGCCGTGGGGAAAGTGGGAGGCAGAGGCAGGACTTGGCCTGGGCTGCCACGGGTACGGCCCACGTGAGTGTGAAGAGACCGTTCTTGAAGGGCCAGCATCCCACTGGGGGGGACGCATGAACTCCCTCCAGCTCCAACCTGCCATTTAGTCTAGAAAACTGGCCCAGCCAGTGTGCCCTGACCTTGGGCACTGAGTTGCTGTGACCTGAGACAAAGGGGGCCAGATCTGTCTGCCAACACCAGCCCCTGGAAGACTGCCAAGAGGGGAATTAGGTCCTGACCATTTCCCGACCTGCACTGACCCTCTCTGACCCTCGCCCTAGAAATGACAGGTCAGTAAAATGCCCTTTACCACCTTCCTCTGCCAGTGCTGGGTCAGAGTGAAGGGCACCAAGGAGCACTGAGTGGTGGGAAGTCCAGCGTCTTGGAGTCTGACTATGGGAGAGATTGTGCAGCCCTGGGGTTTGTGAAAAGCCTCCAAGAAGACGTCCCTCTGCCCACTCCACGACCCACTTGGAAGCAGCTGGGATGTCTCGACAGCCACAGGCCCCGGCTCTCTGCAGAGAACCCAGGGTTCTAATTTTATCCTCCCAGAAGCCGGAGAAGGGCACTTTGCAGATGAAGGGAGGGCAGGGGTCACCTCTTCTGCTCAGTCTGCTCCTCCCTTAGGGCAGAGCCTTAGGAACCAGCCAATAACAAACAGCCCTCCCATCAAAAGAGGTCTCCTCCAAAGCAGCCCCAGGCCACCTTAGAAAAAGCAAATGAGCAAACATCCAAAGACCTTGTAAAGTCCCAGCCCGCTGATTCGGGGGCAGGATGCAGGGATGGGGGATGGGGGGTCAGGGGACGGGGTGACCCCTTGCCCCTTCAGGATGAAGACTCATTTTCCACTCTCCCACAGGCTTTGGAGCAAGGGAACTAGAAGTCGACGCCCAGTTCCCACTTCTTGCTTCTGTAACCTTGGACTTCACCTCATCGTGCCTCAGCTTTCCCATCCACAGAACGGCACTCCCGGGGCTGCTCAGAGGAGCCCACGGTAAAGCTCTGGTCGCAGGCCTGGCCCGAGGCCAGCACACCCAGCACTCGATTGCAGTTGCTATTGAGATGCTTCTGCAGCTCCAGCTCCCTTAACCACCAGCAGAAAGAACGCCGGGCTGCTGCCTGGTGTGGATTCTCCAGCGGCCATAGTCTTTGTTTCCCAGCCTTGCTGTTGTCCCCACCATTTCTTGTCCCTGCATGGCACCTGTGTACAACCTCCCAGCAACCCTGGAGCTGGGTCTGAATCTCGTTCCATCACGTCCTGGCTAGGTGGCTTTTGGTCACTACTTTCCTCTCTGATCCTCAGCTCTCACATCTGTAAAGTGGGTGTGATAACGCCCACTCACGTGGCGGTTGGGAAGCCCACTGGAGCAAATACAGAAAGGGCCTGGCACACGCTGGGCGTGGTCTAGCGTGTCAGGCCACGCCTCCCTTGGAGCTCAGGGCAACAGACATAGGCGGGAGCTCTGAAATAACAACAGAAACAGACCCCCAGGTCCTGACACTAAGACGAGAAAGATGTGAAGTGACAGAGGGCACAGGAAGCCTCAAGAGCAAGCGGCTGACCTGGCAGGAGTTTCTGACACTGCGCGTCCCATCTGGGTTAGGACCCCAGCCCCAGCATGCCCACCCACCCACGCAGCCTCTGACCCCCCCGCTCCACAGCTGCGCAGTGGGGGCCTGGAGTATCCCTTCACAGGGCGGGTGAGGGCTGCGTGAGAGGCGCCCCGTGCGGCGGCGCCTGGCACAGCCACAGGGCAACGAAGCCGATCTTACTGCTGAGGGAGAGTGTCTGCGGCAGGTCCAGAGGCTCTCCTCCCATCCCCCTGCACGTCAGCACTGCCTTCGCCACAGAAGCTCCCCACCCCCAACCCCACCCCAAGGCCCCTGGGGCCAGCTCGCTGGGCTGTTCACCGTCCCATCACAAAGAGACAGGGGCAGGGTTGCGGAGCTCGGCCGCAGACACTGGGTCAGAGGCTGGCAGGACTCAGTCCTGTCCTTCCCCTTAGGAAACTGCAGTCAGCTAAGTAGGTCTGTCCCGGAGCTGGGTGCTGTGGGGCCTGGACAAATTTAGAAGTCATTGACAGATGAGACCAGCACACGCTGACAGCCCCGGGTGAAACCGAGACGGACATTGAGTCAGCTCCTGGAAGGCTCTTCCCTTCCCTCTGTCGTGGGGACCAGGACGAAGGCGCCGACCTCCTGGTTTATCACCTCGCCTCTAAATAGCTCCCCGGCCGGGTCCCTTACAAACTGCTATGGCAAACAGAGATCGCTTTCCAAACCCAGGAGAATGGGGAGGCAGGGCCAGCCGGGGTCATGCCAGATGGGCTGCAAGGAGACTCTGTGAACAGTTCGGGGGGCCCAGGCTGTGTGGGTCACTGCCCCGTGTGCCATCCCAGGTCATCCTCGCCTGCGCTCTTATCCCCATTTTATTTACAGGGAAACCGAGGCTGGGAGTCCCATAGCCAAGGAGATTCTAACTCAGGTGTGGCCCAGGCCGGGGTGCGTCTGGGCCTCCGAGGCTGCAGTTGCACAGCCCGGGGTACTGACTCCAGCCGGGAGCCACGGGGCGGGGCAGGCAGCGGTCTTGCATTCCTGCTCCTGGTTGCAGAGGCGTGGTTAGTGAGGAGTGCTTTTCCTCTTCCTCCCCCAAGTCCCATCGAGTGCAGCATGAGGCCAGCCTTAGGGAGGTCCACGCAGGAATGGAAGCCAGCGTCTTGCTAAGCACAGGGACCATTTTATAACTCGAACATATCAACTCAGCCTGGAGGCGGGAGGGGTAGAGTCAGGAGACCCGATTCCCTTCGACCAGGGATCTGCCCCAGGACTTTGAAACATCCTGTCTGCCAGGCCTCGGTTTCCACATCTCTCAGTGTGGCTCACAGACCTGGTCGGGCTGCTTGAGGATGCACTGAGACAGGACGAAACGTGCGCCCATCAGGACTGCAGGCGGGCCCTGATGGGCACTTCCCACCTGGCTGGGAAATCCAACCCCAGCGGGACTGAAGGGCTGGAATTACAGGAGGTGGCAGAGGGAGGCACGTGGGGGAGGACTCCTTCCATCTGTCTCGCTTCCCTTCTGTCTTGGACTCTATTTCGTCTCCTTTGAGGACTGGGATTCCACTATTTCCAGAGGGTTTCGAGGTAGCTTCCAAGACAAAGCATCCCCATAAAACAGGAGAAAGGAATCGTTTCCGGAACACTCCCTCCGGTCCAGGTACAACTCTCTGAGGCGGGTCGGTTTATCCCTGCCGGCTGTAGTTGGGATTCTCCCTGACGGCAGGTGTTGCGGCCAGAGCTTCCTGCCTCACTCCCACCTCCCCTGTGAAATAGGCTCCTCCAAGATGAAAGAGAGCGGATTTTGCCAGGAGGAAGCAGAATAGACAAATGCCTGGAGGAACGTGAAGGTGCAGACTGCGGAGATTAGGCGATCATTACGACTACATTTTTTAGCAACAGAAGCAAAAAGCAAACCACAGCCTCTTGGGTTACACAGGCCAGAAGCGTAGGAGACGGGATGGGGTTTCAGGGAAATGCAGCCACGATGTGGTGCGAGCGCAGGTGTGTGGATGGGAACGCAAGGTTCAGCTAGGGCCTGGTGGGAGGAGCCAGACCCTGGAAGTCAGAGTGGCAACGTCTGGATAGCTTGGGCCCCCCCGGCTGATGGCTGCCCCCTTCCCTGAGCCTCATCCTCTTGTCTCATGCAGCCCTGGGGGCTGATGGAGCTGGAAGAGCGAAGGCCCGTGTGCCAACTCCAGGGCCCAGAAGTGCCACGTGGACGGCCACTGCTGCTGCTGGCCACCTGACTGACGTTCCGTGTGGCAGGCACTGGGTGTGGAGAAGCCGGGCTGGGGACCCACACCCTTGGGGGAGGCAGGGTGACAGAGGGTCCTGGTTAGACCAGCCTTGCCCCCGAGGGGCCCTGGCCACAGCACGGTCAGCACCTCTGCTTCCTCGTTTGTGAGACAGGAAGAGGAATGAATGGTGCCTACTTTCTAGGGTTGCGTGAGCCTGTGGTTCTCCAAGTGCGGTCCCCGGGGTATCGGTGCCACCCAGGGACTTGGCAGAACTGCGGCTTGTGGGCTCCCCACCCAGACCCAAGGAATCAGAAGCCTTGGGGACAGGGCACCCCCTGCTGTGTCACACTAAATGCTCCAGATGACTCTAACTCTTGACCCCCGGTAGCTCAGGACGAGAACTCGAGAAGGACGCTGCCCCTTACTGTCATCACCAGCTTTTTGTGCCTGGAATTTGCAACTGCGGCTGGGTTTGGGGGCAGCTTCCACCTCCATCCAGCTTCTTCTCTGCCCCAAATGCCCCCTTTACCAGCCCTGCGCTTGGGTCACCTTCAAGAATCAATTGACCACATCCATAAAAGTCTGAGATTCCTGGAACTAGTTGCCCAGAGACGGGAATGCAAAGCGTTGTTATTAGAACTTTGTTGTTTGGTTCCCTCCCTTCAAGCTGGGATTCTGAGGAACGTGGTGAATGTCACTCAGGAGGGCAAACAGTGAGGGAGACCAAGGCAGGCCGGCCTTGCGCCTAGAACCCTCTGCACCTGCCACACCCAAGCCCCCAGCCTCAGCTGGCTGACCTCTCGTAACACACCACACTTCCTCGCCACTGCAGCCCAGAGCTGGACACATGCCCACTCACTCATTCGTTCATTCAACTAACTCCTCTCGTGCCCGTACTAGGTACCAGGCCCTTTCCTAGGTGCTGGTCAGAAAGGAAGAAAGCAAAGGTCCTGCCCTCCTGGGCTGGCATGCCAGTGGGGGAGACAGAAGCAAACGAGAGTTGATAAACACAGCACCTTATGGTGGAAGCTCATTACACCCTGAATGGGTGGGTGAGGCAGGTGCCACATACATGTGCTTAAGATCCAGACAGACCTGAACTTAGACCTTGACCTTGTCTCTTCCTAGGTGTAAAAGTTTGGGCACTCAGCCTCCCTGAGCCTCAGTGTCCTTATCCATAAACAGGGGTAATAACACCTCACGGAGATTCGGGAAGATTCATTGAGTAAAATGCTCAGCACTGACTGGCACGCAGCAAGGGCTCCACGAGGGTAAACATCACCGTGACCGTGACTCAAGGGGGCACAGCCGAGCCTGAGAGCCGAGCTTGAGAGCCGAGCTGGGCCTCTTCTAGAAGCTTGTTCACTGCGATGGCCACGGAGTCCCCGGGGCTGGAAGGGACCCCACGTTCCGTGACTTGCCCCGGGGCCCACCAGGAGTGGAAAGTATCCTCCTCCTGCACGTGGAAGGGCGCAGACCCGGCCACCTTTGGAGGGAGCAGGCAGCAGGGCAGAGTCCCTGGAACAGAGCCTCCCGGGCCCCCTGCAGTGGCTCTGCCTCCCATCCCATCCGCCTCCAGAAAAAGTGCTGTGTTGGGGGGCGAAGTCGGAGGGGGGGTAGGCATCTCTACCATTCAGCCACAGAAGCAGGCCGCCGCCTTGATGCCTCGCTGCCTCGGGTGATCTGCTCTCTCTTGACCCATTTCCTCTCTTGCCTCCGCCGCCCTGCTGCGCTCTGCCTTGCCCCCCAGACCTTTGCCAGGTGGGCCTGAGCCCGCAAGGTGATGAGACAGACCTGGGTTTGAATCCATTGTCACCTTGGGTACAGGAGCTGCTCTCTCTGCATCTAGACTCGTGTCCTCGGTCAGCTCAAGGTTAAATGAGGTGAGATTTGTGCAGACCCCAGCACAGGGCTGGGCACACATCACACACCCCGATAACACTTCTCCGGGCAAACTCCACCCTGGGTAAATCAATCATCTTGCCTCATGGTGCACATGCCCTAGACTCTCCAGCCTCCGTGCCTTTGCTGGCACCAACACCTTGCCTGGCCTCCCTGCCCAGAGCCTCCAGACTTGCCCGAGGACTCTCCCTCTCCACCGTGCTCGCCCGAACCTCCCAGCCTCTGCCTGGTGTTACCTGTGCCCCGTGAGCACACACACAGAGCCGTCAGCAACATGCAGATAGAAGGGAAAGATTATCTATCTCAGCACCGTTCGCTGAGCACTTACTATGTGCTGGGCACTGCCCTCTGCACTCCCAGGCATCATGCCACAGATGCCTCACAAGATCCTGGTGAGGTATATTGTACCCAGTTTACAGGTGGAGAAACTGAGGCTCAGGCTCACTGAACTGCTGCTCAGGGGCACCAAGCCAGGAAATGGCGCCTCTGGCAGCTGGGCCTCGTTCACCGAGACCTCCCCCACTGAGCGGCCCAGGGTTGCTCCCAGGAAGCAAAGTGAGCTCTTTGAGATCGCAGGGGGGAGCGAGGGAGGGAGAGGAGCAGGGAAGCAGGCCAGGGTCTGGCCTGGTTTTTCTTCATCATTTGGGTTGGTGAGCAGCCAGCCATGAGGGCCCCGCCTGGGGCTTCTGAACTGTGGCATATTGGCCGCAAATAAAACTGGGAGGCAGGTCTGGAGGCCCAGGGGTGGGGTCATGGCGGGACTCCAGACTGGGGGGGGGGGTGGCTCTGTGAGGATGGGGATGTGGGGGAGATGGGCCACTCACTGGGTCGCCAGGACCAGCCACCGGTGTCTCTCCCGCACCCTCCACTCCGGGCCCTCTAAACCCCTCCTTCCTTTGCACCACGGAAAGGGCAGCTGCCATTGGGGCCGGGCAGCCGCCGCGTCTGACCTTGCTAGAGGTCCTCTATTCTTGTTTCTGACATAAAACTTTAATAAACTACATCTACGTTGAGCATCCCTGTACCTTTCCCAAGGCGGTTTCTGTCTATTGCCACTTGATTTTCACAACGAGCCCGAGTAGTTCTTAGGGTAAAACCGTGCATCCCGTTTGTCTGGCGAGGGCACCTAAGTGTGGCTGAGGTCATGGCTGGTGAAGGGCAGAGAGGAAGCAGAGCGTGGGGGGCTGAGCCTGACACCCAGGCCACAGACGTTTATCGAGTGCCTGCTTTGGGTGGGGTATGGGCTGGACCCTGGGGGCGAAAGGACGGCACCATTAACAAACACAGTGGGGCACCGACTGTGGCCGGGCACTGTTCTAAGCACTTCACACACCGACCCATCTAATCCTCACGACAGTTCTATGAGATAAGGACTATCATTACCCTCAGTTCAGAGATGAGAAAACCGAGGCCCAGAGGCGTTACTTGAATTGCCCAAAGTCACACAGCTAGAAAGTGGCAGAGTTGGGATTGGATCCCAGAAAGCCTGGACCTAGAGGCCAAGCACCCGCACGCCGTTGTCACTTAGACTGGCAGAAAAGATTCTTAGGGGGGCAGCTGCCGCACAGCATGTTGGGGAGAGTTATTCAGACCTGGTTCAAATCCCTGGCCCACCACTGACGTCCTGGCTCTTTGAACAGGTGAAGGCACCTCACGCTCTGTTTGCCCACCTGCAGAACGGGGCTGACTCCCAAGGATGCTGGGATGCTCCGAAAGAGAACAGCCCGAATGTGCTCGGTGAACGTGGGTTAGGTCTGGCTGGGGAAGGATGTGAGATGCCGGACCACCACCCCTCGGCTGCTCAGAAGGCAAAGCTCAACAAGCAAGATATTCCATTTCCTCGTTCCCAGCCAGTCCCTGGCAGGCAGTTTTTCCTGGCTCCCCTTCAATGCTGGACCGCCCTACACGAGTGAAGCCAGACACAGGCTGGAGACTTGAAGTTACAGGACACCCGGACAAGATGCGGGGAGGATAGGAGATAAGGAATTTCCATCCCTGGAATCTGAGAACGTGAGAGCCGAGGCCGGCAGGGCCCTTGGGGATCAGTTGGCCCCATCTGCTCGGGTTTCAGATGGGAGACTGAGGCCCAGAGAAGGAGAGAGAACAGCCAGGGTCACACAGCCCCTTTGGGCAGAGCAGGGATCAGAACCCAGGTAAAAGTGTTGGCAAAGTTCAGGGAAAATCCCAAATTCTCCTGGATTCTCTCCCTACAAGGTAGGGAGGGGAAAAAAGATTGTTCAAATGTAGAAAAAAAGAAACCCCAGGTTTTGTTGGCCTGGCTTGCAGAGCAGAGCTCTCGGATCCGACAGGCTGCCTCTTCTCATCTGGTCTTGGGAGCTGGCTGGCCGGCCTCTCCCTTTCCCACGATGGACCGAGCTCTGCGCTTCAAATCCAAATGTCCGGAGACCCACAGTGTACCCAGGCCCCCCGTTGTGGCTACTCACCGTCCACCCCAATCTTGCCGTCCCCATCCTTGTCCCCAGCGGCCAGCAGCGTCTTGGTTTCTTTAGCAGACAGGTCCCTGGCATCTGCAGAGAAGCCCTTCAGAATGGATCTGGGAAGAAAAGCCAAGGAGGGAGCCAGGTCAAGGGCACCTTGCAGGAACACTGTGCAGACGGTGGGCTGGCGTCTGAGCGGGCAAAGGAGGCAGTGGGGGCCGCAGCACGCAGCGGGTGGGCATGTGCTGGGACCGGGCCGGGCAGCCAGGACTGTGGTCGGCCCCTCCTAGGTGGGTGAGTGGGAAGGACAGGCTGTCCTCAGCTGAGGGCCGACCTCGCCTTGTCTACAGGCAGGACACCTGCAACTGCTTTTTATTCAGCCAGCGCAACCAACACAAAAGTATCTTCTCTGTGCCGGGGCCATGCTGGAAACAGGGGGTGTGGGGAAATAGAGATGACCTGGGAGGCCACCAGAAAACGTGGGGGGCAGGAGCAAACTCTGGGAGGGAGACCACGCAGGGGCATGGCTGCAGCAATGGAAGCAGAAGGAAGCAGAGCAGAGCTCTCCCGGGAGGCATCCAGGACACCTGGGGCGAGGGGAAGAACGCCTGGAGGACAGGGAGAAGTCAGCCTGAGTGTGTGCATGCACACGCATGGGCACACAGGGCACGGGTGGACAGGAGGAGAAGGTTGTAGACAAAGGGTGTCCTTGTGGGATGGTTTGCGGTGAGGACAGGTGGATGGGGATGAAAGGCTCCCCTCCATCCCCACCCCCTTCACTTTCTGACAAAATCCAGGGCAGCCTTGGCCAGAGAGCGACACAGGCCCAGCCGGTTGGTAGACACAGGCCAGGGGCCGAGAGGGTGCTGCGGGGGCTTCCTCTGCTGGCACCACCCTGCATTTCCCTGGTGACCTTCCCCTCCTTTGCTTTGCCCCCTGGACCCCCGAGCCCCTAAGGCTGGTGACTCGACCCTAGTGCACCCAGGAGCTGCCTTGGCCTCGCTGATATGGGGGTGGGTGGGGGCGCAGTGGGGGGGGGCGGTCTCAGGGTGGCAGGAGGTGCCTGGCAGGCAAATGAAAATCGGTGAACTACTCAAGCTGGGCTCTCTGTCTTGCCTATGGTGTTAGGTAGAGAAAAATGGCCTTTTGAATTGTATTAAATTATTAAGTAGCATCATTCCATTAACAATATTAAGTAGCTATAATTTAACCCAGTTAGTTGCACTTTCTGCTGAGGATTTCACTCCTCCGGAAGCAACAGGGGTCTGTGAAGGGGGCGGAGGGAAGGGCTGAGGGAGTCCCAACCCTCGTCCCCTCCCCGAGCCCCAGGCCGAGCAGCCCCTGCCAGCCTCAGTTTACCCCAGCTCCTCCTCCTCGATGAAGCCGCTCTGGTCCTTATCCAGGATGTGGAACACCTTCTTCACGTCCTCCGCGCTCTTCTTCTTCAGGCCCACCATCTGGAAGAACTTCTTGTGGTCGAAGGACTCGGCGGCTGCGGGGGCAGAGAGGAGCGGGTGGACATGCCCACAGAGAAGGACAGGGGGGAAGGGGGCGGGGAGGCTGTCCCAGAACTCGTGGACCGAGTCCTCCTTGCCGCCTCCATGGGAGGGGCTGCTTTGCCAAGGTCGCCTAGTGGAGGTGGGAGCGGCGAGCTGCACCGGGGCCTCCCTGGCCCCCAAGCCTGCCCTCCGCTTTCACCACCAGCCCCTTGGCTGAGGGTGGGGACAGCCTTTGAAGGCAGAGAGGGTCCCTGGTTTTCAGGAAGCCTCTTAGGGGGTGATTGCGTGGGAGTGGGCAGGGGAAGTGGAGGGATGTGCACATGGTGTGTGCATTGGGGGCCAGGGTGGGGGCAGGGCAAAGGGTGGGGGGCGAGGCACCCCTTTTTCTTAGCCACAGATTGAGTTGCTAGGAAATCAACACAGAGAGGGCAGGTTTCTCTCAAGGTCACACACACGAGGGGGAGGGGAGGGCCAAAAGTCCAGGCTCTGCTGTGGAAAGCAGTTCTGGTGGGAGTTTTGAGGTGGGGTTGGGGCTGGGTTAGAAGGCTCCCTCGGAACTCCCAGTTAAGGTTCTATCTGGAGGGAGCAAGGTGCGTGGTGGAGAAGGGGTGGGTTATGTCAGTGCCCTGGGAGGGTGGCTTCCCCCAGCTTCTTCATGCTCAGGGGAGAAGGCACTGAGCAGAGAGGAAAGGGGGTCCCCCTTCCCAGCTTTCCAGGTGGGAGCTGAACTCCTCTTTAAGAAACTGGGGAAACGCTCAGTGTGAGGTGGAGTAACCTGTGTGGGGGAGGGGTCCCGTTAAGAGTCCCGTTCTCTTCCCTTCGCCCAGGGCTAGCTCGAGGGTGGGGGACCCGGACCTACTTCGGAGATCCCCGGTGCTTGCTAGGTGACCTTGGGCAGGTTTCAGACCCACTCCTCGCCTCGGTTTCCCCTATCTGGGCGATGGGAGGGAGACCGGAGGCCGCTAAGCTCTCCGGTCCTGGGCGGCTCAGAAAGGTGAGCCAGCCCGCTTCCCTCCGGGGCAGCCGAAGGAGGCTGGAAGTTGCAAGCGCTGAGGATGCTCAGACAGGGCTGGGCAGAGCAGGGCGTCAGCTTCCGAAAGTCACCTCACTCTGGGGTTGTTGGAAGGGGGCTCTGAGCCCCCGGAGTGGGGGGTTCAGACAGTGGTGGGGACAGCCCTGACCACCAAGGGGTGAGATGAGACCTGTCCAGAATGGGTCAGAGAGAGGGCTTAAGTGCCTGCAGCCCCTTCCACGTGCCTTAAAGGGGAAGTCCAGAGCGCACACAAGGACCCCAAGGACCCGAAGGTCCTGTCTTCCCCCGGGTCTTCACCCTTGGTTCGGGACCCCAGTCCTTGTAGCCGGACATCCAGCCTGTGGTGCCGGCAAGTTTTCGGTTTCTGGGGCAGGGTGCCGGGCCTCCCCACCCGATCCGAGCCCCTCCCGGACTTTGGGAAATGCTGAGGACCCCTACTCCCTGCCCCGCTGGCGCCGACCGGATGCACGGGCAGAGGGGCGCGGGGGCACGGGGCCCGGGCGGTGGGTGAGGGTAGAGGGCTGGGGAGAGGAGCGCGCTGCTCACCGGCAAAGGCCCCCACCGCCTTCTTGATGTCCTCAATGCTGAGCAAGTCTGTCATCGACATCCTGCAACTGTTTGAGCGGGCAGAGCAAGTGCGAAAAGATTAAAAAGTGCCTTTCTCATCATTTCTGCTCATATGACCGGCGCTGCAGTGCTGCGCGCCGGGCGCACGCGGGCCGGCCTGGCTCAGAGCCAGGGGGCGCCGGGCTGGGCGCACAGCCAGAGCAGCTCCGTCTGCCCCGCGTCCCACAGCCGCCCCCACTGGGGGTCTTCGCCATCCCGAGGGCTGCGGCCAGGGCGCCGGGGGAGGGGGTGGCCTCAGGGCTTTATGGGGCTCCCGCGTCACCAGCCGGGCCTGGAGGGTTCGCCTGCAGCCAAGGGCACGCAGTAGGGCAGTAAGGTCGGTGCACCTCGGAGGGTGTCCCACGGCTTCGGGGAGGATAAGGCTGGGCAGGGGCCAGACCTTCACCTTCCTGGGGCCCCTGGTCCTGCTGCCACTCTGCTCCTACCTCAGCCTCCGCGCTGTCTGTCCTGGATGCAAATTTTATGCTGCAAAATCTGAGCGCTGAGGTCTGGAAACCTGACCCACTGGGACGCTGAGTGGGGGTGGCACAGGTGGGCGGGCACTCCTTGGGCTCCATGCTGGTGCCCATCCAGCATCTGGTCAGGGATGCGCCTACCAAAACCTAATTTTTTCTAGTTTGACTTTTCAAAGAACCCTTCTCAGACTCCTAAACTACTTACTTTCCCGGTCTCCTGGCCACGGGGCAGAGCTCAGGTCCAGACTCCCAGTGTCCCCACTAATTTTGGAGGAGGGTAGGATGGGACAGGCCACTTGGAATCCAGGCACCCTCTCCTGTCTTGGAGACCAAAGGGCCCAGGTTTGGGGAGAGGGTGGCACCTTCAGACCACGCTTTCCAGATGACCTAAGCAGGTCGATGGCCTGAGCGTCATCTCTGGGGAGGTGACACTTCCTCATCTGTAGGCAGCCAGAAACCAGTTGCATTCTTTCCCACGGCCTCCCAGGGCTGCCTCTGGAGTGTGTGGAGCATTGGGCAGGGAGGTGGGGGTGCCTGGGTTCCTGATCTGGGGCTTCACTAAGTCGCTGTGTGACCTTGGGTTGTGGCCGCCACCCTCTCTGGGCTTCTGTCTGTCTCCGTCGCTTTGACGGTGTTGGTGGTCCCTTGGAAGAGGTGTGGGCAGCTGGGAGGGGCCGAGACTGGTGGCCCTTGGTGGGCAGGGTGGGTGGGGGCAGAACTGCCCAGCAACCCAGTAGCTCAAGTTCCTTCATGCTCACTGTCAACACCAGCTCCCTCAGCTCTGCCCTGGACGGCTGCCCTTCCCAGAAACCCTAGTATGCTGCTGGCTCTGGCTGTCCCCCTCCTTGTGAGTCAGCTCCTTCAGGCAACAGCTTGTCATCTGGCTTCCAGGGTACCCAGGCTGCAGCTCCGGACCTGGTCTTCGGTGGGAGGACTCTGCCGGACCCCTCGGCTGCCCTGCGCCCCCTGCCCGGGCCAGGCTGCTAACTTGGACATGCTGGACTTCTGTGTCACTTCGTCACTACCCCGGCTCAGCTCATTGCCAAGGCCTCGTCGGAAGAACCTGTTTCCTGGCTGAAGGACCCTTAGTTACACTGGTAGGGAGACTGAGGCCACACAGAGCCAGTGAGTAGCCTAAGCACTCTCAGAGAGTCAATGGCCAGGAGAGGCCCACTCCCAGGGCTGCTGACTGGAGCTCAGCGACTCCTCCGAGGGGCTCCTCCCCAGCGCCCGGGACCCAGCCCTCTGACGTCTCACACCCACACAGCTGAGTCCCCAGACTCCGGGCCCTGTGGCGAAGGCTCCACGGAGGCCCATCCCTGTCCTCCCCCCTCTGCCCGCCTTGCTGCAGACACCTCCCATCGACTTGGCACCCTCTCTGGGCTGAAGTCCACCCACCCCGGCACCCAATGACGTCATTTCAGCCCGTCCACCTCCCACACCCCTTCCTCCTGCCCACTCTGCCCACTGACCAGTCCACAGAAGTCTGGCTCCACCCCTCCGGTTTCACAGGTGGGAAACCTGAGGCCCAGGCAGGTGGAAGAACGTGCCGCAGGCCACACCCGGAGGCAGGGCGGCCACCCCAGGAGCTCATGCTCCGGGGCCTGGGCTCCCCAGCTGCCTCCTGTTCAGCACCCCACACCCCAGCCCCCAGTCACTGGAGGGAAGGGAGAGATGGCAGTCCCTTCCGGCTGGCCTCTTCCCACTGTACCCCTCCTCCATCCTCTTCCAACCTCAGTAGCTGCCACTCACCTTGGTGGGGGTGGGGGGCTGGAACCTGCAGTCAGAGGCTGGGCTGGTGGGAGGTCCTGTGGGGAAGTGTGTCTGGTGGTGGGATAGCCACCTATATAGGCTTCTGCTCTGGCTATTTTGGGAGGTGTCGCTCCCCCCAGCCTTCAGCCCCCTCCCCTTCCGGTGTCAGGTACTTCCCAACGTGGTGCTGGGTGTCTGTATCACATTCGGTATCCCTGGGCCCATCGAGCTGGGCCTATTAATAACGCTGGCCCTGCCTCCCTCACCACCCAAGATTGAGGCTCAGGCCAGGCTCTCCTCTTCCACGAAGCCTTCCATGACCGCTTTAGGTGGCAGCAATGTTTCTGTCCTCCAAAATCCTGCAAGGAAAGGAAGAGAGAGGCTAGCAAAGGGATGGAACAGGAATTGTCTCCCGTGCATAGGCCGCAGGCTGGGTTCCTGCACACATGTCATCTCACTCAGGTTGGCCTCACGGTGCAGGCCCGTGCCTGTGCGAGGATGAGGGACAGAGCGCAAAGGCATTAGGTGGCAGGACTCACTACCCAAAGCCGTGGCCCTGGAGCAGCCGTGGCCCATCACTTTCAGGAGGGGCTCGAGTGTCGGGCGGGAAGGCACCATCCACGTGTTCTCTCACAAGTCTCTTCCTCTCTTTGCATCTCGGCCTCCCATCTGTGAAATGAGCTCAATCAGGGGCCAACTTTACTCTATGGATGGGCTTTGGGGGCTACGAACCCCGTGAAATGTGCAAGAAGTTGTGTGCAAGGGCGCTTTTGTGGGGCAAAGGCCCACAGCTTTCATGAGACTCACAAAGGGAACTCTGGTGCGGTCTGCCCTGCACTGGAGGCGACCACCCAATGGGCGCCTTCTGAAAAGCATGAATGAATGAATGAACTTCATGGATATTTATTATGAACATCGCAAGCGGTTCCTCTCTTCATCCCCAACCTGAAAAAGAATCCCCAGGGTGCTAACATCGTCAACAGTCAAGTCCGATTCTTGACCTGGACACAAGGAGGGAAGCTACACAAGCCCTTCATTGACTGCTGGCTCCAGGGGTGGGGAGAGCAGCAGGCAGCCTGGAAGGGGAAGCCCGTGTAGAGCCTGGGTGAGCTGGGGTCTGGGCGAGGGTGGTGAAGACGGGGAGGAGTGTGCAGCCTGGGTGAGCTGGGGTCTGGGAGAGGGTGGTGAAGATGGGGAGGAGTGTGCAGCCTGGGTGAGCTGGGGTCTGGGCGAGGGTGGTGAAGACCGGGAGGAATGTGGAGCCCAGGTAGCATTTCTGAGAAGTCTCTCCTAGGCTTGGGGGCTGTGATGGACAAATCCAAGGTAACTCTAAGTTTGTAAGCTGGGGTCCACAGAGGGAGCGAAGGTGCGGCTGTGGAAGGCGCTGAGTCTGAGGAGGGGGCGGGGCCAAGTGGAGGTGATGCTGTGTTGCAGTTGAGAACCCTAGGACATCAGGGCTGGGAGGGCCTCTGAAGTGATGAACGACAACCTGCTCGTGTTATGATGTAGAAACCAAGGCCAAGGTGATGGACCCATCTCACAGGGAGTAGCAGACAAGCCAGGACATTGTGCTGGGTTTGGGCTGCCAGGAAGACATTCTGGTGGGGCTGCCAGTGAGGGGCTGGGCCTGGGCACAGAACTTTGGTGGTCATCAGGGGAGGCCAAGGGCTGGGTGGGAATGTGGCAGAGTCAAGGGGAAGGGCTAGGGCCTGGGAAAACATCACACTTGTTTGTTGAACAACGTGTCAGGTGTGCCATGCACCGTGTTATGCTTTTGCCCTTGAACCTCCTTACAAGGTAGGCATTGCCGTCCCCATTTTAATAACAAGGAAACAGGACTCAGAGAGGTTAGGCAACTTGTCCGAGGTCGCAGAGCATGGGGAGGACTTAAACCCGGGTCTCTCTGCCCAAAGCCCTAGCTTCTCTCTACTCCGCAGCTTTGCTTCTGGATGAGGCCAATGGGAGAAACGCACCAGGGTCAGTGCCCACCGTGAGTGAATTCTCTGAAACCAGGACGGCCTTCCTCTCTGTCCCACTATGTCCCCATGTTGTAGGGTGTGTGTTTATTAAGGACCTACTACGTACCTAGTGCTGTATCAAATTATTTCATGTTATCCTCATTGTAGTCCTCAGAGGCTTGAGGAAAGTCTCAGAGAGGGTGAGTGCCTTGTCCAAAGTCACACAGCTGGTAAGTGAGAGAATCGAGGTTTAATCTTTAGGCTCCCAATTCTGAAGTGTTCCCCACCCCACCCCATAGCACCTGAAGTAGGGTAGGGATAGCCTAATGCCCAAGTAGAGCATCTTGGAAAATTATTCCGTTCCTTTTGCTCTGAATCTATTCAAGAGTCATCATGTTACGAATCCGACTTCACAGGAGGCCTTGATGCCAGGGGTGGGTTTATCAGGCAGGACTTTTGACTTCGAGCGACAGCCTGGCTGGGCTGGGTTAATTCTGTAACTATGCATGTGACGGATGTTAGACAGACTTATTGTGGTGGTCATTTTGCAGCATATTAAAGTATTGAATCACTATGTTGTACCCCTGAAACTAGTATAATGCTGTATGACAGTTATACCTCAGTAAGAAGAAAAACATTTCCCACCACCTGTTCCTGTTCTACCCCCCAAAAGGACAAAGTGTAACAGACAAGTCCCTGAAGGTTCAGGTACGGCTTGATCCAGAATGCTGTTTCTAACTCTCAGCAATACCTTGGGCCGAAGGGGCCACTTTCTCAGCCTGGCTGTCCCTTTAAGTTACAGGATGGCCCTTACCTGCAGGGCTATAAACAATCAGGTCTGGTCCTAGGGGAGAGGGGGCCCACTGCCCTAGAACCCTAGTCAAGTCCCAGAACTGAGTTTCATTGGTTGTGGCTAGCTTGGTTTGGACGGGGCAGAATGTCAACATCTTTGGAAGTGCTTGGGGAGTGGACTGTCCCGGGACTCTCTTGAGAGGTAAGGGATCTTAGGCGGTCAAAACCATGAATGGTTTATTGAGTGGGTCTCTGGGGGTGCTCAAGTGTGCCAGGCACCAGGGAGGTTCATGCCTTAAGTCCTTGGTGAGTGTGATGACATTGAACTTCTAAGGAATGAGTCACTCTGGGCCAAAGTGGCCTTTCTGGACCTGACAGCCCCAACCCCAGCCTGTCCTTTATGAGGCCTCTTCGACCAGGTAGCAGAAGTGCCCAGGGGCATTGCCCCCTAGCTCTCGGGTCCTTATTCTGAACCTCCATGAGGCTGCTGGCTGGATAGATGGATGACACAGCATGGAGACATTGACCTCTTCTGTCCCCTGGTCCAAATATTGTGCCTGGCCTTGAGCTGGACACTTCCACATATGTGTTGCTGAAGTGGATCCCAGCCATAAAAACTGAGGTTCAGAGAAGTCCAGTCACTTGTCCCAGGTCACACAGCACACAGGGACCGGAGCCTGATCTGTCTGTCTGCCTGCACCCCTGTTCGGTGCCATCCCCACAGGCCACACTGGCCTCCCAGCAGGTGGGGGGCCAGGCCATAGTGCGCCAGTCAGCAGTCTCTTAGCGGCTGTGCCAGGAGATGAGCATCCAGCTGTTTGCTTGACTGGTGGTATTTCATGAGTTCACACTATTTCCACCTGCTGCTACCGAGACGGAGACAGACCTCCTCTGGTCCAGGGACCTGGTGGGCGGGGCCACTGCTGCCGGATCTAATGCTGTTCCTGACTGAGCTCCGCCGGGGAGACACCTGAACTGTGTTGAGGGAGCTCCGCCCTGCTCCTGAGAGGCAGATCTCCAGGCTGTGGCCTTTTTTCCCTACCACCCCTCACCACCAACAGAGTCCTAAGGGTGGTAAGAGGACATGAGTCCCTACTCTGGCTCTGCCGCTTACCCGCTGTGTGACCTTGAGACAGTGGCCTCCCCTCTCTGGGCCTCAGTTTCTCCATCTGTAAAATGGAGCTGAAGAGGAAGCTGTGGTGAGCACTATGCAACATCATATCTGAGGAAGGGGTTGGAGGGTACCAACTCCTACAGAAATGGATCAGATCAAGGTTCTTGTCATCATGTGGATTTCAGTCTTGACCTTGTCCTGCCACTGAGGGCGAGGACCCCGGGGTGCCTTTATGGATAGAAATGCAGAGAAGCAGGGGCTACAGCCCCTAATCACCCCTGGCTTTCCCAGGGCAGCCTGGGGACAGGGACTCATGGTCCCTGCTGGGGAAGTCAGGAGCCACAGCTCCAGAGAGGGGGTGGGTCTGAGAGGGTGAGACGTGGGAGGAGCCTGGGGCTCTGGGAGGAGAGTCGGGGGGGAGTGTTGCAGCCGAGGTGACTGTGGCTCTTGGCCACTTGGGCTCATGTCTTTCCCTGGAAACCCTGCCCTATCTCCCTGGCACTCAGAGGAAACCAGAGAAGAGTTGGGTCCCTGTGTGGGCTGGAGCAGGGCACCCCAAGGTCATGGCTGTGGAAATCGAAAGACCCCACAGAAATTGGTAACGGTGGTCTCTGGGAGTCTCCCCCCCGGGTTGCTCATGAAGAAGCAGAGTGGGGCCGGTCTGCAGAATCTCTCAGAGAGCTCCAGGCTCCCGGATGCCTGCTGACCTCGGGAGCAGACGACAACACCTGCTGAGTCCAGTGCAGGTCTCTAAGGCAGTCCTCGGTGACAAAGGCAATGGCGTCTCCTCCTGGGCCTCTTCTAGCTCAGCCATCACTGGGTGGACGCACGTCCCCCAGCAAAGAGAACCATCACTGGAAGCGGTGTGTGCACATGTCCGTGTGCACGTGTGTGTCATGCGTGTGCACATACACCCTCAGGGGGCAGGAGATGGTTCCGTGGTTTGGGGGGACCCCCGGCGAGTGTGCTCTTCCCTGGCCGCTGGATGCCCGTGCCTGGCGCCTCCCCCAGGCGGCCCCAGAGCGCTAACTGCCCACATGTGTCTTCTCCAGCATTCAGCGTCTTTGCGTCCAAATCAGGTCGGTACTGATGTTCTGCGCTCTCCCGCGGCAAAGGGGGAGACAAAGGGCGCCTCCAGCACCATCTGCCTGCCCCCAGTGCCGTGGGCTACATTGTGTTCCTGCCCCCCCACTCCCCGGCCCAGTCCATCTGTGAAAGCCGTAACTGCCAGGGAGCCCAGGACGTCACTGTATTTGGAGGTGGCACCTTTACGGTGGTGATCAAGTTCACCTCAGTCTCTTGGGTGGGCCCTGATCCGATGTGACTGGTGTCCTTACAAAACAATAGTCAGGACACAGACACGCACAGATAAGAGACTGTGTGAGGACACGGGAGAAGACGGCCGTCTACCAGCCAAGGAGAGAGGCCTCAGGAGGAACCAACCTGCCAATACCTCGCGCTGGCCATCCGCCTCCAGGACCGTGGGAAGGAAATTTCTGCTGGTCAAGCCCCCGGCCAGCCACACTTTGCCGTGGCCGCCCTGGGACACTACCACACCAGCAAGGGGGGAGGCTGACGAAGGGGGCGCAAGAGGGGAAAGCCTCTCTATCCCCATGACGACAAGGGCATTGGATCACATGCTCATGAAAACTCGCCAAGTCCTTTGAAAAGGTCACCTTCCCTTTCTTGTAACAATTTTATGAAAAGTGACACATACACTTTAAAGAAACAATAGAAAATAGAGGGGGGTGGGGCGGAGTCACGGATAATCCACTGCTACTCAGGGACACGGCTGCTATCACTTCTGGAGGTGTCACCTTCTCACTCCTGCTGGGCCACCCCCTCTTGATGATTCAGCTTGGATGCCACCACTTACTGGAAGCCCTCCTGGGTTTCTTCCCCCGACCTCATGTTCCTCCTAGCACCTGCACTGACCTCGACAATGTCCCAATTATTCCCCGGTTCTCCAGCCATCCTTTCAGCTGGGAGTTTGAGGCTCTGGCACTGGCGTCCAGCCTGTCTCCAGGAGGGCCTCTGAGGAGAATACATCCAACTGACGTTTTTATTTTTGTTTGTGTGTGTGTTCTCGAAGACATTGTCGGATCGTACTTGGAATGCTGCCTACATTCATTTCTTCATCTGCTCTTTGAGGGCAGCTGCTGGTGTGTAATCAGCGTATGGGAACGGGATCTTCCCTTGGGGTTCAAGCCTCGTATCTGCCGGGCTCTCTCTGGCTGACCCAAAATTGCGGCTCATATTCTGATAGGAGAGGGTGCTTTGGGGAACAGGAAACTGGATATCAAAACCAGGCTGAGCAGATCTGGGACGTGTCTTGGTAGCCCTTCCGCCGGTGGGGGCGCCTGCTCTTGGCGCCGAGCGTGGAAGCCCTGGGCGACGCGGCCGATGTGTTTGAGAACACGATCGGATCACTGTTTTTTCTTATCAAATATGTATTGCTTTCATCTCGATGCCGGGTCACATTCTACTGAAAAAAGAAATGTGAAATCTCAGAAGCTGACTCTGAACACCCGCTGTCCACGTCGGGCTCCAGCACCGGGTGTAGAGCGACCTGCAGAGGAAGGTGGAGGTTAGGGCTGAGCTTTGGCGGGGACGGCAGCTGAGAATCGGGGGAATAAACACCAGGCACAGAAGGACGACGTCTGGGATCCAACACAGCCCTCCCCCGCCCCGTCTCCTTGGCTGGATCACTCTGTCGCTCTGCCTCCCTGGCCAGCCTTTCTCTTCCCCGCCTGTCAATTGTGTGTCCTTGGCCTTATAGGCCCACGGAATCGAGGGGCCCTTAGCAATCAATTAAATCAAATTCACCATTTCACTTTGTAAGGCTTTTCTTTGAAGCCTACTGTTTTCGTCATTTTAAAGTGTGTGGTCCAGTAGGGTTAAGTTTATTTACATTGTGTGTCCACCATCCCCTGGGGAGGCTCAGGCTGGAGAAGTCAGAACGTGTCAGAGGGAAGTGGAAAAGCTGGATCTCACACCAGGCCCGTGGGTCACAGCCGGCCGGCAGTGGGTACGAGGGTGGGCCACGCCTAAGGGCAGAGCAGGGGTGGAGGGAGAGAGCCCAGGCCTGGGTGGGAGGTGCGGGGTCATATCTGACACAAAGACACTACAATGATTGCCCTGTGTTCAGTGTCGCTTGTCACACGGCAGTAGATAAAGGAAGCGCTGACTAACACACTAGTGCGTAGGGTGGTTGTCAGAACCAAGTTAGATAGTGTGTGTACATTGCTCAGCACAGCGCCTGCCACGCAGAAAATGCTCTCCTGCTGTCCACTGTTTATTTCCTGTCGTTGTTGTTACTGCATGTTCATTGCCCGGTTAGGTCGTGAGCTCATCAAGGGTGGCGAGTATGTCGTTTGCATTGCTGTGTCCCTGGGACCCAGCTCAGGACTTGGCATGTGGTAGACATTTCATCAATGTTGCTTTCAGTGAATGAATGAATGAATAATACATGAATGAATGAACAGCAAGGGGAAATGTACGCAAAGTGCAAACCCAGAAACGCATGCATAGTTTATCCTCAGCATGTATTTGTTCGATCTGAACATACTTCAGATGGCCCTCACTCCAAAGGACACATGGGCCACCGAGGGCTCAGACAACTTCCAGGGCAACCGATCTTGCAGCAAGTTGGTGGCCCATGTGGAGGGAGGTCTCACCTCTCTTTACCATCGGGAACATGGGCTCTCACTGGTCAGCGCACCAGGGGATACACAGGGCATGGAGAATACCACATTCGCTCTTACATTCTTTCCCAGAGTAGGGAAACACCTTACTTCCGGTTACATTGCATTGGCCAAAGCCAGTCACATGGCCCCACCTAACTTCTGGAGGTGCAGCCCTCCGAGGTGGCCGGAGGGGAGGACAACCAGAAACACCAGCGAGCAGCCGGGACGTTTATTCTCCGTCCCTGCACCATGTGCCCTGAGGGGTAAGGCCACGTAATACCCGTGTGGCCCCTGGGCACTCACTCATGGATAACAGGGGCTGTTCTCCAGGACAGGGAACTGGTTTAAACCAGGGAGCCACCCCAAGATATATGGGCAAGGCAGCCAACAGCTGTACCACTCAGATAAGCTCTGGGTGCAGCAAATGACTGTAATACCCCATGCTTCTCATTTTTCAGAGAGAAAATCATGACTCTAATTAAAGTCCAGTGACTTGCCAAGTCCTCAGAGTTCAATTCATTTTTATTGAAAATGTAATATATATGAGATAAAGCTAATGTAGCAAGACGGTCATTCTCAGCCCTGGGTATGTGGTGTTCGAAGGAAGGAAGGTGATTGGTCCAGGAACTAGCAGCCTAGATTTAAAGAAACAGAGGCAGTTCAAATGGAAAAGAGGCCGCTGGGACCTGTGCTTCCCGTGGTCAGGAAGCAAACTGAGGGAGCTACTCTGCTGTGGAGGGTAGCAGAGTCCTCTGGAAAAGCCCAGAGCCCAGAGGGCAGACCGTGTGCCAAGGGGACAATGGATTAGGGAATTACCCACCCCCACCCCCCGACCCCGCCAATGATGCTGAGTAGGGGAAGATTGGCAGATTCGCTGCGGACTAGAGCCTGCCATGCGTGTCTCCCTCCCCTCCTTTCTGAATGCCAGTGTCCTGTCTATTGTGGTTTTCTAGTCCCCGTCTCATCTGTGTACTGGGTGTGCGGGGGCAGAAAACTGGTACTTCAGCCCACAAGTCTCTGAATCAGGAGGAGCTGAACTTGAGCAACCCCATCTGCTCCTGGACGTGACTGATGTCGCGAGACCCTGGTCCTTGAGCCTGAGGCCCACACAAGACGAGACTCTTGGGAGGGAGGGAGCGTGCCTCCCACGTGGCATATTGTGGCCACAGAGCAGACTAGAGTGAAAGGAGGACAGTCATAAAGTCTCTGTATCTTCTCTCTTCAAGAAGACAGGTCTCACCCTCACTGGTGTGGCTCGGTTGGTGGGAGCGTCGTCCCATGGACCGAAAGGTTGTGGGTTCGATCCCTGGTCAGGGCACATACTTAGGTTATAGGTTCGATCCCCAGTCAGGGTGCGGATAGGAGACAAACAACTGATGTTTCTCTTTCTCTCTCTCTCCCTTTCTCTCTCTAAAAAGCAATGTAAAAAAAAGAGGGCGGGGAGAGAAAGAAGTGAAGTTTCTTTCCCCTACCTGAGTCCAGGCCACTTGGGGACTCGCTTTGACTGGCACAGAGCTGCAGAAAGCCAGTCGCCACCCACAGAAACACGATTGCCAGGCAGGGAGATGGGAAACAAGGGGAGAGAGAGAACCCAACCAGCCTCGAGCCGCTCCAGGCACCCTGTGTGGTGCCAGACGTGTTAGCAAAACCCTCCTGGATCCCCAAGCCCCAGCCGGAGCGGCTCAGTCAACACCCCGCGGAGCAGAGACAAGCCGTTCTCACCAAGCCTTGACTAGTTGCAGAATCATGAACAAATAAACAGCTGTTGTTGTTTTAACACACTGAACGGCGGGCTTAACATCTATTTCGCAGTAGAAAATAGATACGGGAGTTTGCACCAGACTTGCAATTTGAACCCATGAAAGTACTGAATCTGCAGGCGACGGGCGCCCGGCCGGGTCTCTGGCGGCTCCGGTCCGTGGACTGCCACGCGCCTTCTCCTTGCTCTGTTCTTGTTTCTTAATCAAAGGGTGTGCTGCGTTACCTCGTCTCCATCTCCCCGTTGTGTGCTGGGTGTGTGCAGCTAGACGTGGTGTGTAAATAAAGGATCCTTTTAGTGCTTCAGTCACCAGACCAAGTTGAGATGCACCCCAGGAACCGCATCTGCCTCTGGGCCCGAGGCAGGTGAGGAGAGGCTGGACTTTGAGTGGCTGCTCTGATTGGATGGCGGGCTTGGTGGGGCCAAGCCTGTTGGCCAATCATAAACTTTTAGGGCGGGAGGAAAGGTCGTGTTCGATTATCTCCAAACACAGAGGCCAACACTTCATCCCCCGCCTGTGCAGCTGGCTCCCAGTGAAACGTGCAGTTTCTTTCTCCATCCCCTTGACTCTGTGATGTCCCTGTGACTTGCTCTGACTGACAATGTGGGGGAAAGTTACGCTTGAGCGAGTCTCAGAGCCTCGACCTCAGGTACCTTGCCCCGCGAACCGCCTTGCCTTTCTTAGGACCTGGCCACCTAGTCCCAGCGTTCTCATCATTGAATGGCAAGGGTCCTTTTGGGGAGAGAGGCCCGGCCAGCCCTCCCCAGCCACATGCCAGACTTGTGTGACAGCACTGTGGGCTCCCAGTGGTGGCTAAATACCAGCTGTGACCCCAAAGGACGCCCCAGGGAGCAAAAGAACAACCGGAGTACCCAACCCAGAGAATCCTCAGAAACAGCATGTCACTGGAGATTAGTGTTTTCCTGCAGTATTTCACCAAATCGCGCCCCAACAATGGCACTTCGAGGTTGGGGAGCATGGCCCGACAGCAACTCCTTCTGAAGGAAAATGTGGCCCTCAACCTCTCTGCCTCTCTGACCTGAACCTCTTATAGCCCCCAGTGCACGGGAGGCCAGAGCCACGAAACTGCTTTTAACGCTTAGTTCTGCAATACCAGCATAAGGGGTCTCATACAGGGCCTGGCAAACGCTAGCCCGAATCCAGCCACCCAACTTTTCTTTTTTTTCTAATGGTTTATGCCCTTTGGCCCATGAAGCCTAAACTATTCACGGTCCGGCCCTTTAAGAAAAAAATGTACAACCAGCCCTGGCTGATGTGGCTCAGGGGATTGAACACCGGACTGTGAACTGAAGAGTTGCTGGTTAGATTCCCAGTCGGGGCACACACCTGGGTTACGACGGGCCAGGTCCCCAGGAGGGTGTGCACGAGAGGCAACCACACATTGATGTTTCTCTCCCTATCTTTCTCCCTCCCTTTCCCTCTGTCTAAAAATAAATAAATAAAGTTTCTAAAAAATCCCCGTACAACCTAGAATTCCACTTTGGTATGTGGGAACAGCTGGCAGCTCTTGCTTGGATACTCAGCTAAGAATCAGATGGAATTACTTCCGTTTTAGTATGCTGTTTCAGAGGGTCAACATACAGGGCATTCCAGGGCCAGGCACGCTTGAGAAATACACAAAGGGAAAAAACAGTTACATGAGAGTCTTTCACGGCAGCCCCCATGAAGAAGCCTTCTGTCCAGGGGGGCAAAAAGAGGCCCATAACATGCTTTCTTCTATATTCTGGAACCTTTTCCGCTGGAACATCTTACGTGATGCGTGGTCCCTGTGGCGTGCTTGGAGAACCCCTGTGGCCTGAGACGAGAGATGGTGGACATTCAGAAAGGTGCCATGGAGCCAGGCAGAATTCCTGGTCCTGTCTTCACCTTGACCTTTCTGTCCTCTTTCCTCTCTGGGATCATCTGGCTGCCTGCCCATCTGCTCATAAGCAGTCTCGTTCATACTAAGTTGTGAGAGGTTGATAGTTCGCTAGTGAAGGTGAGGTGAGGCACTGGGGATTTAGTTTTTGACAGATGACAGCAAAAGACGCAGTTGAATTCAGAGACGCTCACTCTCTCTCTTTTTTGTCTCCATCAAAGTTGTGCTTTGTCACTCGGCAGCCCTCCTGCCACAGTTCTGTGATCTGCTGGAGTTACTTTCGAGCAGATTTCTTTATGATCAGAAGGAGTGTTTTATGTGGGGAGGAAACTAGTCTGTTCAGACCTGCCACAGGACCCCCGCCTCCCGTGACACAACAGGCCCATCTGTCAAGGGGTGTTTGAGCTTCCAGCTTCTCCTCCCTTTGATTACATTTAAAAGGGGCCGGCAGTGCTGAGCTGTCACTCAAGGCCGGGAGCTTTCCTCTCTTGTTTGCCCGTTGCCCCAGTAACAAACGGAAAGGAGTGAAGCACAGTGCAGAAATGGCAGAGCAGTGCTCTTTTCGCGAAGCTCGTTTTTGTTCGGGGAAGATTTATGCAGAGTGACTAAGAATGCACTAAAAGTCCTGGCTGGTGTAGCTCAGTGGATTGAGCGCAGGCCTACGAACCACAGGATCGCGGTTCGATTCCCAGTCAGGGCACCTGCCTGGGTTGCGGGCCAGTTCCCAGCAGGGGACTCATGAGAGGCAACCACACATTGATGTTTCTCTCCTTCTCTCCTTCCCTTCCCCTCTAAAGATAAATAAATAAAATCTTAAAAAAAAAGAATGCACTAAAAGCAGTGTGGTCCTGCCGTGGTCCGGCCGCAGCAGGGTCCAGGGATTCCTGAAAGGTGGGTAAGGCATCGGCGATGAGTAACGGACGACAACACGCCTCAAAGGACAGTGAAGCTCTGTTCCGTTTATTGCAAGTACAAGCAGGTTTTTATATTTTTATTTTTGGTAGTGATTAACATTTACAGGTGTATAACATGATCAGTTAAGCAGAAAAAATCAATACAAAGATAACCAGGAAAAGTATGAAAGTTCCCATAGTTTCAGTTATATTAAACAAAAGTTATTTTGACCAGGAGAACCATTAATCAGACAATTTGAAATAGCTCTATGTACAGCGTTTGAATATCTTATTGTTTATTAAAGGTCTTAGAATTCAACATGGGGCAAAAGGGTACGCTAGACTGAGCAGAGGTTAGGAAACTCATAAGCCTTTGTGATGTCTAACTTAGCTATCCATCTTTCTGTCTAAAATATTTCTCTGTGTACTATAAACTCTGTCTGCCTGGTAACTGTTTTCTACATGCTTAATAGCTAACTAGCTTCTCCTGTTTCTTTGCCTGTCTAATTCTAATTGATATATATCCCTATTCAAGGTAAAGGAGGGGCTGTTATTCCAACAACTTTAGACATTCAGGGGCTATTTCACTAGAGGGGATTTGCCTCGGGACTTACTTAAGGGGGCTGCCTTGGGTATTCCAGGCCCCCTACCAGCTGATATCATCTTATCCTACAATTGCTTAATCAGGTCAGGGAAAGAAGTGTTATTTCCCCTGAATTCACTGGACATGATGGGCCCTTTCTCCTTTGGGGTCTTAGAGGAGGTGTTATTTTGGGAAAGGCCAAGGTGATATTGTTCTCAGCCTGACCTAGTTGCTGTTCAGCTCTGAGAATGGTCAGTATTTCTAGGCGATTTCAAATTATCAGAAAGGTAAAGGTTAGAGCACCAAGAGACAGCAAGATTAACCAACACCACACATCCATTCATGCCACGCCCGCCAGGCCGGAACACGCTTCTTTGAAGTCGTCCTCCCCATGCTCGGACTTTGTCAGACAGCATGGTTGGCGGAGCTGGACGTGGCATGGTCCTGCTTGTTTTGAACTGAACGCCAAGCTGCACGTTTGGCATTTCAACACTCCAGCCATTGGACCTACACACGTGAAGCTTTGACGGTTTCTCCCCAAAGCTGTGTTTTCTCAGGTTGGCGTGAAATTTCTACCTCCAGTGTCCTGTGAGCGGCATGTGTAGGGACATACCATGCTCTGTATGTTCCGAGAAAGTCAGATTTGAGCGCGGTTTGCTTGTGGCTGCATATGAGCAGAGTTTGGTGGTCCACGTGGAATTGAGTGGTGGCATTTGGGGCGTGGCGATGATGGGGCGATACCTGGGCCTGGGGAGCCGCCCTCCGCAGAAACGGGTGACGGAGCCTGTTCCTGTGGAGCAGAGCCTGTGGGTGTGTGTGTGTGCTGGATGTCAAGTCAGCAAACTGTGGCCAGCCCTGACACTCCTGGCTCGGCTGCCCCCTCCAGGGGACCGCTGGTCTCACTGTCGTGTGACTGGAGAGGGAGCCTGGAGGGAGCTGCCTTTGTCTGGGCCACGCTGCCCGCCAGGTGTGCCATGGGCCTTGTACTTGCTCCTGCTGCCAGGCTCACAGGCTGGTGCAGGGCTGCACATTTGGCTCAGCTCTGGGTGCGCTGGCCATTCCACCCTGGAGCCTCAGCACCGTGGGCCAGCCCCAGTCTGCTGCATCTGCACAGGACAGTCACCCTCTGCCACTCCCATCTCGTCCTTAGAGGCCAGGCTGAGCAGGGACAGGCTGGTGCTGGGATGAAGGGTCACAGCTGGGCCTGCTTCCTGGGCCCCAGTCTCCAGGTGAGATGAAGGGCTTCTCCCTGCAGGGCAGAGGTTGTGGGTTTGGGCCGAGTGGACCTTACTTCAGGTGACTTTGCGCCCACAGCAGGGAAGGCCTGGTGCACATCTCCACGATGGGACAGGAGCGATGGTTTGTGTCTGTGTATCCCTGTCTGGTCTGAGCTGGTGCAGACTTGCCCGTCATGCCTCCTGGGCATGGGGGTGGGGTGGAAGTGGGGAGGGTGCAGGTCTGGTAGGCTGCCCCAGAGGGAAATGCAAATCAGATCCCTTTCCTCCCAGTTCTCAACCCTCCATGACTCCCCATCACATGTGGAAGGAAATCCAGTTCTTCCCCCCACCCCCACCCCGACCCACCAACAGGGCTGTGGCTGTTCCACCCACCGTCTCTCTGACCTCGCCTCCCCCTGCCTTCCCGTCTTCCTTTACCACAAGCTCAGGAGCTGGGATTCCCCCCAACACCCCATGCGTGTTCTCACCAGGTCCCGCATCGTGGCCCTCCAGTGCCTTATCCAGCGCCCCCCTCCCCTTCTCTCTCTTTACTTGCTTTCCTTCCTCCCAGGCTCTCCTGCGGCTTGACTGGGGCCCACACTTCTGTCTCCTGTCAGTGCTCCTTCGGAGAATCTCAGAGGTTTGCCCGCCCACAGACCGTGGCGGCACAAGGAAGCACTCACTGAACCATTGCTGAATGAACGGAGGAATCCCTGAGGCGGTGGGGGCAGCTCAGGGTAGATGGGGTCCCCGAGGCAGGGCAGTGGCACTCCTATGCCAGTGCTGGAGGGACAGGGACAGCTTGATCCCAGCCCTCAGGACTCGGGGTGGGGGGGGGTGGGGGGTGGGGATGTGAGGTGTGTGGCTGCGCCCATCACTCCTCACCCCCGGGATGCATCTGATACATTGGGCTTGGGCCTCCACAGTGTAATGTAGCTGATGTCTTGGCTGCAAGCAAGAGCCGATAAATTTAGTCGGAGGATTAAGAAACGTATAAGATGCAGAGCTCCTTAAAAGGAGCTGCTGCCAGGGGAGAGGCAAAGTGGGGCGCATCTTGAACTTGGCTGTGAAAGAGGAAGCAGCCACTGGAATTGCTCATCTTCTGAGGGGGCAGCATCTCCACATGGAGGTGGGGTGGGGCAACACGGGACCGAGGCTAATCACTGAGTCACCCAGCAACCCAGAGCAATGCCTCCGACCTGCTGACAAAGGAGACGCCACTGAAGCCACACAGCTGCCCAGAGGCCATAAACAAATAGACTAACAAACAGGACTAAAAAAATGTCAGACTTGTGCGAGACAGGCAAGAAATGCCCTTGACAAAGTCAGAGGCGAACAGCAGGACGTAAGAAAGGTATTTGCAACGCACACAGGAGAAAAGGGGCCAGTTGCTGCTGGTTTACCGGGAGCTTATCATCCATGAGAAAAGGGTGAAGAATCCAGTGGAATGAAGGGTCCAGAGCACAAACACAGGGTAAAAGAAAAAGAAATACAAATGGCCGATAAATGTGCACAAATCTGCTCAGCTTTGTGCCCATCAAGGAGGCACAAATCAAAACAGAACACTTTTTTAACCTCTCAGATGGGCCAGAATTTAAGTAGGCTCATATTTAGCCATGGCAATGAGGGGAGAAAACGTGAATTTCCATTGCAGGAGGGAAATTTGGTGATTTCTATGGAAATTAGAGAAGCACAAGCCCTTGACCTAGAAACTCCACCACCAGGTGGATGGTTACCGTATGGATACTTACTTACAGCCATTCTCTCAAAGGAATGTTTATTTCAGAAGATTTGGGTCACAGCAAAATAAACTCGAAACAGTTTAACTTTCCACCAATGGGAGACACCTACAGACTCACCGGCCAACAAAATACACCGTGGAGTTTCTTTTTTACCAGGTGTAGCTTCCATTTTTGTCTCTAAAAGTTCATGGGGATCATCTGGGTCACGGGGCGATTAACCCATTTTTATTTTCTGACTTAAAAAAAGGCTAATTACGTGTCACATAAACCAAGAGTGAAACGCTGACAGCTGGCTTCAGCTGGCTTCAGCCAGCCGAGTTCCAGACGGCAGTCAGAGATGGCCTCTGAGCGGCTCGGCCGTTTGTCACCGAGGGGGCGGGGGGGGGGGGGGGAGGNGTGTCGTGACTTTGGGCAAGTGGTTGTGCTTCCGTGAGAGCTGGGCTGTTGACCTAGAAAGTGGGGATGATAATGTTACTTTATAGGCTGTGGAGAGTAGGTAAAAGAACACATTTGTTGTGTTTGGTGATGATGGTGATCATAGAGGAAGAGGAAGAAAAGGAAAACTGGGAGCAGAGGGGGGCGCGGGGTGAGGCAAATGAAAAAGAGGGAGAAAAAGGAGGAACCCACCTGCCACTCCTCAGCGCACACCACTGCTCTCATCACGAGGCCCACACACAGTGCGGCCACCCGTCTGTACTTCACGNTATGGAAATCAGAGAAGCACAAGCCCTTGACCTAGAAACTCCACCACCAGGTGGATGGTTACCGTATGGATACTTACTTACAGCCATTCTCTCAAAGGAATGTTTATTTCAGAAGATTTGGGTCACAGCAAAATAAACTCGAAACAGTTTAACTTTCCACCAATGGGAGACACCTACAGACTCACCGGCCAACAAAATACACCGTGGAGTTTCTTTTTTACCAGGTGTAGCTTCCATTTTTGTCTCTAAAAGTTCATGGGGATCATCTGGGTCACGGGGCGATTAACCCATTTTTATTTTCTGACTTAAAAAAAGGCTAATTATGTGTCACATAAACCAAGAGTGAAACGCTGACAGCTGGCTTCAGCTGGCTTCAGCCAGCCGAGTTCCAGACGGCAGTCGGAGATGGCCTCTGAGCGGCTCGGCCGTTCGTCACCGGGGGGGACGGCTCTGGACCTCGGTGTGTCACTGACACAAGTGAGAGGACTTCCAATTTCGTGTCGTGACTTTGGGCAAGTGGTTGTGCTTCCGTGAGAGCTGGGCTGTTGACCTAGAAAGTGGGGATGATAATGTTACTTTATAGGCTGTGGAGAGTAGGTAAAAGAACACATTTGTTGTGTTTGGTGATGATGGTGATCATAGAGGAAGAGGAAGAAAAGGAAAACTGGGAGCAGAGGGGGGCGCGGGGTGAGGCAAATGAAAAAGAGGGAGAAAAGGGAGGAACCCACCTGCCGCTCCTCAGCGCACACCACTGCTCTCATCACGAGGCCCACACACAGTGCGGCCACCCGTCTGTACTTCACGACCCGGGAAACTGAGGTCCGGACTGTGACTTGTCCTAGGTCACTGGCAGGCAAGAGCGGGGCCAGCGTGTGCCGTGTCCTTTTTCCTGATAAAGCGTCGATGTGGAAACATTAGACCCCGAAGATCTTTTGGGTTCCAAGCCTCCCCACAGCACCCAGTACAGTGCTCGGCACGTAGTAGGTGATCAATAAAGGTTAGATAGAATCAAAATCTCTTTCTAAAAAGGCTTCACTCCTCTAAACTATGCTTTGGGAGTTGCTCCACGGCCAGTGGCCCATTTCTCTGAGTCCCCTGTGGCGAGACTCTGCAGGCGTGCTGCTTACGGAGCTGCCTCCTCAGCCCCAGACCCAGCCTCCTCTGTGCCCCTCTCTGTGGGGCTGGGGCTGGGACTCGGCAAACCCATTTCTGCATGGCCGGCTGCCTGGCCCGGCAGTGCGGTGGGCAGAGGGTGGAGGGGGGGTGGGAGGGGAAACTGGGGAGGAGGAGGGGCCTTGAGCTTCCCCTTCTGCCAGCTGTTCTCCTGGGCACCACCCAGCCCCACTTGTCACCCTAGCACAATGGCTCTTCATTTTGGTTACCAGTTCTGACTTTTTCCAGCACCCCCCAAACCAGCCCCATTACACTCCCTCAAAGCCCCAGAGCCAGCTGCGTAGTGTCCCCTCCTCCACAGTCCTGGCTCCAGCTCTGTGGGTCCCTTCTCTGACCTGTGGGTCCCAAGTCTGTCTAAACCATTCTCTATAGTAAACTCCTTCTGTTAAAATAACGGGAGTGCTCTCTCCTTTGGGGCTGCACCATGCCAATGTACAGGCTGAACTTGACTGTGGACCGCAACCATTCCCAAGACCCTAGCCTTGGGGGAAAGGAGCAGGACTGGGCTGTCTAGTACCATTTTGCTTCTGAAATACAGCTTGACCATGAAGACACGGATGGATTTTCTCGTATGGCTTCCTGAGCTCCCGCTCTCCTCTTGGTTTTGTTTTTCTACGTTACAACTCGGACAGAGAGGGTGTGAGCGAAGTGAGATAAACGGGGGCACAGACAGTCCGACATCGCAAACAGTGGGCAGGGGACAGGACCGTCCCTGGAGTCTGGGTTTGACCCCTTCCTACACGTCTCTGGCCTCAAGGGCTGGGAAGGGGACGCTGCTATTCACCCATTGCCACAAACTCCTTCTTCCTTTTATCTTCGGAATGGCGGAATTAGCCTGAAGTTGCCCAGTGGCTTTCCTAGAACCTAAGGGAGGGCTGCGGAGAAGCAAGCCAAAATGAGGGCGTGGGTTTGAGCCAGCCCTGCTCAGCTCACCACCAGCGTCTGTAGGCCGCTTGCGGCCTGCCTCAGAGAACCCAGGGAAGGTTCCTTGTCTCGGGTCCCTCCCTCCCTCGCTCTTGGCCTACTTCCCTGGGCCCAGGGCCATTTGCTGTCCTCCTCCTGGGGTGTGATAATGGTGAGTGAATCCACGTGTTAACTCTTTTACTACCACAGGTAGGCGCTATTCTTGACCCATTTTACAGGTGACAAAACTGAGCACCAGTGCGGCTAAGTGACCTTCCCAAAGTCACTCACTGGTAGATAGCATGCTGGGATTTGAACCCAGTAAGTAAGTCTGGCTCCGGAGCCCCCTTTATCCAAATCTCTCTGTTCCTTTTTTCTCAGGGAAGCCCCTCTTCCTCAAGTGGTCTGCCCAGAAGGGGCATGGGCCTCTCTCTTGCATACAGCTGTTGGCCATCGGCCATGAGTTCACGGCTTTGCAAGGCAGCCTGGATTGTTACAAATTCCTTACAGAGCTGCATTCCCTTCCATTCACTTCCACCCCCATTCCTGGGATTTCCTTTTAAACATACACGGAATGAATCTACATTCCCTCAACACCACTATGAGTCTCTTTCTGAGTTTTTTCCTCTTCTTACATCAACCAGGTTCATCAGGATCCACCACCTCCCAGCAGTATGCTCTTGGACCATTTCCCGTGCTTTGCCTCGGTTTTCTCATCTGTGAAATGGGAGTCACAGGGTTACACACGTCCTTGCAGCAGTCTGGACACGCAGTGAGCACTCAGCGAAGGCGGGCTGCACGCACGGGTCTGCAGCCTTCGAGATCCTGGCTTTTCACAGCGGCGGGGCGGGGGGGGGGGGGGATGCTGCTGTNGGGGGGGGGGGGGGGATGCTGCTATTGAACCTGCTCGGACCCGGTGTGGTGGTACTGGTGTGGCTATGTGGGAGCAGCCAGGGATTCTGTGACCCTGCCTTCTGTCTGTCCACCTCCACGGCCCCTCTCCTCAGACCCCGCCCACCCTCTCCGGATACGCACTGGACCTGCTACCCATTCTGCCAGCCTCTAGTCTTGTCCTGCCCCAACCCACCTGCACCTGTTCCAGGGATGTCCTCACTCCTCAGTTTGACTTGTGGGGCCCTCCGTTCCCTGCTGGTCTCTCAGCCCCTCCCCTCCCCTCCTCTCTCTCCCCTTCTGCTCCATTGGCAGCCAAACCAACCCACTCCCAGGTGTGCGAGCCTCACCTCAGGCTGTGCCGGCCTCCTGCCTGATTCCCCAGACCCAGCACAGGGCCTGCCCCCGCCCCGGGGCCTCTGTCACCTCGGTGGGAGCCTGCGTAGAGTGAGTAAGGCAGTGTGGCCTTCTTGTCAGCTAATATCATTATTTTTTTCCAGGAGGTGCCCTCATGAACCAGGCATTAACCCTTAAGCTGCTGCGCTGTGCGGATTTCCTGGGAGGCCAGGGTGGGGGGCAGTGCTGAGGGGCAGTGCTGTGTAACGACTGGTGTAGGAGCGTCTCTAAATTTGAACAGTGGCTGGGGCTGCTTCCCTAGAAAGCTCCTTCCCTGTCCCTGTCCCAGCTCCCTCCCCTCCTCCAGCATCCCCAGGCCTTGTCTGTTGCCCTGCCCACCACCTCCAGCCCATCACAATTTGGAGTCTTTTATTTTGAAACCTGCACAGGGTTCAGGTGACCCTGTTTTTTACAGAGTTTGTCCACCGGGCTTGGAAAGGCTTCCGCCCCACATGGCACTGTGGACACCCATCTGGCCTGGTTCTCCAGCCCCAAGGCCTGTGTCCTCCCCATCCCCCACACTTCGGATGGGGACAGGGAGCCCCCAGCCTGCTCTCCTAGCTCTCCTCAGCACACAAGAAACAAACAGCCATACAATTCACTGCCTTAGGTCTGCAAATTGGGTTAGCCTTGGAGACAACAGTTCAGTAACCAGGTTAACAAATAAAGACTATGGTCCCTCGGGAGGTGCGAATTGAGTGCTTATGGGAGCCAGGCGGCCTTGCTCAGCATATCTGCCTCTGCAGGTCTCTGGATTCCCCACCCCCGGCCCCACCATCATGGAGGACGAGGGCTCCAAGGGGAAACCCTCTCCTATGCGTCTGCTGCTTCGTGCTCTCCACAGCACCCCATGAATCAGAAGCTGGGGGCACCTGTGGGGTCTGCAGGAAACCATCTTCAAATGTGTAATGAAGTTAGAAATGTCTACAAGGAAGAGGCAGGAAATGGGTGAGGTCAGCTCTATGGGATGAGACTGCCCTATGACGACATGTATTGTGTCACTTTGGCAATTCTGAGTCTCATTTTCCTTGTGTGTGAGTGGGGGCTGTGCTGGCCTGCAGGGCTGAATGAGCCAGGTGAAGCCCCTGGTCGGTGCACGGCCCCTGTTCCTGTGTCCTCCACCAGGTGGCGCTCCTGGCACCAGGCCACTTGGTGGAGGGGAAACGGCGCGCTCTGAAATGAAAAGACTAGAAATCGAGTCCCAGCTTTGTGACCTCGGGCAAATCCTTCCTCGGTCCAAGCTGGTTTTCTCACCCACGAAGTGAGAGGAGTAATGTAAAGAAAAGAAAAGGAATACACATTGCCAACTAAAAAAGAAGAAGAAGAAATGCCTGTTATGCTTTATTCCTGGAGGATGATGACTTCTTAGTTCAGAAAAACACCTCGATTGATTTCTCTGTCTTTGTGAGGAGGGACGGCGTGCTGACCAGGGTCTGGATGGGAGACGTTCACACCCACAAATAAGGTATAACCCGCATTGCAGGGAAAGGATAGAGGAGTGGGTTTCTCCTCCCTCCTGAGGACTCACTGGCACTATGGGAAAAAGATATAAAAAGTACAATCCCACAGGGACAAAGGGATAGAAAGGGCATCAACACATGAGAACTTGGACCTGCTTTAGAGGGGGATTTGCGTGGAATGCCGGTTGCATATTTAGAAAGGCAGAAGAAACCAGAACACTCAGGGGGGATAACAGTGAGAAAACAAATGAATGAGGCTTCAGAGACCCAACAAGGTTCGGGGATTAAGGCGAACAGGTGGGAAGGATGATGGTGTGAGCTGAGAGCCAAGGTCTTGCCCTCAAGCCTCCTGCAGGAGGCTTATTTTCTGGGAACTGGTAGAGGGGACATTCTTGGAACATCAAGGCCACTGGCATGACAAGGGACAGGGACAAGACACAGAGCTGAATACCAGGAGGTAACTGGAAGTCTGCATTCTGAGTGGTCAAAATAGCCCCCTGATTCTCCCATCCCCAGGCCACCCTTGCCCATTCCCACATTTCAAGCATGGGATGTCAGCTGCCCGACAAGTTATTGGATCATTTACTAGAGAAAAAGTCCTATGCATGTTGCCACTTGAGGGGGTTCCCAACGACATAACTGTCTCCCCTTCCCAACACCCAAATGGACACCTGTCAATCCGCAGGCCCCCTCCCGCCCTTGCAGAACTTCTGATCAGCCTTATTAGCACATCTGTCTTAAATATTAACAAACAGCCAAAGAGCATTAGACACATGAGGAAAGCCCCCAGTATGAAACAGGGACACTAAACTAAAAAATATTTTTAAAAAACAACCCTGAAAGAAACATTTTTCCTCTAAATGGGACTCAGGAATAGGTGATGTGCTTGGTTCAGAATGACTCCAGTCAAGCCACAGATGCACAAGTTGTGTGTCATTGAGATTTTTGCTGTTGTTTGTTATACAGCAAACACTGACTGATACAATCCTCAAAACAGGAATAGGATTCTATGACAACTGAGCAATTAGAGAATGAGAACAAGAGACAGAGAAAGAGAGAGATCTAGGAAATTTAACATAAAAAGGCTAAAGTAGGATTTTAGTAATAGATCTGGAAAGTAAGTCACAAGGGCACTGGAAGAACAAATTCAGGTGGGAAATATGAGGTGGAGGGCAGAAAAACAATCTAGGTGCTTTAACATCTGACTTAGAGGAAATATACATATAAAAATGAAGAAAGAATAGAAAAAAAGAAAAGGAAAAAAATTTTAAAAAGCACTACAGAAAATTTCTTCAAACTGAAAGGAGGTGAGCCCCCAACTGAGTCGGTCTCCGTGGAACAAGTGAACGAGGAATAACCCACGTGACGCACATCCTTACGTAACTCAGGAAGACCAGAGTGAATGTCCCCGAGTTTCCCAAAGGGAAGAAAAAAGTTTAATACAATGAGGCAAAAATAAGAATGGAGTCATTATTTTTTTTAAGGTCTACACAAGATACTAGAAAGCAATGGAAAACTGCCTTTGGTATTCTGAGGTCCAATGATTTTCAACAAATCTGTATTTAGCTAAACTCAATCAAATGTGAGGATAAAGAAAGGCATTTTTTAGGTATGCAAGAACTCAAGGACCTCTAATGTATCCATTCTTAGAGACATATCAGAGGATGTGCTCCAGAAAAATGAAGAAGAACAATAAGAGGGACATGGCATCCAGGACGTGGGGCCGGCTCAGGATCAGGAGAAGGAGGAGAAAAGCTACGGGAGGCAACATGAGGCAAAGCAGCAGCCAGTTAGGACAGGCAGGGCTCACTTTTGTGTGACCCTTCTGCAGAGAGCTTTACGGAAAAAGTAGATTTGGTAAAAGTGGATGATACCTTAGGTAACGCAGTGGAGTCTCTGGTGAATAATTTAAAATACATATTTGGAAAATTCTGGCCAGTAAAAGTTCAAAACAGTTATTTACTCAAGGAACAACAAAAGTTGCCCCAAAGAAAACAATCATAAGGCACATAGATACATAAATAATACACAGGGTCATAGACTTATACACAAGGATTTTGTTTTAAATACAAGCTGCGAGATCCATATTTCGGGAAAATGGGAAGTGGGAGGAGCATCGTGTCATGTGAACACTCACGCCAGGCTGATGGATCCTCATTTACCCTGAGAGGGAACTGACACGTCCTATCTAAAAGTCAGTCCATCAAAGACAGAAATGTACGTTTCTTCTTTAGAAATACAGAGGCATTTAAAGGAAATAGCAGAACGGGTTTAAGTAATGCCTTCGGGGGCAGGATAGGGAGAGCAGGGCCTTTTAATATTCGTCTTCCTTGCCACGAACGACGTGCCTGCATCTTCTGCTCAAACATGGAGAAGCCAGTGCGGGGCAGCAGCAGGTGTGGCCGGAGCCACTGCGCAGGGCAGAGAGTTGGGAGGGAAGGTCGTGCCTGGGAGCAGAGTCACCCAATAGGCCACACACGATGACAAAAAGTCGGTGAGGACCCCTCCAGGTGCACCTATGCCTTCCAGGCACCCGCATAAGTCTGCACATGGGGTTTGCAGGGCACGAGGGGCAGGGCCACGCCCCGTGTGGGGCGATGCAGCGCCCAGGTGTGGCTGCAGAGGAGTGGAGGAGGTAAGGCCCTCCCCCTCCCCTTCCTAGAGGAGGGGGTCACTAGGAAAGGGTCGGAGTGGGGGCCGGAGAAAGTCTGGAGCCCACCGCAACACTGGCGACACCTTTCCAGTGGATGTCGTTTTTCAGGAGAACCATGAGTTGGCCAAGCAGAGAAGATGTGGGCGTGAACGTGGGTGTGAGCTGGGAGAGGAGAGGCACGGGGCCGGAGTCGGGCTAGAACCCGGCGTAAATGAGAACAGTCTGTGTGAGGCCTCCAAAGAGCCAGAGGCCTGGGAGCCTGAGACTTGGTTACTTAGGAGGTGCCTCCCTGAAGCGAGCGTGGATGAGGGAGTGCAGGGCTCAGAGGGGATGGGAAGCCCAGGTAGGCAGCTGCCGGAGCAGTTCGGGCAACAGAGGAGGGAAGCCCGAGTTAAGGGCAGGCTGGAGGGGTGGAGAGAGGGGGTAGCTGGGGGGAAACTTCGGAGGTAAGATCCATTTCTGATGGACTGGCCACGGTAGCTGACGAAGAAGAGGAAGGCCACAGAGACTCGTAGGTGTCTGACCCTGGTGACTGGTGAAGACAGAATGTATGAGGAAGAGCTTTTGGGAAGAGAAAGGGGCTGGTGACATTGGGCAGGGTGTCCCAGAGACAGCTAGACACAGGGGCCTGGCACTCCAGGGAGAGACGGGGTGACCTTCGGTGTGTGCATGATCACGGGGGCGCAGGAGTGGCTGAAGTCCCCAGGCAGAGAGCCCGTGGGGGCGGGAAGGGGCTGAGGAAGCCAGTGAAGAGGGAAGGAGCCCCAGACACGCAGATGGTCGAGCAAGTGCTGGGTAAGGGGGCTGGACAGAGGGAGTGCTGTGGGCAGTCAGCAGAGGCCAGGGCAGGAGATGGGGACCCCGGGGGGAGCTCAGGCAGGGTGCCATCCAGGGGGCCACAGCAGCCCTGGAGGAGGGCTCAGGGCCTCGGGGGGTGGGAGCAGATTGCCAAAGGGTGAGGGGACGGAAGGGCAGTTACAGAATTTCCAGAACCTCCTGTTGCAAAGCTGCCAGGTTCCTGGGTGTGCACTTCCGGGGTGGAGGGGTGCTGTGGCCCGTTACTGCACTTTGTGGGCTGGGAGAGAGGAAGCCCTAGAATAGGGACAGAGGCCATGGTCACCGGGCTCCAGCCTGGCCCAGGGAGAGGGGCTGCTGTGCCCCCTTCATGTGCCCTCCCTCTCTCCCTTCTTCCCTCCCTCTCACAAACTTCTGTTGGTCCTGTTTTGGACACAGAGATTTACAGATGAATACAACCCAGTCCTTGGCCTAAAGGCGCTCATGGCACACAGCCCTTAGCAGGGAGTAGCCAGCCTGCGCGATGCTCTGAGAGAGGTTGGGAGACACCCTGAGCGAGGCTGCCAACCCATAAAAGCCAGAGGAAGGGCCCCCCAGTCGTGGAGGAAAGTCTTTGACCAGCTTTGAATCTCAGCTGCTGCAGAGTGAAAAGGACAAAGAAGAACCATTGAGTCCTGGAGGCAGAATGACCGTGGAGAGAAGGCATGGAAAGAGGCCAGGTCCACCTAAGGGAGGAGGAACAGGCGGGGCAGCAGAGGGAGGGCAGGAGGAAGAGGCGCCCAGGGGGTTGGGACTGGAGTGAGAGGGAGCTCAGCCAGGGGCCTGGAGCAACTTCGGAGTGTGAGGAGGGAGGGGCTCAGGAGCAGGGAAGGCCGCTTTCCTTGTACCTCACAGTTTGGGCTGGTGCTGATTTTTGAATAGAACCCTGTGCGGAGAGTGGATGGCCTGGAGCCTTGGCTGTTTTAGTAGTTATACCACCCTCCCCTCACTTTTGGTGCCTTTGAGAAAGTCAAGTTCTAACTGGTCCAGACTATGCCAACATGCTCAGAAATGCCCTCCTGTCCTGGGGCAGAGGTTTGAAAGGCCATGGCATCTAGTTGCACCAAGAAGTGGAGGTAGATCCCCAGGGAGGAGGTGACCCCTGGGTGGAGGCAGAGTCAAGCATGTGGGCAGCTGCTCAGCCTCCTCTGCAAGGACCCACCCTCCTGCGAGCTCCTGACACCCAGTCTGTGGACTGTGACCACGGAGATTCTTGGCTCTTAACTTCTCTGCAGGGCTGAGGGCCACATCTGCTGCCTGCTTTTGTCAATAAAGTTTTGCTGGGAGATAGCCACATGCATTCAGTGATTTACTGCTCCGTCGGCTCTCAGGCGGTAGCAGAGAATCAATAGTTAGGACCGAGAACGGTGCACTGCAAAGCCTAGAACATTTGCTGCCTGGCTCTTCACAGAAAACCTTTGCAAAGCCCAGCTCTAGTGCAGGAAATAGGACAGGTTCAGCTGCTGTAACAAAAGGCAAAGTAGCAGTGGCTTGAGCATAGAAGAAGGTTCTGTCTTATGAACAACAGCCTGAACGTCAGCCATCTGGGGTTGAGTCCCAAGCTCCCTCTACTTGGTTACTCCAACCTTCTGGAGCCTCCAGCCAGTGGGAAGGGGGAAGGGACAGGGAGGACCCGCCTTCTGCCTCTGAGGGCACAGCCAAGAAACTGTGCCTGTAGTTTCCCTCCCTTCCCGCTGGCCAGCACTTGGTCACATGGGCGTGTGTAGCTGCAAGGCCCGTTCAGAGACATTGCCTCTAGCTGGGTGGCCACAAGCCCAGCTACAACTCAGGGCCTTTATCACCAAAGGAACTGGGGAGCATGGATTCTAGGGGGTTAGCAGTCCCTCATGAGGAAGAAGCAAAGCACAGAGTGAGGAGGGGGAGAAATTTGCATTCCCAGCAAGGTATGGGAGTCAAATTTGCTACAGGCCCAAACTGAGCAGGTACCACCACTCACAGAGTGCCACCGTCCCCCACTTCCTTCCTTGTGAGGCCTCAGCTGCATGGGGCTTTGTCTGGTGCCTTCACAGAGGAGGACCCCGACGGTCAGAGTGGTGGGCTGAGGGCCCATCCTTCTCTGACGGGACACTCCAGCCAGGAGCTAGACTTGGGGCCTGCCGGTCTGCCTGCCTTTTGGAGAAACTGAAAGCACACAACTTATTTTAGCAGTGAGAATTTAATGTAGGGGGGGTTGCTTGAATAAGTCTTGAAAGATCGGAAGGCAAAAGGGGCACCTGAAGTAAGCCAAGACGGTAAACGTGCCTGCTGCCAGAGGCGTGGGGTGGGGAGGAAGAGAGTGGGGTTGTCAGAGCCTCGGATCTCGGAGGAGGGAGCTGGTAGAATGGTGTTATCCAACCGGTGCAGGTGCCTTAGAGCTGGGACAAGGGCCCTCAGAAAGTCCAGACTCAGAACTTGAGACCCCTGAGGCGGGGACAGGTGAGGCTCATCTGGGGAATATGGGAAGAACCGGAAACTGGAATCCATTGTTACTGGGACCAGCAAATGCCTTCCTCCTCTCCGTCCTCCAGTTTCCCTCTAGCGCCCCCTATTGACAGAAACTAATGGGGCCGCCCACAAAACAGAAGTGTGGTATGAGACCCAAACCGGTGCCAGAAAGCTGAGCTTAGGGGCATAAGTTTGGAGCTCAGAGAAGGTGGTTTAATGACCAGCCCAGAGGCTACTACTACCTGTAGACCCTGGGGCTTTTCAGTCTCTGAGCCAGTGTGGATCTGGAACCTTCCACCATCTGCCTCCTGAGACCCTGGCTGGTGGGAAGGCAAAATGGTCACAGCCCCTTCAGAGAGAGTTCTCTCATGAGGTGAAGTATGCACCTACCATACGACCCAGCAACCCCCCTCTTGAACGTTGAGCCAAAAGAAGTGAAAACACGTGCCCACCCAGGCCTGCGTGCGCGAATGTCTCTAGCAGCTTTGTTCCAACAACCCCGAACTGGAAACAGCCCTGATGTCCACCAATCTGCGACTGGATAAACAGATCGTGGTGTATCTGTATAACGGAGTCCTACTCAGCAATAAGAAAATACATTGCCAATGTGCACGTCAGCACTGATGAAATTCAACAGCCTTAGGTGAGGTGGGAAAAGCCAGCCACAAAAGACCACACACTCTGTGGGCCCATTTGTATGCCATTTCAGAAATGAAAGTTGAATGCTAGAAAGCAGATAAGTGGTGGCCAGGGCCACCTGGGGTGGGGAAAGGAGGACGCTGGTGGGAAAGAGACAAGGGGTCTTTTCAGGTGGGTGGTTTTTATTGTATGTAAATAACACCTCGATAAAGCTGACTTTTAAACATTGAGTTAGAAGGTGCTAGAAGGAGATGCCTAACCTACTCCCTCCCAGTGCCCCCTCCTGCGAACCATGTGCTGAGCAGCAGAGGGGTCTATTAATATTCGTAATCGGATTGCATCCCTCTTTGTCTACATACTTCAGTGGACTCTCTGTGCTCTTTGAAGGAGGTTCAGAGGATTGCTGTGCCTTATGGGTCCCTCTGCCCTGCTTCCTGACCCCGACCCTTGCAGGCACTGGAGCAACAGTGCAGACAGAGACCAGCGGACCCCCGTGAACACCTAAAGCTGTAGAGGGGGCCAAGGAGCTGCTGCTAAGTCAAGGTCTACTCCAAAGGCCAGGGTGGAGTTCCTGGACTCCTTGGAGTCCTGTGCCACAGCTGTGAGCCTTTCTATCCCAGATCCTTCCGAAATAGGGAGGATGCCTGCTAGACCCCTGGAGACATGTGTGTTTGTGACCCTCTCAGGATTAAGACAGCCCTGAGCATGCAATCAGGGAAACGGAATTCTTAACACATATCTTCTGGCTTCTGCCTGAATTGTACTTTGTTCTGTGTGTGTGTGTGTGTGTATGTGTTTATGAGTGCACACATGCCTACTCATATGCAAATGAGTGCATGCATGTGCAGGGATGTGTGCACACCTGTGCATGTGCACGCACATATGCACACACGTGTGTGTACATGCCTGTATGTGTGTTTATATACGTACTTCAACAGGAGCATGAGCTCCTTGACAACAACAACTGTGCCAGACTCATCCCTGCTCTTATGCCTGTGCAGGGTGGACACCAGGTGAGTGCTTGCGGGGTGAGCAAATGATGGGGCCCAGCACAGCACAGTTGTCAACAGTGGGAGCTGCGGGGTCAGCCAGATTTGAGGCCCAGATCCTACTTTGCCACTCACTCACTATGTCATTTTGGCCCAGTCTCCTAACCCCACAGGGCCTCGGTTTCCTTATCTCCAGGGATAAAAATATGACCAGGAATTAAAATATGACTTATTTTATGGGGCCTGGTATGAGGATTAAGTAGCAATAATCCAAACCCACCTGTACTGAGCTGGACTTTGGGTCCGGCACGGTTCTAAGGGCTTTGCAAATGCTAACTCATAGGCTTCTGCAACTTTATGGTGAAGGGATGGTTACCCAGTGAATTCAGTGCATCTTGGCCTTTGTTATATTTATGACCAGCGCACCCATGATTGAGGATCCCTGGCATCCGGGGAACCTTGCTCAGATTCTGAGTGATGGGACTGTCTGGAGAGGGCAGTGCAATCCAGCAGGTGGCGCTCTGCCAGACTAGCTCACTATTTGACCCTGTAGTTAGACTAGACCTTCTATTGCGAATATGACAGTACTCCTCCAGGTGGCGCTGCAGAGTGGAAACCGATTCTGAATCGCGGCGTCCCCTGGTGGTCTTTTTCCCCTCAACATTTTGATTAAGTGCAGAGTCGTTTCCACCTGTCAAGTACCTGGCTAGAATGGATGGCAAATATGGAGAAGATTAGAATTTAATGTGATAAGTTTTAAGACAGAGAGGAACAAGTAGTGCAGGGAGAGGCAGAGCAAGAAGAGAGCAAGCTATATCAAGGAAATTATGACCAATAATAATCACATTAACATCTGCCATTTACTGCCTTCTACGTGTCAGACGTTGTACTAAGCCCTTGGCATTCATTGTGTTATGTAATACACCTCCAGAATGTATGTATCATGAGGACAACGACTCATTTGGAGCCAGGCACACATTAGGTGTCTGGCACATAGTAGGTGCTTGATATATTTTGAATAAACTAATAATGCAATAATCCTATGAGGAGAATATGACCATTCCCATCTAGAAATGAGCAAGGAAGCTGGTGGTCAGAGAGGACACACAGCCGGCACATGCCGGAGCCAGGGCACCTGGGTTCCTGAGCCGCTTTGAGCAAGCTGGGGCCTCATGGAGGGGCGGGGCCTCTGCCTCAACCTGCGGTCTTCACATACTGCTCCTCCGGCAGGCCAGAGGTGGCTATTTACGGCTCAAGCGGGCGATGCAGTGGCACTCCCCTCATCAGTTATGAAGGGAGACACATGTGGGTCAGGATTGGGGAATGCAGTGTGTGAGGGATCTTCCAGAATCTTCCGTCTAATCTGGAATCTTCCTTCCCTTCCCAGGGAGGGCCACTGACTCAGGCATCGGCCAGTAATGAGCTCCTAGGGCATCTCCTGGTCCTGCAGAAAGTGCTCACTCCCCTCTCCCCAATTGTCACCGGTCACCGGTCACCGTGCTCCATTTCCCACAGCGGGGGCCTTTGGCATGACTGGGAGGAGGGTTTCCCCATCTCTGACTTGAGTGTCATGCTCTCTCTTGGGTCCCCGGCGACCGAATGTGCATTTTGTGACTTTCAGAGCCAGTTCTCACTCAGCTCTGGGAACCCCCAGGTCTGGTCTGAGAGTATCACACCCCTTGGGGGAGGCGTGGTTGCCAATGGCCGGAGGTCAGCTGCTCACGGGGCAGCTGCACGTCCCTTCTCTGCAAAAGTCTTGGCACTTGTTTTTGAGTTCTTGAGGCTTCCTGTTTTTCTTTTTTCTTTTTTCCAGCATTCCATCTTCTTTGTCACTGTCAGAATGTCACTCCACTGTCCTTTGCTTCTCACTGCCCCTGGTAGTTCTCTTCTTCCTAACTAGCTGCTTAAACTGTTGGGTTTGGTGTGCTCTCAAGGTAACCTCGTGGGGGAGGGAGGGCAGGAGGGGCTTTTTCTAAGAAAAAAGCACATAAGCTTTGGCGTCTGTGCTGGAACCCTCCATTCCGGCTGGTCAGTGACCATTCCATTGTTGGTTCGTTTACTCACGGGCTGTGGAGATTGGAGGTTATGTTTAGATGTGGGAGAGATCACTTCAGGCCTTTCTTTGTACCCTCCCCGAAAGCTTGAGAAATACTTGCTTAATGGGACGTGGGAAGAGTTTGTCTCCTCGTCCCGGGTGGGGACAGGGAGACAGAGCCGCAGCAGCGGTGGCCGCCACCACAGCAGCAATGGGATGGGAGCCCACTGCTGACAAAGTGTCTGGCCTCAAATGACACGATAGCAGAGCTCAGGCACAAAATTAGCAGCGGTGTTCTGCGTATGAGGAGCCAGAGAAATGCCCCCATTCAGCAGAACCACGGCAGGGACAGAAGAAAGAGTGGGAAGAAGGGAAGGCCTGCCCTAGGCCTGGGCCCTTCCCTGGACAACCTTGTGCTGCTTGGTAGCTGAATCAGAGCCCTGGGAGGCTCTCTGGGGTCAAGGGGGCGTGGATGGCAAGGCCAGACTTCAATAAACCTGGGAAGGTGAACTGGAGGCCTTGCCCTGCCCAACAAACCCACACACTGAAAACTATAAACATGAATACGAAATTCCCGCGTGTCTAGGCACGTTTGCATTTTCCTGCGAATTCTTACTACAACCCCAGTTGGTGAGCCTGTTGTACAAATGGGTCAAGAAAGGGTCAGGAGGGGCACGTGAACTTGGCCTGAATGCGTTCATGTGGATGCCCATTGTGTGCCGACTTGGATTATGGCCTCCCGTACGCACTGGCCACCACTGCACACACGGAGGGCTCCTGTGGAGACACGGCACAAACACACCCACACTGCCCTACACAAGTGTGTGTCTTTATAGACACGTCACTGTGGACAAGAAAGGGGCCGCATATTAAAACCAGCAAGCTCAGGAGGGCCTGCCGGGTGGGTAGCCCCACATGGACCTGCAGTAGCTTCCTGGACAAAAGCTGGTCTTTACTGTAAGTGAGGCGGTCCTTTTGCATCTAAGGTAACAGACCTTTGGAGAGCAGCGCCCTCTCCTTCTGCAGACCCCTCGCTGAGCGGAGGCCACAGGACCCCTCAGTGCTGTCTGGTTCCCCAAATACCATCCCTGTGCACTGTAAACGTCAATCATTAACTGTCTCGTACCCACCGATGCAGGAGAAGTGTGTGTTTCTCTGTTTGACTTTTTACCCAACGCCAGAGATTCCCCCACTTTGCTTTTCCCCACCCCCTTAATCCACCACCGCGGGGTTCATGTGACCCCTTCCGTCTCGGCTTCTGAGCCTAAGATGCAAAGTCAGCTGCAAAATTGCCCTTCTCTGATGCATTTTCTCAGTCCGTTGAGACTTTGCTTCCTTGCAACTGTTGTCCATTTGGGGCTCAGATAAGCTCGTTAAAATTCACTACAGGTTTGGCCATTCTTCCACCGACATTTATGTATAACAGCATATGCTTTCGACTATATGCGTGTGGCAATACACACAATCATGTACCCAGGCTGCACCACAGTTTTTTGAAAAAACTGGTGTCACTTCTGGCCTTTGTGACCAACTGTAGGCCAGCATTCTTGTCCCTGACCATGGCAAGGTGCTCGTACTTCTTGGTACCTACCTGTCACAGTTGCCACACTTAACCTTGCCTGTTACCCTCACCAAACTGTTTCGTCCTCAGACTGGCAGCCCCAAGCCGCCAGTGCCCAGATCAGAGTCGTCTTTTGTCAGATCTCCAGGCCTTCAGATGAAAACTCCAGCATGCCACTCACTAAGCCAGGCTTCCCAGGCCAGGCATTCTTTGCACGATGGGTGATTTGGAGTTAGGGGCCATGCAGGCTCGTGGACTCCAGACATCGTGGTGTGATGCCTCGCCTTGGGCGTTCTGCACCAGGGGGCGAGCGGGGACCTGGGCCCCACTAGCGCACACTGCAGGCTCCAGGCTCTGATCCGGCCGTACTCCTCCTTCCTCCCGAGGCCTGGGAGGGAGCATCTCAACCCCTGCAGCAACCCGGGCTGACAGCTGAGAGGTCTGCTCCTCTAATCAATCCTGACACCGGCTTCGTGCTGGGGGCTCAGCTCTGACCTCCTGCCAGCGCACCAGAACCGTAGCTGGACCGGGACCAGGACTAGCGTTGAAATCTCGGCTGCAACAACCCTGGTTTTCCCATGGGGTGTGGCTCCTGCTTCTCTGACTGGTGTAGGTTCCTCCTCTCTTAAAACTGGAAATTGTGTTCTCTGGCCTTTGAGCTGGGTTCTGTATGTTTAAAATACTGAGAAATATATTACCCAGCATATTTTATGTGGCTGGTGGAGGATGGGAAATTTCCACTTGGGTTCGGCCTGCCATCTGAACTCATCTCTGCGTCCCAGGTGTCGCTCAGTAAGTGGTTGTTGGGTGGGTCTTTGTCCTTTCTTGTCCTCTGCTCTGCCTCCCCTGCCTCCCACTCTGCCCTCACCTCCCAGGGAGCCCAAGAAGGAGCTTGGTTCGGAGGAAGCTCTGGCCCCGACTGCCTGGGTGAGGAGAGAGACACGCTCTCGGTTTGGGTTGTGGGGCTGGGCCTGGAGCAGTTTCCACCTGAGGACTCTGCTCCACCCTGAGCTGTGTTTGGGGCAGCAGGTCCCTTGGGGCGACAGAGAAGAGGTTCAGACGAAGGGCTTGAGGCTGCCAGCTGCTCTCCATTCTCGGAGCCAGACAGCCCTTGGGATCCTGAGGATGGCTCCTGTCCCCAGTCCTTTTGTCTGGGAGATGACAAAGGGTCTGCAGCAGGAGACCCTGGCTCCAGGCTCCACCCAGCTGACTCTGTCCCCACAGACACCTGTCCCAGTCCCGGGGGTCCTATGGCAGGCTGCACCGGGGGTCCTATGGCAGCCTGCACTGGGGGCCGAGGGAGTCAGAAGGGCCCATCCTGTGACTCATGGACGCCAGGGCACAGCTTCGTCCTCGTCTCCGCCCTTTCTGCTGTCTTTCTGCTGTGCATCTGTAGTGCGTGAGTGAGTGTGAATGTGAGTGAATGTGAGTGTGAGTGTGTGCATGGCTGGCCGCTGGGGTTACTGGATGTGGCTGGGGACTTTGCAGAGCGCTCCCTGCAGCCCCCAGTAGCCAGGGAGGCTGTCGTTAAACATATAAATATGCAGATGAGTATGAAATGACAGCAGTTCTAACTGCTCCAAAGAGCAAGTACAGGGATGTGAGGGAGAATAGCGCAGGGAGGGCCTTTATTCACAGGGCTGGGAAAGACAGGCCTCGCTAAAGAGGTGACTTCCTAACCGAGCCCCAGAGGAGGCAGGGAAAAGCATTCCGGCAGAGGAACAGCGTGCACAAGGGCTCTGAGGGGTGGACATCTTAGAGCATTCTGGAAATGGAAGGGAGGCCAGTGTGGGAAGGGGGAATGTGGGAGAGGGGGCTGGGGAAGCCAGCCGGACCTTGAGAGCTGCAGAGGGGGGCAGGGCTGGGCTCGGACTTTCTTCTGAGTGCAGGGTGAACAGTGGAGGAGTTACAGCGCAGAAGGTGTGATTAGGTTTGTGACAGGCACTCGATCTGGTTAGCAGCCCCGCAGAGAGGGTTGGCTGTACCAATCCCGCGTAGGTCCGATGAAGAGAGCACAGGCAGGGCCCCAGGGGAAGGTGGAGCATAAACCAACCTTTGCACTCTAATAGGACAGAAGAGCCGCTGAGCACTACCTGTCGGGGGAACCAGGGAGGCTTCCTGAAAGAGGTGGCATTTGAGCTGGGCTTGGGTGGTGGCGTGGTGGAGGCCAGCACCCCAGGCCTAGGGACTCACTTCAGCAAGGGCTCAGCAGTGAGGGTGCACAGGTTGGGTTTGGTGAGCCAGACCATGAGGAGTGACTCCCCAGGGCATCACTAGGCCCCTTAGTGACTGAGCCAGCACTGAGACCCTGTCTCTGATGCCTACCTGAGGCCTGGCACCAAGAACGGGTATCAAGAAAGTCCCCAAAACCCCCAGGTCAGCGGGTTCCTGCAAATCTGACCTCTGAGGGGGTGCACTCCCCGATTGCAGCACAGCTAGGGGATGGGGAAGAGGAAGTGTGGGCCACGGCTAGACCCAGAGAGCCAGGAGGAGGGGCCTCTTCGAGAGCTGAGAGAAGCAGGGGTGGGACCTCCCCAAAGGCAGTTCCGTGGACCCCTGAGACCACACGGCCCAGACGCAGGGTGGCTGGAGGGAAGTGAGAGGTGAACCCAACCTGGCCTGGCTGGCTGAGGCCCTCTGTCCCCAACTTTCCTGGACTGCTGAGGGCCATGGCTGTGGCCCAGCAGCTGCGGGCTGAGAGGTGAGTGCACGGCGCTGCCCTCCTCAGGCGTCCCCACTGTTCCCAGCAGGCCTCAGGGGACAGAGGCTGGTCCTCCTACCACCCCTTATTAATATCAAGAGTGGAGAGGCTGGGGCTGAGTCAGAACCCAAATTCTCAGAAGTGCAGACTCTTGGAACCATTTTAAGGAAATTAAGTTGTGGTTCACCTCCCTCAGGCACAGATGAAGACTCAAGGCTCAGAGATGGGCAGTGGCTGTCCCAGGGTCACACAGGAGTGGGTGGCAGAGTCTAGATGGGATCTCAGGTGATCTGTCTCCCCGACTGGGCTCACTGCTCCACACGGTGGTCAGTAATGGCTTTCCATCTTTTGTTCAAATGGAGTGCAGAACTTTGCTTGTTTTCCCTCTTTATCCAGAGCGAGGTCCAAATGTCACCTCCTCCAAGAAGCCTTCCCTGACTAACCCCTCACTGTTCTCTGACCCCTTGCCCTATTTCTTTTTTCTGTACAGTCCTTATATTACTGTCATAACCTTCTAGATTCAGTCATTCGTTTTCTTTATCCCTGGCTCTGCCTTTAGAACAAAGTTTGATGAGGGCACAATATTTGTCTCTTTGAATCACTGTCGTACCCCTAGGATGTAGAACAATGCTGGTACAGACTAAATGCTCAGTAAATGCTGCTGAATGGATAAACGAGTGGATCTTTGAGTGGGAAAATGCCCGTAGATTCTTCTCGTCCAATCCTGTCGTCATACAGATGAGAAAACAGGGGCGCAGGGAGAAGAGAGTGCCTTCCCGGGGCACAGGGAGCGAGCGGCAAGGCCTGCACTCGGGGTACAGCCTCGAGGGGCTGAGGCTCATCTCGGGAGCATGTCCGAGTGAATGCGCCCTCAGTAGCCAGGCCTGTGCTGCAGCCTCCAGGGGCTGGAGGACTCCAGGCTTGGCGCCTGCCTTCCAGCACTGGAGCGGCGGGTAAAGTCAAAAGCAGAGTGAGCCGACAGTGAGGAGGGGACTCAGAGGGCTGCTGGAGATGATCAGGCTGACCTGGACCGAATCAGGCAGCAAAGGGCCTATAGTGGAACTGGTTAGAAGTGGGGCCTGGGGTGGGATTTCCGAAGCTTGAATGGCAGGAGGAAGGCTGGTCTGCGGGCCTGTGCAGGAAGGGGCGGGAGGAGCAGATGCTTACGGGACAGGTCACGAATGGCCTTGGTGAGCGACAGATGCTGGTGCTGGGGCACGGGGCGGGCGGGGTTGTCCCCACCAGATTCCAGCCCCTCTTCCCCACAAGTTCTCTTCAGCAGCTGGGTCTGACATGCAAACTTGAACCTGCAGGAAACAGCTGCTGTGGGAGGCTGGTGGCGCTTCCTGTTTCTCGGGGTCTGTGGGTCGGAGAGAGGACTCCAAGAACTGGCCGGGTGACTGTGTGTCCCTCCCTCCCACTTCCTGGTCCTTTTGTCCTGCCCTTGCCACTCGGAGGAGGATGGCTGCCTCCTGCAGCCCTTCACGGGGCCCCCGAGCCCGGTCCTGGGGTCACTGGCCTCCCTGTCCCTCGGAAACCTTATTCAAAAGCAGGCCCTATGTTTGCTTTGTTCGAGGCCGAAGCAGAGGATCCAATGGGTGGGCAACAGAGTCCCACGGCTGGACTTTCTAAGACCCAAGTGGCCTGAGGATGGAAAGGACTACTCAGGGGTAGTGAGTGTAGTTCCAACAAACAGGGTTTGAGCACCTACTGTTTGCAGGAACCACAAAGCCTGAACCAGCTGCCACCTAAGGGTCTTTCCAGCTTTCAGCCTCGCCTGCCCAAGCTCCCAGGTGGACTCTGCATGACTGTGTGTGAGCCCTGAGCATGCTGGCCTGCGGGGGCCCTGAGCTGGCTTCAGCTCTGAGGGGCCCTGGCTCAGTCTCCAGGGGAATGGTTATTCTAGGGGGACAGCTGGTGGGGGTCGCTGCACCCCTGCCCCGCACAGTGGGCAACCAGACCACCCCTATACTTCCCACCAGGGGACTTGTTAAAACACAGACACAGGCAGTGGCCCTTGCTGAGCCCCTACTATGTGCCCGGCACAGTTCTGGGCTCTGGAGACACAGAGTGGGCAGGGTCCCTGCTCTCGTGGGGGTTCCCAGGCTGTGCTTCTTGCTATGGGACCTACTGATGCTCTTGGGGTGTGCATGCTTCTGTGGTCCCCGTTTTATAGAGGGGGGAGGAGCCAGAGCACAGAAGAGTCTTCCCAAGGTCCCTGCTGGCAACCACGGAGCCGGGGACTGGAGTCCCTTCTCCCACCTGTGCCCTCCCTCCTGCTCTGGTACCCACAGGTCCCCTGACGCCCTCTCATGATAGCCCCTTCTCCACCCCGGCCACCCCAGGACAAGGTACGAGGGTCGTTCACAAGTGAGTGGGCCCCACTGGTCTCACTCGTTCCGCTCTCACTGCTTCCTCCATCTAGCTCTGTGTTCAGATGCACTCAGAAGACCCCTTCCCACCACTGCAGATCCTTGAACTTGGCCCCTCTTGCAGGGCTAGGGCCACTGGCACTCCATGTGTCCTTTGCCTGCCGTTCTTCTGGCAGCTCCTCATTTTGCCCTGCTGACCTGGTGCTGCTTCCTCTGGGAAGCCCTCCCTGACCACTCTCAGTGTGCGCGTGCCCGGCCCTCATCCTTGCACAGCACTCCTGCTCTTCTCTCCCATGCACGTAACCCCGTCCCAGAAGCGTCTGCTTGCCCAGCTCTCTTGCCCGCGGCTGCACACTGATTCTCTGAGGGGCTAGACTAACGGTCAGCTCCAGCTGCAGCTCAAAACACCGCGCTTTTCCTGTAGAGCATCTATGCCCATTGAAGCCATGTCACCGTTTGTTTAGTGACCGGCTTCTCCACTCGGCCGTGTGACTCAGGAAGGCAGAGGCTGTGTCCCAGCACGCCCAGAACAGTGAGCTACAGCAGGTACCTACGAGGGTTGGCTGTTATTATTACTTCAGATGGGAACCTGAGGCTGGGAAGGCCTGGGAATTATCCAAGTTCATGCTTCAAACCAGGGCCAGCCCAGCCTCTCGACCTACTTGGGCGAGCATGTTAACCGCTCTGAGCCTCAGTGAGCGCTCAGGAAATAGTGAGCCGTGGTCACTACTACCCAACCTGCCCGATTCCCTGCTCAAGGCCCCGTTACCCCTCTGGTTCTTCCCTGCCCCACCCCAGTCATATTACAGAAGAAATACCCATGAAAGGCACAGCCTCGGGGGAGCATGTGGAGGAGGAAGCCTTTCCCAAGGGTGTTACCACAAGGGCATGTGTGGAAAGTGAGTGGGGAGGTCGGTTGCCAGTGGCTACCAACTCTGGGTGTGGTGGGGATTTCCTCTGCCTGCCCTCTGCCACCCTGAGTTACCTCCCAATGGCAGCCTCCTGCGTCCTACAGTAGCCTGAGAGACCCCAAGCAGCCCAGGTCACATGGGGAAGCAGCAGGGGCTGAGAATGGCTGTTCAGACTTGGAAACCAGTATCTCCTGAAGTCCCAATCAGCTCGGAGGCTTCGGCCGTGGCAACCCCTGCCCCTCAGCGCCCACCCTGTTCCCCCATTGCTGCAGTAGTAGCGGCATAATTGCTCCTAGCTCCCTTATGTGCCCACCAAGTGGCTAGACTCGGCGGCTGCTTCCATTTCCTGGGCTGAGTGCTCTTCCTCCACCTGTTTCTCTCAGCCCCTCCCTCTGCTCACTGCTCTTCTCTGGGGGTCTTAACCACGGCCACAGGCAGATGGTTCTCACGTCTCCCGCTGCCGCTGAGAGGCCCCCAACCAGCTCCAGAGCCGCACACCAGCTCTCGCTGGACCTCTACCTGTGTGCCTGAGAAGCCTCCCAAACTGGCCTGCGGGAGACTGCGTCCACCCACTCTGCTCCCCAACCACTCACCCTCAGGAATGGCCGGCAAACTGGCAGTGTGTCCACTGGACATGTGTAAGGCTGCAGGGAACAGAGGAATTGATATTAGCGTGAACAAACAGGGGTTTAATTTTTCAAATAACAAGAAGTCCGGGGTCCACAGCTGGTTCGTCAACTCAGTGACTTTAGGACCAGTGTCGCAGAGCTTCCTTCGGTCTTCCTCGTGTTTTTGCCTCATGGATACAATGTGGCTGCTGCAGGTCCAGATGTCATACCTGCTTTCAAGGCAGGCAGAAGGCAGAAGGGAGGAGACTGTGCTAGCTTTATCCATCTCTCTGGATCAGGAATGCAAACCCTCTCCCTTGCACGGCTCAGAGAGCATGGGGTGGCCCTCAGCCCTGCGTGGCCCTGCGGGAGCTTGGGGGTGCTTCTGGGAGGAGTGGTCGCCAGCACGGGACACTAGGAAGGTCGTCAGTGTGGGGGGGACTGGGACTGTGCAGCTGGTTTCTGCTCCTTGCGGCTGCCACCAGGCCAGCTTGCTGGCTTGGCTAGGCCACAGTGTCTGAATCGGGTTCTGCACCCCTGGGGCGTGGGCATGGTGGGAGGTTTGGGGGTCCTTTGCCACCTGTATACCTCAAGTCTGAATCCCAGGGCCTGAGAGGCTGGTGGGCATGGAGGAGAACTGCCTGCCGGACTCCCTGGGAGGAAGTGAGTGAACCTCTGGGTCTCACCTGTGAGCACATTGACGGTTGGTGAGCCAAGAAATAGAAAAGTTTCAAAAAGGAGAAGGAGAGGACGAGAAAAGTACATTGATGTGGTTGACAAAAACACCTGTCCTTGGAAAAGGTTCCGTGAGAGACAAGGCAAAGGAAGGAGAGCGGAGGGAAAGGGAGGAAGCAAAGGACCCCGACCACAGGGACAGCCCCGCACCTGCACTGGAGTCTGCCCCCTGCCCGCGGAAGCAGGTGCCGGCTGGGACGTGCGTGGCACTGATGATGGCGTCAGGCTGGCACAGCTCCAGGGGCTATCACATGTGAATGGTGGCTCAGGAAATGCAGGCGTGCCAGCTGCTCAAATCCACCTTGCGTGCAAGAGGTGTGCCAGCCCAGGTGATAACCCAGGGACGGGGAGAGGTCACTGCTGGCCAATTGCAGCTGGTGCACCACAAGGGGGGTCGCCAGTTTCCTATTACCCACCAGGGCCAGCACATCGGGGAAGAGGACTTCCCAGGCCCAGAGCAAGAGGTGGTTTCCCCAACTGGGCACAGACCTCCGCTGCCACCCCCAACACAGGAGGCCTATGGAGAGTATGGCTCTGAGGTCGGATACGCCAACACCGATGATGGCCAGGGTTATGGTTCCTATGCTAACAGCTGCAGCACCCAGCTCGGAATCGTGCTGGTTACTACCACTGCGGACGGGCACTAGGTGATGAGACATACGATTCCTGTGGGCGGAGGAGCAGACTAACTCAGGACACCAGGCACCGCCAGCCGGGATGGCGAGGGGCATCTCCAGAGACGAGCCACACGGCTGGTAGTGAGTGTGCTGCTGGGGTTGTGAAACGGCCAGTCTCCACCAGCCCTGGGCTCCTACACAGTTCAAAGCAGTTTTTCTATGAATAATCCCTTTTAAAATAAATCAAAATGCTTAAAATCTGAACGGATAGAACTTAAAACCACTTTGTGGAAACATCAACCTGGGAAGAAAGAAAAAAAAGGAGGTAAAATTTTGTTATTTCCAGTCTGTATATGAAAATAAAAGATTATGAAGAGGGAAAAAATAACTTTGATTAACTAGTTTTACCAAATATATCCATTCATCCTTTAACACAAGCCTCACCTTTCATTTTAAAGGTTTCCATAGAACTTGGTTATTTTACCTTTCAGCCACATGCTAGCTCTTTTTTCTCTTGCCAACCTACATAAAAAGGGAAGCCAATTACAAATGCAAATAATGTGGTATTCTTTTGAAACTCAAGTCTTGAAATGTTCTGTAGCATTAGGCAGTTTCCTCTTGCTTGATACTAAATAAATTTTTGAAAGAAAAAGAAAAATAACACTCTCTGAGAGGCCCTGTGTGGATTCCTTCTGAGGTCTCATTGGCCAAATTGGTCATGTGGCTGCTCTTAGCTGCAAGAGAGTCTGGGAGACAGGAATGGGATCTTTATGTTTGGCTCAGCTCAATCTCAGTCCATCACCTTGGAGCTAGGTCTCTTGCCATCATCAGCAAAATTGGAGCCTGACTCGCAGGAAGAAACGCAACACAGCAAATGAAATTGTGTTTGCTAAGAGTGGTATCCCTGTTCCTGTCCTTTCCTCCTGTCCCTGCCTCCTCTCTGTCATCACACCATCTCGGCTGGAGTGCCAGTGGTGCTCTGTCCCTTCAAGCCTCTGCCCTCTTTCCCTTCTCCACACAGCTGCCTGCGGTGGCCTCCTAAAGCTGGGATTGTACTGTGTTTTCACTCTCTTCCAAAGCCTTGCGTGGCTCCCTGTAGCCTATAGACCTTCCTTAGCTCAGCACCGGAGACCTTCCTCCATCTGGCCTTATCTGCCTGCTCAGTCTCTGATCTCATCCAACTATCCCTCAGGCCTCGGAACCTTAGCATATGCTGTTCCCTCTGCCCAGAAGGCCCTCCCCATGTGTCCTGCCTGGAGGGTCCTAGGTCTTTCTAGACCTGGCTCCAATGTTACCTCCCCTGTGACATCTCCCCAGCCTGGGCATAAATTGGCCATTCTCTCAGTGGGGCCCGGGTCGGCCTTGTTCACCCTGGGGACCAGGGGCCAAGAGCAGGGGCCAAGGCAGAGGAGGTGCTAGCAGGGCCGGTCCTGGCCGGGCCATGCACTTGCAGATGCTGTTAGACCGTCACGCACATGGCTATCGCTCTGTGGTTGCATCGCCAGGTGCCTCCACTCTGAGTTCTGGGACCCATGTGTGCTGGCCTGGCCCGGGGAGGGGTGTCGAATGAGGGATGCCAGACGTAGCCTGGGCTCTCGGTGCCCACCACTTCACGCCCGGCAGGCCCCCCAGAACAGATCCGAGTGGTAACTGGGGTGTCTTTGCCACCTGCCTCCCTCAGCGACTTTCAACAGCTTCCTGATGACATTGCCATCTCAGCCAACATTGCCGACATCGAGGAGAAGAGGGGCTTCACCAGCCACTTTGTAAGAAATGCCCCTGGACCTTCCCCTCTGACCCCTGAACCTTCACCTCTCCCATCTCTTAACTCCCCCCCAGCAGTTCTCAGCAGGGCAAGTTGGCCGTCCAGGGCACAGTGGCAGTGTGTACCTTTAGGCATTTTTTATTATTCCCCCTTGGGGCAGGAGTGCCACAGGCACCCCGGGGGGCAGAGGCCCAGGAGGCTGCCTCTCAGGCTACGTGCCCAGGACTGTCCCCCACAAGGCCTATCCCGCTGAGGCTGAGAAACCTTGTTCAACCCTGGGCCCTGGGGACCTCCTGCTCTCTGTCCCTGGCTTCCCAGGTCCTACCCCTGGCCTCTGTCCTAGGTTTTTGTCATTGAGGTGAAGACAAAAGGGGGCTCCAAGTACCTCATCTACCGCCGCTACCGCCAGTTCTACGCCTTGCAGAGCAAGCTGGAGGAGCGGTACGGGCCGGACAGCAAGAGCAGCCCCCTGACCTGCGTTCTGCCCACCCTCCCAGGTAGGCCGGTCCCAGTCCTGCCATGGGCAGAGCAGACGGAACTGTCCATCGGCTCTCCTGCCAGCTCCACTGACGCGGTTCGGCCGGTCAGCCCCAGCCCACGTGAAAAGCGCCCTTGAGTCCAGGCCCCCCTCCTGGCAGTCACGGGCCACCTTCTCGCTCTCCTGCCTCATAGCCCTTGACTCCCTATGGCCCACTGACCTTTGCGGATCCACCATCCACAGCGACCGTGGCCATGGTGTGGGGCACGTGAGCACCGGCTTCTCCCCCTGAGTCAGGCCTCTGGGTCTCCCTAAACACACAGACACCTTCCAGCCCTCCCTCGAGCTGCTGCGTGAGAACTGCTCTCTACCTCTGCTGTCCTGGCCCCCATCAGCCCCATGGGTCCCCCCTTCCCTGCTCTGCTGGGAGCCTGTGCACGTCACACCTGTGCTTCTGAACAGTCCCACCACCTGTTGCCCCCAGGCCTTCATCCCCAACTCGAGGCTAACCCATACCTTGGACAGGCCTGAACCTCCCACCTCTCAGTCCTGCCCACTTGAGCCCTGGGGAGAGACCCCCACCCCCAGGCTCCCGAGGTCCCTCCAGGCCTTGCAGCTGCATGTGAGCATCCGTCCCTGGGACATGGAGCCCTTCCTGCCTTTCCCTTCTTCAAGCTCAAACCCCACATCTACCAGCTCTTACTTTCTCTGTCTGGGCAAATGCCGTGGTTCCTCCACACCAGCTCCAGGAGGGGCTGACACCGGCCCCCAGCGGCTCCTGGCTTCTCTTGCCCTCCTCAGGAGCCAGATTTGCTTGCACCTGCCGCTTCCCCCTCTCTGGGCTGCAGAGGAAGGAGGGTCTCTCCTGCTGGCGTCTGAGGCCCCCTCCCTTGGGGGGTTCCCCCGACAGCTTGTCCTGCATGCTCTCCGTTCGTGCACTTTCTCCTTTTTGCCTCGACTCTACCACGTTTCTACGCAGGCTCAGTCCTTTTCTGTCTGAATAAACACGGGCCACAGGTGAACATTTGTGCAACCAGCCTCCTGGAGCCCCAGGAGCCCTCAGAGCTCCTCGTTCCTTCCTTTCACAATAAACCTTTGCTCGCTCTCTCCCTTGCTCATCTCCCGCCTGCTCCCCACCCCACCCCACCACCTGGGATTCTGCTCTTCCCGACGCACTGCGCTCCCCATGACCTGTTAACGCCGATGCAGCTCAGGCCTCATCTTCGTTGTCTGGCCTTCTCTTCCAGGAAGCTCTCTCCAAGCTTCTGTGACACTGGCATCTGCCGGTCCCCTTTCTGCCTCACTGGCAGCTCCCCCAATATCTCCTTAGAGATCTCTGGTTCTGGTGGGGGTGAGGGGTCTCTGGGTAGGTGGTTCTACTGGAGCCCCACCTGAGGCTCCTGGAGAGGACATTTGTCTCTGGCCGGCCACCCCTCACACTCCAGCTCCCACTGTTTCCCTCCCCCCTCCCCCAAACACTCCATCTTGATTTTAAAGAAAGATTCATTCATCCACTCAACAAATATTGGCTGGTTTGGGCAACATTCTAGACCTGTGGTTCTTAATTTTGGCGGCATATTGGAAGCCATATGGTATTTCAGATATGCTGATGCCCAAGGCCCACCCCCAGCCACTCTGATCCGATTGCTCTGAGTGAGTCCAACACAGCGAGGGTTTTGAGGCTCCTTGGGTGACTTGAATGTGCAGCTATGGTGAAGGGACCCAGCTGTGAGCAAAGCAGAGATCCTGCTTTTTGGGGACTAAGAATCCTGTGTGTGGGGGGGAGCAGGGGTGCAGCTAGGCAACTCAGGGACACCCCAAACAAGGAAAACATCAGCTGGCCACGCTGCAGCAGCTCGGGAGCAGCGGCTCGGGAGTGCCAGCCGGGTCAGGGGATGGTGGGGAGAGGCCACTTTGGTGCAGTGGAAAGGGGAGGGGAGGCGGCCGGACCCGTGGCGAGGACACGCTTTGCTTCCCCTCAGCCAAAGTCTACGTGGGTGTGAAACAGGAGATCGCCGAGATGCGGATACCTGCCCTCAATGCCTACATGAAGGTAACCGCGGGGCTGCCAGGGTGCCGCACAGGGTGTGGGCGGGCGGGGAGGAGCCCAGGGACCACCTCTGAGCATAGATAGCTTTGGGACCTGGGGCTGGTTCTCCTGCTCTGATGGACTGCACCTTCAATCCCTAAAGGCCTGGCCTGGGGGGAGAAGCCAGAGGTGTTCTCAGGGTTCCGGGGCAGGGGAAGGGCACAGGAGCAGTGGAGAAGGGACAAGGAACCCTGCTTTGAATGAACAAACACAATGTCAGTGCCGGGTGTCCTGACACAGCGGTGAATGGGACCCGGTGCCTGCCCAGAGGAATGGTCGGGTGGGTCATGACCTCACAGAGAGACTTGGCCTGGATGGCAGGGGCACGACGGATCGGGGCCCGGCTCTGTCACACAGCACCTTTGCACGAACTGGAGAAAGGCCCCCTTGTCAGGGCGCGGGCTGGATATCAGTTGCATTCATGGGGGTTGGCTCGGTGCCCTTCTATGTTCCCCAACTTACAAATTGTCTGCACCCTTAGGAGGTGGGGGAGACTGAGGTAGGAGCATCTTAAAGGCAGAAGCCAGGTTGGTGGGAAAAGGCCTTTCGTCAAACAGAGCTAGGTCAGAAAGGGACAATGTTCCTTGTGTGGCAGTGAGCACCCCACCATTAGAGGCATACAAGCCATGGCTTGCTGGCAACCTCAAGAAACTGGAGAAGGCCCTGGCTGGTGTGGTTTAGTGAACTGAATGCCTAAGGGTTGCAGTTTGATTCCCAGTCTAGGGCACATGACTGGGTTGCAGGCCAGGTCCTGGTAGGGGGCACACGAGGGGCAACCACACATTGATGTTTCTCTCCCTGTCTCCCTCCCTTCCCCTGTCTAAAGATAAATAAAATCTTTACATAGAAAAGGAACTGGAGAAGGGAGCCCTCCTCATAGCCCAACGACCCGCTCACAGACTGGAGGGCTCACCCGCCTCCCCTCTCTCACGACTGTGGGGCACTGAGCTAGGAGTCTCTTTAATCTTTGCTCTGGAGTCGATCGTCTCAGCGACTCGAGTTGCCCTTCCTCTCTGGGCCTTGGATTTCCCTCTTAGGAAATAGGGCAGCGCATCGGCTCTCTGGTCTCCTGGGAGTGGCCTTGGGGTCTGTGGAGAAAAGGAGATGAAAGTGCTTTGGAAACTGTGAGCCCAGTGGAGTGAAGGGCAGGAGGCGTGCAGAGGACGTGGGAGGAGGGAGCAGATGGCCCGCCTGTCCTCCCTGGTGGCTGCAGGAACCACACTGGGGGCATCTTCTCCCAAGGGGGCGCTGTGACAGCTGCTCCCACAGTCCCACCCTCTTCCAAAAGAGCAGGAAGAGGAGTGTGCGCTCTGAGGGGGGAGATAGAAGAGGCCGCAGAGCTGGGTTCCCCATCCCACACCTGGCCTCAGCGGCCAGCAGCAGGGAGGGTCCCATCTCTGCCCATCCATGTCCAACTTGATTCCTCAAGCCCAGATGTCAACCAGTGCAGGGATCTGCTATGGTAACCATATTCTGTGCTTGCACACCTGCAGAAATGGGGAGCTCACTACCACTCCCCCCTGATCTAGGCTGTTTGTCCCATTTTTGGATGGCTATTAGGAAAGCCCGCGCCCACTGCTCTCACCTCTAGCCTGATGAAAAATGTGGGTCACGTGATAATGACAATGCCCCAGAACTACGTGGGGCACTGACTAGCGACAGGGAGTCTCTGGGTGTGCGCTTGGCAGGTGAATGAATGAGCTTATTTATTGATAATTCCTGCAATAATGTGGGCAGTCGGTATTCTTATTCCTATTTTGAAATGAGGAGAGAAGGCACAGAGAGGCAGAGTCACTCACTCAGTGTCACAGAGCAGTTAGGTAGGAGGGATGGGATTTGAACACATATCCCTGAGACACTAGGGCTGTGCTCTTACCCACGGTGTTGTGTTGTAATACAAAGAACAGCCACAATGGTGGTATCTCACTTGGTCACTCTCTGGATGCCCAGTGCCGTTCTAAGTGTTGTGCACGTACTTAGGTATTTATTCCTCGCACAGCCCCCCCAGGGAGATACCGTTATCACCCCCCACTGCATGAATGGGCGTATGGAGGCCCAGGCTCACCCAGTGAGTGGCCGAGCAGGAGCCTGAGCCCTGGGGCAGCCCGGCCTCGCACCTGGGCCCCGAGACCCTGCCCCATGACAGCTGTGTCTCTCCCAGACTCGGCGTTCCCAGTCCCTCCGGCGTGGAGCTCCCCGCTCCTCCCGCCTTGCTGCCTCTGTGGGATTTTCTGAGGGGGTCTGGGTGCGGGCTGCCTGTAGGGCTTCAGCATGCAGAACTATAACCACAGGGCTCCTGGGGGCCCGAGGGGTGTGTGGCTGAGGGTGGGGACCTGCACGGGGTACACTGTGGGACCCTGCCGGGTTCTGGACCCCCATGCCTCACGGTCTTTGCATTGGGGGGTACAACCAGCCTGGGATCAAGTGAGGGTGCTGACCTCACCACATCCTAGCCCTTCCAAGCCTCAGTTTCCCCCACTGTGGTATGAGGTGAAGTTTTTTTGTGGTATGAGGTAAAGGCCAGAGTATCTCAAACTGTTGTTCATTGGGGTTATTTGGGTTATTCCTCCCCATTGTTTCCTCATATGGACCTAAGGGATGGGCCTTGGTGCCAGATGGCCCTGAGGACTCCAGCTTTGTCACTTACTATGCTATGTGGCCTCAGGCAGGTCCCTTCACCTTCGAGACCCTGACTCGCAGGTCACCAGGAGATGGAGTGAGGTCACATGGTACAGCACTGAGGGCAATGCTGGGCAGTTGCCACCACATTCCATCACCTCGCACCCCCTCTAGTGCCGTGTCTGGAGGCTTTTTGGTCTTTTCCAAAGGAACTCTTCTCAAGCCAGTTGGCCCATCCTGACCTGGAAACCAGGAGCAAAGCTTGGGAGATGTTACCCTAGCCTACTGGAATTGTTCAAACATCCCTTGTTTGTGTTACCAGGCAGAAAAGAGGGGTTCGGTGTGGGGTCGAGGGATGGAGCAGCTGGGGTGGGACGCCCAGACCCTTCTGCTGACCCCCCGCCCGTCCTGTCCTCTCACCCAAACGCAGGGCCTCCTCAGCCTGCCCATCTGGGTGCTGATGGACGAAGATGTCCGGATCTTCTTCTATCAGTCGCCCTACGACTCGGAGCAGGTGCCCCAGGCGCTCCGCCGGCTCCGCCCACGTACCCGGAAAGTGTGAGTGCCGGGTCCCTGCAGCCCCACGGGCCAGAGCCAGGGCCCCTGCCCCTAAGCAGGCGCTCCAGCTCCCTCTTTTCCCAGGAAGAAGGGAAGGAGAAGAGGTTGGCTCCATCCCATGGGAAATAATCACTGAAACTTAAAGCCACTGAGATGGTGCTGGGGCCCAAAGGCGAGCTTGCTGCTGCCGGGAGTCCAGGGGTGGTGCTCCTGGGCCCCGACCTCCCCACCGATCCCCCTCCTTCCTCCAGCCAGCACCTCCGGGTGCCCAGACGTCTCTCCTGAGCACCCAGACAGNCTAAGCAGGCGCTCCAGCTCCCTCTTTTCCCAGGAAGAAGGGAAGGAGAAGAGGTCGGCTCCATCCCATGGGAAATAATCACTGAAACTTAAAGCCACTGAGATGGTGCTGGGGCCCAAAGGCGAGCTTGCTGCTGCCGGGAGTCCAGGGGTGGTGCTCCTGGGCCCCGACCTCCCCATCGATCCCCCTCCTTCCTCCAGCCAGCACCTCCGGGTGCCCAGCCGTCTCTCCTGAGCACCCAGACAGGACTTCATCCCGGCCACATGGCAGCCCTGGGCCCTGGAGCAGGGCATGTTCCCTCTCCAAGCCCGTGTCCTCAGCTGCGATGCTAGGGTGGTCACACGACTTCAGCGGCTGGGTGTAGGGAGTAGGAGGAAGGACAGCTGTGAAGTGTCTGGCAGGTTACGGCACTGAGTGTATGTCCCCACGCCCTCCTCTCTCAGCTTCTGCTTTCTGGTCCACAAAGCGGGTATGATCTCCCCTCCAGGGGAACCAAGGTGGGTTGCGGGGCCAAGTGTGATGCCCACAGGAACCATTGTACTTGTATTTTTAACACCTTCTCCCTCCTGCCTTTCTGGCCTCTGGCTCAGAAGCAGAGAGCTGGGCCTGAGAGAACCAGGGGACTGATAGCCCCTCTCTTCTCTCCACAGCAAGAGTGAGTCCCCCCAAGGTGCTGCCTTAGACCGCCTGGAAGCTCCGAGAGCAGAGGTACCTGCAGGTCTGCCCCTCCCTGCCCCAGCCCCTCCTGCTGGGCGTTGGCTGGTGTCTAGGACTGGGTGCTGCCGGAGAAGAGACGCAGCCTCAGCCTTGGGTGCCGAGGACCCCAGCCCAGCTGAGAGGGGGCAATGTTGTGCACACAGAGGTAGAAGAGAACGTGTCCACCCACCACCCATTCAGCCAGCTTTCCCGGCCCCTCTGGGCCAGCCCTGCTTGGGGGACAAACACCTTGGAGGTGACGTAGACAAGCCCTGTCCTCTAGGAGCCCACGACTCCCTGAGGACACACACCTAAAGACATGCATTTAGGACCCGGTGTGGTCAGTGATGGGGGGTTGTGGGAGTGCCGGAGCCCACACAGGCCTGGGGGGCCAGGGAAGGTGCCAGGGATGTTGGCTCCTTCCCTCCCATCCTCATCGCAGCTGTGGACGGAGCACCCACTCTGGAGTCGGGGAGGCCTGGGTTCTAATCCCAGCTCCTGCAATGACTAGTCAAGTGGCCTTAGACGAGTCACTCATTCTTCCTGAGCCTCAGTTTTCTCACCTGTTAAATGGGATGTTAAAGGAAACACTTAGTAGGAATTCAGAGGATGTTCCTTCCTCCTGCCTTACCACACTCCTTTCTCCAGGCCCTGTTTGACTTCACCGGGAACAGCAAACTGGAGCTGAATTTGAAAGCTGGAGATGTGGTTTTCCTTCTCAGTCGGGTCAACAAAGACTGGCTGGAGGTGAGGATGGAGGTGAGGGTGGAGGTGAGGGTGAGATAAGAGCGAAGGTGAGACCGTTTTGGGTCTGGTGAGGGGATCGGGAGCAAGGAAGGGCAAGGAGGACCCGAGGGAGGAGGTGCAGCCTGGGGGTGAGCGCTCTGGCGGGCTGGCGGCTGTGGGCCGAGCCTCAGGGAACATAGACACTGGGGAGACAGGCGTGTGTTTGGTTAGATGACTCTGGAGCCCACATGTGCCTTTTGCTCTGTCTGCCCCAAGAAACGGTTGCTTGAGCCTAGTTTCATTTCTTGGTCTACGACAAGGTTTCTCATATGAGGCACGGCTGACATTGGGCCAGGCCCTTCCACGTCCTAGGGTGGGCCCACGCGTTGCAGGGTTCTTGGCGACAGCCGCGCTTTCTGCCCGCGAGATGCCAGCTGCCGCCCTTTGCTGCTGCAGTGAGCATCGTCCCTGGGCAGCAGCTGAGATGCGTGCTGCTCTGTGACCTGGGAGGGTACCATCGCTGCTGTCGCAGGCAGCAAGGCGGGAGCAACGAAGGGCCTGAGCTCTGGAGTCCGCCTGTCTGCCGTCTGTGCTCATTCCGGTTTTAACAAGTTTTGTGACCTTGGCAAACTTGCTCAACCCCGTGGTTTCCTTTCCTGTAAATGGAGGCAATGCTGCTGTTTCTTCACGGGGTTCCTGGAAGAGAGAAATGAGGTGTAGCTGTCCGGAGCTCAGCCCACAGAGACTCAGCCTGGGTGCGTGGCGTCTGGCAGGGGCCAGGGCCGTTGAGAGAGTTAAATGGAGTCCGCAGCCAGGGCCTGTCATGCTCATTGCTCTGTCCCCACACCCAGCAAGTGGGGCGCACGTCAGGGCTCCCACAGTGTTTCAGGAATGGAGATGGGAGGTTAGGGGCTGTTGTTCTTAAGTGATTCTCTCGAGGCATCAGGGCGGCCGGGAGGCGGTGTCTGAAGGAGGTTGTAGGGTAGGTCTCCAAGGGAACACTGAGGGCTGGGGATGGTCCCTGGCATCCAGGCTAGGAGAGGGACAAGGACCATCGATCTTGCCGACTTGGCAGTTTTGATTTTCCCCCTGTCCGGGAACTCTGTGTGATAGGTTTTTATCAGCTTTGACAGATTCCCCAGGGGTATCTTGGGCCATTCTCTGGGAACAGGAAATGTTTGTTGCCTTCCTGTTTTCTGGAAAGTTCTTTGTGTCGGTATGCTGGGCAACTTCTGGCCTCAGGTTGAGGGAAAAATAGGGCCAGATGCAAAGAGACTACTTTGAGCCTGTTTGTACGTCTGTGAAACAGGACATAAGCATTTGTCCTCCCCGGGGCTGTGAAGATGACGAAGGCTCGTGCAAAGCCCCGCAGTGGCTGGGCCTTGGCGAGGGGCCTGGGCGGCAGATGAGGTTTCTGGCCGTTTCGTGTGAAAGCGGGTCCTGGGTGGTGTCTGGGGAATGAATGCACGAGTGGGAACCACACCCCTTCTCCCTCCCCTGTTCTATTTTCCATCTTAACACCCACCACCATCTCACTCAGTACGGAGTTCACCCATGGACCTGAACATCGTCACTTCCCGTTACAGTGGAAGTTCCACGAGAGAAGGCAAAGGACTTTTAGCCACTCTGCATGCCCAGAGCCACCTGGCACTCAAGAAATCTTTGAATGAACGACTGAATGAATGAATGAGTGAATGAATGAAAGATGATAGCAGACTGTCCGATAAGTTCAGCTCTCCATCTATTCTAAAACAGAACTCCCCTTGACGATCTGTCGCTTCTCCCTTCTCTACACCAGGGAGCCCAGACCTCACCTGCCTTTCCTGGCCGTGAGGAAGGCATGGGCGTCCTAAGCTGTGGCGGTCCCGCCTCCCTTCACGCTGACAGTGTGGCCCTTTCTTTCCTCCTCAGGGCACCGTCCGGGGAGCCACAGGCATCTTCCCTCTGTCCTTCGTGAAGATCCTCAAGGACTTCCCTGAGGAGGATGACCCCACCAACTGGCTGCGCTGCTATTACTACGAGGACACCATCAGCACCATCAAGTTTGTGGCCTGTGGGCGGGGCCTGTCCACCTTCTTTGCCCATCCGCACTCCCGCCTCTGTATCTCGTTCTGGGCCCCAAGACCCCAATCAGATATTATGTTGCCCCCCAGTGCCCTCCCCACAATACACTGAAAGCCTGCAGTGGCCCCCACTGTCCTTCAAATAAGCCACGACAGGATGCCAAGGTCCATCCTGTCCTGACCAGTGTCGTTCTCATGTCCCCCTTCTGGCCTAATGCCTCCTCACCCATTCCTGTCGTCCCCGTAGGGACATCGCCGTGGAGGAAGACCTCAGCAGCACCCCACTCTTCAAGGACCTGCTGGAGCTCATGAGGTGAGGGGTTGGGGTGGCATTGGGGGTGGGGGTGGGTCCCGTGCACTGGAGCAGTGACCGGAAGGAGAAATACGCAGCACTGAGGTGCTCTCTGTGTCTGGCTTCGCGTTTCACCCACAGCCCAGCCCTGCGGAGGGGGTGTCAGCACCCCACGTTACAGTTGAGGGGGCGCTGCAGAAAGGTCCCGGCGCTCGGGTGAGGCCCCACAGTTGGCGAGCACAGGTGTGCAGCCGGAGCTGAGGTCTCTTTAGGCAAAAACCTGAATCTGGGTCCTCGGCCACCAGGGAGCTGCCGAACCCCAGGACCCAGGCTGGACGATTCTTCCAGGGAAGGGAGAGCGCGCTGCTCCCTTTCTGACTCTGACAGTAGTGCCTGCTCATGGTTTTATAAGGGTCGGAAATCCCAGGAAGGGATAGACGAATGAAATCACCCCGTGGCTTTGCTCCTCTCACCGTCTGATGGACCTCAGATTGCTTTAGGGCTCCCCCGCCCCCCGCATAAATATCACTTTAATCGGCTGCACAGTACCACTCTATGGGTGCACCGTAATGCGACCATCTCTTTCAAGTTATCCTCCACTTTCTACCATAAATAACATCGTGTCAGAGGTTTGGTGACTTGCCTGATTATTTCCATAGGATGAGTTTCTAAGAGTGGAGGTCTGGGACCAAGGTGTTTGCAAATCATTTACATTTTTCATTCATTCTGTCAAATTACCCATAGAAAGCTCAGACCGGCTGTCTGCCTGTACCCCCAGGTAGTAAGAGTGCCCATCTGCCTGTACCCCACATCAGCTCGTTCTGTCATCCACGCCCTCACGCAGGTGTCTCGTGGGCTTTATTCTGCTCTGCTCTGGGCCTGGCCCAACCCACTCGTCTTCCCACGACAGTTCCTGGGTGTTGACCACACTTCTACACAAGACATTTCGGGCTGCGTCACTAACTTAATTTGGGGTTCCCTTCCGCCACGGGTCTCAGTTTCCCCATCTGTGCAGTGGGAGTGGGACCACGCAGGTGATAAGGCCTGTGTCAAGCTCTGACTTCTGACGTTGAGGCCCAGCCCCTGAAACTCCTTCTGCCCCACTCTCTGCCCCCGGGCTTAGGCCTAAGGCTGCTGGGCTGCTCGCTCACCCCAAACTTCCCCACCCAGGCGGGAGTTCCAGAAGGAGGACATTGCCCTGAATTACCGGGACGCCGACGGGGACCTGGTCCGGCTGCTCTCGGACGAGGACGTGAGGCTCATGGTGAGGCGGGCCCAGGCCCTTCCCTCCCAGAAGCGCCTCTTCCCCTGGAAGCTGCACATCACCCAGAAGGACGACTACAAGGTCTACAACACAGTCCCCTGAGCAGACGGTGTCCTGGGGCGGTGAGGGGACACCTGCGGAAACATCTGTTTAAGAAAGATTAAACAGCCCTCGCAACGTCTGTCCACACAAATCCGATTGTTTGGCTCCTAACGTGCCCCCCGACTAGATTCACGGAGAGCTCCGACTGCTGCGAAACAACTAGCCCCTGCACAGGACACGCCCTGCAAAGGGCCTCACCAGACGGAGGGGGTTCTCCAATGGCCTCCCACTCTCCCCCTCCCACCCATGATCAGGGCTGGGGCCAGAATCCTTTTGGCCTCATTTTGGAATTGTTCTGGGGTGCAGAGATGATGCTGCTGCTAGAATGCTAAGCCCTGGGGAGGCCCTGAGGTGGGGAGTCGGGACCGGGGCCTCCTGTGTGAGGTCAAGGCCTTGGGGGGTAAGGGATGAGGTGATCCTGGGACAGTGACAGAAGCAGAAGAAGAAAAAAGTGTCCCCCTGGAGTAAAGTGTTCCCAGTTTAAGGTGATGTGAGTCACTCAGATTAAGATGAAGCAAAAAGCTTATTGTCAAAACCAACAAATTTCTGTGAGAATAGGCGGTAACAATAAACAATTGCTTTAGGGTCCCAGGGATTATGGATTATTGAACTGCATGGCTCCAATGTTTAAAGGAATAAAGAGTAAAGTCATCACAATAAACAAGCTAATGAGAAAAACCAGGCGGATTTACAAAAGAGAGATAGAATATATGTGAACATACAAATGTGTACATGTACACTGATACATATACCTGGGTATAGGAGTGTGTGTGTGTATAAATCTGTTGAAACAGAAAACTCAGTGGATGAGTCAGATAGTATATTGCACACAGGTGAAGAAAAAACTGGTGAATTGGAAGATAAAACCAAATAACTTACCCACAATATAACTCAGAGAGACACATAGTCAGAGAATATAAAAATGAGGTTGAGTTATGAACAACATAATGAGAGTTCTTTTAATATCAGAGTCTCAAGCCCTGGCTGCTGTAGCTCAGCGGTTGAGTGCAGGCCTGTGAACCACACGATCACGGTTCGATTCCCAGTCAGGGCACATGCCTGGGTTGCGGGCCAGTTCCCAGCGGGGGACTCATGGGAGGCAGCCATACATTGATGTTTCTCTCCTCTCCTTCCCTTCCCCTCTAAAAGATAAATAAATAAATAAATTAAATTAAAATTTAAAAAAATCAGAGTCTCAGAAAGAGAAAATATAGAGAATGAAGAAGAAGCAATATGTAACTAATGTCAGATGTGATATTTTGAAAGTAATGAAAAACCAAAATCTATGGATACAAGAAGCAAGCCCGGGCAGGCAGGACAAATAAAAACTGGTGAACAACTGGCTACAACACTTTGAAACTACAAAACACCAAAGCCAAAGAGAAGATCTCAAAAACAATCAGAAAAAGTTGAGATCATTACAAAATAAAAACAATTAGAATGGTAACCAGACTTACCAACAGCATCAATGGAAGCCAAAGTCAATGTAGTTATAGCTTCAAATATTTGCACCAAAATAACTTTCAATCCATAAATATAAAACTCATGCCCTGGCTGGTGTGGCTCAGTGGATTTAATGCTGCTTATGTACCAAAGGGTCGCTGGTTCAATCCTCAGTCAGGGCACATGCTGGGGTTGTAACCCAGGTGCCCATTAGGGGGCGCATGAGAGGCAACCACACATTGATGTTCCTCTCCCTCTCTTTCTCTCTCACTTCCCCTCTTTCTAATAATAAATAGAATCGTTTTAAAAAAGAATGACATACTCAGTAAAATCATGTTTCATTAGTGAGGATGAAACCAAGACAAGTACAGATAAAAACTGAGAACTTGCCACCAAGGTACCTAAACTAGAAGCATCTTTAAAGCACTTTCTTCAAGAAGAAGGAATGTGAGTCCTCCTTGAAGAACAAATAGTCAGACACAAGAACAAATGATAAGCAGAGACAATGGTGACTTCTTCGTATTGTGGATTTGAATTGGTGGGTTTGGAGTCTCTTGACTTAGCCTGGCTGAGACTAGATTTCCAAGAATCCCCTTCCCTAGGCGGATCCAGATTAGCGCAGGTGATCGGAGACATTTAGTAACAGATCCAGAAGGCCAATGCGAGGCAGCAGGCAACTTCTTTTTAGTTCAGGTTCTGTTTCAACTCGCGGCCATTGTTGCTTGGCTGCTGGTTTACATTCTGAAACTTCAGAACACGCAAGTCGAAAGAGAAGGTCTTCGGACCACCCGCAAAGAGGGACACTTCGAGTGAGGGGCGGACTTCTCAGTGACCTCCTTGAAGTCAGGCTTCGGCTCCTGTGGATTCTCCTTCTCTTGGGCCGGGTGTGTGTTTGCCTCCGTGGCAAAGGGCACCTGTTTCTTCCGCAGGCCACCCTCCCTGGAGTCTGGGAGGCGGTGAGAGACTGACCTGGTACAGTCTGTCTGCGGTTCCCAGTCATGCCTGTAGGTGACAGTGTGTCTTTGCTTCTCTCACTTCCCGTGCCCCTACCATTTTTGCCTGTCTGGCTGGCAGACCTCACACAGACGCAATGACATCACGTAAATGGTTTAACCAGCCCCCATGGTGGAGGAAGATTGAACCCTCAAAGCAAATCTCTTGTACCTTTCTCAGCGATCCTGCTTCTCTCATCCTCATGCATGTAGATTCAAGCAAACAGTCTCAGTACAAAGTAATCATAGCGTCTAATTTGTCAGGTTAAAAAAAAGGCAGAACTAGAATGCTGGGTGATGATGAAAATAATAATAATAATAATAATAATAATGGCATTGGGCAAGGAGAATTAGAATATTCTAAGGTGCTTATGTTACTCATTAGCAGAGTTTAAAAAGCTGTTAACTATTAGACTGCCAAATAAAATGTGTGTGGTAAAATTTCAATGAAAATAATTCAAAGAATAGAAACAGAACATATGCATTTCTTAGTATTTAGATCAGAAATGATAAGAAAAAGAGAAATCCATTAAAAAGAGGTGAGAGGAAAAAAGAAGGACTTGAAAGGCTAGTTGGTACAAATATATCAGAGTACAAATATGTCAATAATTTTGATACTGTGAACATATGTGGACTCAAAGCACCGACTGAAAGATTGTCAGATTGGATAAAAAAAAACACAAATCCCTGTAAGGGTCACACACATGGGGGACACAGAATGTGAAGACATGGACACACTGAAAGTAAAGGTGTAGAAAATGTATTTCTGGTGACTACTAAGCAAAAGACAGCTTGGAAGGCAGCCTGTGAGACTCACAGTCTATTTTTGTGTGAATAGTGGCAATTTTTGGCCCTAAACTGAGTAGTTATGCTTACCAGCCACGCTTGCCACTGAGGTTCTTTTATATTTTGTTGCTTTTAGGGAATGTTTTTTGACTTTGTGTTTAACCGAAGTGAGAAAATCCAACATCGGAGGTGAGAATGATTTTACTGATCCTGAAGCTGCTGCAAACCACGGCCGTGGGTTTGCTCTGTTTCCTGACGGCAGCCTGGACACAATCAGTGGACCTCGGGAACGTGCCTGCTCTGCAGGGCAGCTGGGTTCTCAGTGCCGGGTGCCGTGGGCACCCACAGGACACCCTCGGAGCTGCCTGTAACGGGCCCACGTTCGCCATCTTCGAAGAGCGCTTGCTGTGATTTACTGCCCGCTGTCACACTAAGGAGAGGCAGGAGTAAGCAGAGAAAGGCTCTCTGACCAATTAGCAGCCACTTTGAATCACCGGCGCCAACGCAGTGTTGGCAGTCTGAGCTGGAAAACACCCGTCGTAAGATGCTATCGTCATTCCCCGAAAACTGCTGCGTACACCTCCTTCCTGAACTTGAGAAAAGCAGTGTTTCGGCTTTTATTTCTCCCCTGTGGGGTATGGGTGTCCCACCCTGAACAAAGAATTGGAGAGCGAAGATAAACACTTATTTCAGACTGTGTGCTTGCTACAATTTCACGACTTCCCGGAAGAGCGCGGTCTTAAGAATGCCATTTATACAGTTGCCAGTGTTTGGAATGATGCTGATAAATCAACCTTCGCAAAGGGCTGGCATAGACTGCGTCTGCGAGAATGTTTGGAAAATGAACCTGCCCACAGAAATTGGAAGACTTTTTTTGTGACAAACAAAAAGATGATGATATAAAACTTCATTGGTGCAGAAAACATTTATCAGCCAAAAGTGTGAATAAGTTAGAGAGGCCCGTGGCAGGAAAATGCTGAACTCTGAGGTTCACCCACCACTCCTTCCTTGCGTGACGGGGAACTTGCCGAAGTGGTGGGAATGCAGGGAACAGCTGCCTGGCAATCCAGACACCAGTGAGGACGTGAATGCAGATGGAAAGTCTCGCTGGTAATACGGTGACAATTCATGATCAGTTAACAATTCGCAGTTCATAGTGAGTAGAAGGTAATGGTAAAATTACCTAATTTGACCTAATTAGGTAAAATTACCTAATCAGGAGTAGCCTTTTTAGGTAGAAACCTAAATTAATAGGATACATCCCAGGATGAACTCATTAAACAAAGAATCAATTGCAACGCTGCTGCCTTTTCAATTGAGAACCCTGCTCCTGACCTGTAACCAAACATCTAATAGGAAAACCGCAGCCTCCTCAAATTAGGGTAATTCAAGGAGGGTTTAATAAAGGAGCTACGTACAGGGAGAGAGGTGGTGTGTAGGAAACAGCAACGTGTAGTCCAGTTTCCAGAGATGGGACTGTGGACCTTTCGCCGTCCTGGGTCCATGGGAATAAAGCAAAGACGTGGAAGGGGGAGTTGTGCAGAGAAGGCCACCTGGAGGCCACCAGTGGTCTCAGGTTGGGGAGCCTAGTTGACCCAAAGTAGCTGCAAGAAGAGAACCAGAGAAATACATATCCCGCCCTCTTCCCCCTTCCTCCCTCCGATCTCTGAAGGAAGGTTTCCCCATGGCCAGACGTAACCGGAAGCCAGAGGACTAGGCTGTTATAATTCACCCAGGTTGGCTTCCTAGGGCGCAGAGCAGGGTGGAGTGGAGGGTAGGCTAGGTGGGGATGGCCAAGGGAAGACAGCTGGCACAATCCACCCATTTGGTCCCTCACCACCTACTCTTGTCCTGTATCCAAGCAAAAGTCCCACACTCTCTGGGCAGCGAACACAGAAAGACTCATCGGCTACAGCGACACCGCAGGGCAATGCCAACCCGTGCTCTCACCGGAGACCTCAGTGTGAGCCGTCCCTGGTGTTTTTAGACAAGGCAGTGGCAGGGGCGGTGGTTTAAATAACACCCCCTGGCCGCTGCAGTTCCCGCATCCCCAGCTGGTCTCAGGTCTTAAACTGGCAGTCCAAGCTCCCTCCTCTCACCGCCCATGGCACGCTCCCTGGCTCTCTGCCCGCGTGTTGGTCAAACAGGGGCCTTTATTTGGTGGGCTGGCTCAAGAGTTCATTCTTACAGGGTCTGAGTTTCTAGAAGTCTGCTCTTTGCTGGGTTGCCTCAGTGTTCCATCCACTGGGACTAGTGGGGAAGAAAACACTAGTGGGTAAGAGGCACCCACGTGAATCACTGTAGCTCCAGACACTGCCTCCCTGTATAGCAATGACTGATGTCACCCCCCACCCTGTCACCCCTAGTCAGTACGGGGACTTCTTTCTCTGCCTGCTGGCTCCGTGGCCCAATGCACCCCAAATGGCTCTAATTTTTAAAAATGTGACTTTGCCATATCCCACAAGTTTTGATATGGCCCATCGTCGTTCTACCATAGGTGGTCCTTAAATTCAATTATAATTGCCTTCTTTGAGCTCCCAGTTTCTTAGGAGTGTGTTCTTAAATTTCTGCATTGGTGAGGATTATAAAGACACTTTGCATTGTAAAATATAACAAGATACAGGTGCATAAAAAGAAAAGTAGCTGGAAATGAACAGTGTAAGCTTCCAGTAGAAAAGTTTAAAAAAGACAACAGTACAATTAGGTCCAGGAGACTAAGAGGAAGTAATAATAAAGATAAACACAGAACTCAATGTCAACAACAAAGGCAATAGAAACGGGTGAATAAAGCCCAAAATCGGTTCTTTGGAAGGACTCTGGCAAGACTGTGGAAGATTTAAAAAAGGGGGGAAAAACGTATTAGAAATGAAAAAAAGCATAATTACAGAGAAAACAGAGATTTAAAAGAAATTAAGAGAAATCTATGAAAAGCTGTCCATCTTATATTTTAAATTTTAGACAAAACAAATACTCAGAATAGTATAACTTGGTAAAAACAAATCAAGAGAACTAGAATCGGAATTTTCTTTTAACAGATAAATAAACTGAAGCAGAAGCATTGGGCCTCACCCAGCATATAGAGGTTAATTGCCAGATTCTATCAAGCATTCAAGGGACAGAGAATGCTAATGTGATGGAAAAACTTTCCAGAATATAAAGGGCAAAATGCTTCCCAACTCTCCTATGCAGACAGAATAATCCTGACGCCCAAACATAGTACATGTAGTAAAAAGTATAAGCCAATCACATATATGAGCATAGACAAACATTTTAGCAAACTAAATCCAGCAAAGGACCAGGGGGCTGGGGTCATGGAAGAAACCCAAATGCCTACACCGAGTTTAAACCTGGCATCCGAAGGAGGTTTAGCATCTGAACATCTACAAATACCCTCCACTGCGTAAGACGTTAAAGGAGAAGAACCGTGTGGTCACTCCAACAGATGGGGGGGAAAGAAAATGGAGACAACTAGAAATCCAATCATAATGAAATCGCACGTACACGCACGCACACGCGCAACTCAGTGTGCACTGGGCATACAGAGACTTCCTCAAATGGGTAAAGACTGTCTTCAAGAAAACCTGCAGCCAACTTCATCCTTGATAAGAAGATAGCAGAGTGTTCACAGCAGTTGCTTTAACGAGCAGGAAGAAGGCCAGAATGCCCGTTGTTAGCCACCGCTTAGACGCCGGAGGTTCTGGCGAGGTCAGTGAGGTATGAGAAAGAAGTGAACGTGTAAGGATTGGAGGGCAAAAGTATATCTGTCATTATTCACACTTGACACAATTATCTACAGAGATAACCCAATACAATTATTAGATGTGATAAGAGTTTAGCTAGTTAATAAAGTTTAACTACGTGACATTATAATGATACTAGAAGTTGATTGCCTTTCTATACTCCAGCAATAAACAATTTGAAAGGGAATGTTAAAACTTCAGTAAAATCTTCAAGGTACCTAAATCTAACGAAAGGCACGCAAGACCAGTGTGTATAAAATTGTGAAATTCAACTGAAATATTTAGGAATACCAAAATAAATAGAAAGAGAACCCACATTCACGGATAGAAAGCTAATATATAAAGATGTCAGTTTGCCCCATGGACCCACAGATACCCGTGGGTTTAATGCAATTAGGAAAAAATGCAATATATGTATTTTTGGTTTTGTTGGTTTGTTTAGCGTTTCATAAACTTATTCTAAAATTTTTACAGAAGAGTTAAGCACCTGGAATCGCCAACACAGTCCTGAAGAAGAAGACGAAGGTGACAGGGACACCCTCCAGGCAGCAAGACTCACTACAGAGCGATGGGAAGAGGGAGGAGGGGGCAGGTACATGGTGACTGAGGAAGACGCGATTCTGGGCAGTGGGCAATACACAGATCATGTGTCACACAGTTTAGACTTGAAACCTATATAATCCTGTTAACCAATGTCACCCCAGTCCATTTAATTTAAAAATAAAACTATCATAGAATAACATTAATTAAATATTTAAACGTACTCTCTGGAAAGTATGAAGACTATAGAGCAACAGACACGCCAGCAGCGAGCTGCCGCCACGGGGACTGGGACCTCCGCAGCCGAGCAGAGCAGAGCACCCAGAAGGACCACACGTGGCTGATGCTCACTGTGTCCGACGTAGCGGGCGTAGGTCACTTGGCGGAGCCGTGGGGACAGAGAACAAAGTCAAAGAATGGCGCCTGGGCAAACTGCTCTGCCGTAGGGAACCCAGGCAAACGACTGATCCCTGACTCAAACCATTCCAAAAGGCCATTTTAGATGGCTTAAGTCAGGAAGAGGAAAAGCAATACTTTGAGAAGGCATATAGGCTACTAGCTACCTAATCTCGGGGTAGGGAAGGATTTCTTAAACAAAACAAAATCAACAAATAATTAATCAATGTGACTACATTAAACATAGGAAGTTCTGTTCATGAAAAGATATAAGGGAAAGATAAGCCAAAAACTAGAATATAGTTGCAAGATATGTAACTGACAAAGGCTAGTGTACAGAATATATCAAAAATTCCCTCACATCATACAAAAAACACAGACAAGTATATCAGAATGAGCAAAGGAGACGAATAAGTCTTCCACTGAAGAGGAAAAATAAATGGGCAATAAACATAGGAAAAGATGTTCCGTAATAATAAGAAGAAGGTAAATTGACTCAATCTCTTTGGAAAATCACTTGCCATCACTGTGTGAAGTTGACCATTCTTGTATTTTATGACCCCACAACGAGCTCTTGAGACACAAGCAGGAATACTCATGGCAGCTCTCTTTCAAACAGCGCCCCCCCCAAATACGAACAACCAGAAAACAGTAGGTTCATCTATGGATTGTAACACAATGCTGCAACGCACATGAGGACATGAAGGACTTTTAGAAACACAGTGGAATGGAAAAAGCAAGTCTTGGAAGGTGTGGTTCTATTCTTACAAAGTTCAGGAACTACTGCCCATTGGTGGTGGTTGGCACCAGTGCAACGGGAATCCCCGATTTGAGGTGTGGTGAAGAAATTTCAGTGTGAAACAGCTTGATCGTGATACAGCCCGGCTGTGAGGCAGCCCTGGGGCCAGGGCTCTCTCCTGGTAGACAGCCCTGCTCTGCTCCTGGGCGGTCTGCTCCACGCCAGTCTGCTCTGCTCTGCCAAGACATCTTCGCCGTGTCCCGGATCCACTCTCAAAGCCAGAGTGGAGCTGGCTTACACGGACAGAAGTCCCCATCCCTGATGCCCGATTGGTCTTCCCTCATGCAAACGAGAACCCCAAATCCTCTCAGTTTGGTTGGTTCAAAAGGCACTGTTTTCATTGGTCAGAATAGAGCCGCTATGGTTGTTGGAGTTGTTGAATGGGGACAGCCTCAGTCCTATTGGTTGAAACAGGATCCCAGGTCCTTTGTAGAGTCTGGCTCAGATGGCAGAAACCCAGAGCAGGCAGGCAGGTTAGTGCAGGCTTCTCCCTGCAGTGCAGTTTGCGTGAGGGGCCCCTGCGTAGAAATGGCTGCTAGGCTCTGCTTTTAAAAATTTGAGCCCAATTAGCCACCAGGAGCCATTAGTAAGTGTCTTCTTTCTCAGGGTTTACACGATGAAAAAAAATAGCAAAGACAAAATTCAGGGTAGTGGTACTTCTGGGAGAGAGGGAGGGAAGGAGGGAGACAAGGAGGGAGGGAGAGAGGGCGCACACTGGGAGGAAGACACAGACAAATGATTGGTAACGTGTTTAGCAGGGTTGAGCAGTGTGTTCACAACTGCTTGTTATACTTGTAGCTCACATATCTGTTACCCATATTTGTTCTATGTCTCAAATACGACATTAAAGATATAATACAGATTAAACGTTTAAAAGTTAGCTTCCAGGGGAGATTCATATCCTCCAGTTTTCAGAACTTTGGCTTTATTTTATTATCATCTTTTTTAAATGAATTGTTTTGCTCTATTCTGTTAAGAGACCATTTGCTTCCTCCCCACCTTGAGTCACTTGACACGTTTGTGACAATGGTCAATTCTTTCTCTCCTGACTCCAGAGGGGGCACAGCAGGAGTGAGGGGTGGCATTTCCCTTCTCCACAGAGATTGGGTGAGGCCAGTTTTTCTGAGAGAGAGTAACTTCTGGTCTTTGTTGCTCCCAAGACTGCCGCGGACGGACGGGTGATCTGTGACCTCAGTGCTCTTCTGGCCGAGGAATGTGATGGGAGAGGGGCTTTCCTGAAAACCGGGCAGGACGAGGTTGTGGACTGGTGAGCCTGGCCTTGGAAAACAAGGCTGGGGCGGGAGTCAGTCTGTCTTCAGGGAGGAACTTGGAGCTCTCTTCCCAGGCTGAAGATTTTGGGACTTTCCACCTTTGACATTCTGGTTAATGTTCTATTTCCCCACAAGCAAGTACAGTCAACGCTTCAATAGCTTTGGTTTGGAAGGTTGTCTGTCTTTAGGGCCAAGGAGGAATGGGAATGAAGGAAGCGAGGGTGGGTGTAACTGGGAGGGCGCAGGGTGGAGCGGAAATACTTAGTTAGAAAGGAAAGGGAGGAAGCTGCTGCCCGCGTGGAGGCTGCAGTGAAGGGTGGGCAAGCAGGGGAAGCTGTCTGGCCCCCTGGGTGAAAACAAGGGACCCGTCTCCATCACTTCCTGGCCAGGTAATTTGTGTAAGAGACTCAGTGTCCTGGTCTGTAAAATGGGCTAAAAATAAAGAAGTGTGGCCTGGCTGGCATAGCTCAGTGGATTGAGCATGGGCCTGCAAACCAAAGGATCGCAGTTTGATTCCCAGTCAGGGCATATGCCTGGGTTGCAGGCCAGTTCCCAGCAGGGGATGCAGGAGAGGCAACCATACATTGGTATTTCTCTTCCTCTCTCCTTCCCTTCCCCTCTAAAGATAAATAAATAAAATCTTTTAAAAAATAAAGAAAGAAGTGTATGTTGCACGTTGCCTGGCACCCAAGGCTCCCCCGATAAAAGTGGACTTGAATCATTGAGCTTTAACACCAGCTGAGCATTTGAGTGGGGCCCACCGCACAGCAGGGCACGGGGCCCAGTGACGGCCGCCGGGGTCCGGAGGGGATCGTAAACACCGCCATCACAGTTGCCACCGGGCCACTGCCCATGGGTCTGTGACGATTCCTCCGAGGAGAGAGCTGCCCCACCCCACCCCGTGCCTGCGAAATCATCCCGGAAGTGCGCTTTCGACACAGTTATTACTGTGAAGCGGACGTGACCAAACTGCTTTCTTTTCCTCTCGTGCCTACATGAATTCGTTGCTAGGTTTCCTGTAAGGCGGATTGGCTCGTTCAGCCAGTGGACATTTAAGCAACGGGCGCTCGAACGCAAGTAACACCAGTTGCGGTGTTTGGTGATTCTGGTCCGGGGCTTATGTCTTTCCTGCTTGCAAAGTGGGGCCTCTGAGTAGCAACACTAGCTCTTGAGATGCTAAAGCCTCTGAACCTCATAAACCTGGGCAGCTGGAACCCTAGAATCGCCACGACTGAGTCACGGACCCTCTGAAGCCCTGTGTGTGCGCGCGCGCAGGTGTTGGGAGGGGGGGGGGGGCAGAGACACCAAAACAACAAAACCGAGGTGGGGTGGATGAGAGCGAAGTCACACACGAAAGACAAAATGTTTCTGAAGCCTGAAGCAGAGAGACACCTGGTGATGACGCACCAGCCCAGTACCTGTCCCCTGGTCCTGGAGGAGGCAGAGGTGCTATCAGGGTCGGCCTCTGTCCGCTCACACAAGGGCCACGGAGGATGAGGCGGAGCCACCAGATGCCCCTCCCACCTTCCTCCGAAGGCTCTGAACGTCTCCTTAAGGCTCTGGGCTCCCAAAGCAGGCCCAGCAGGGTTAATAAAAACGTTGAGGAAGTCGATAACTCAGGAAATTCAACAGATGAAACTGGTAAGATACAGTGCCCAAGGGGGAAAGTAAAGTTCTTTTAGGAAACGAAAAAGGGTCTTTTTTTTTTTTGCTAAAGAGTAAATAAAAATAAATAAAATACTTAAAAAATGCATCAGTTTCTATCAGATGAACGGTTCAAAGACCACACCGTATTTAGATAACACATGATTTGCTTGGTGTAATTAACCCGACCCAGTGGAAGGGGTAAAATTGCCCCGAGGCAAGAACAGCCAGGCTGCCAACCACAGGAGCAGGTTTCCCACGCTGACGCTGGCCAGGGCCGGTTCTGGCACTTTCCATCCGCTGTCCCACTGACCCTGCAGGAAAGAAAACAGTGGTGTCTCCAGTTTAAGTGTACCTTTTACTGGCATTAGTAATGGAATTCATCTTTTAATTGAACGACCCAGCCCCTTCCTAACCCACCCCCAGCCCATTTCCTTCTTTTCCTCCCCTACGGATAGCCTGCCCCAGCCAGTTAGTTATTACGCTATTGTTCCTTGGGTCCTTCTGCCCTCTGCTTTGTCAGGATTCCCCGGGGCGGGGGGTGGGGGGGGTGCCTGGGCCTCCCTAGTCACATTTCTGTGCTGTCAGCTGGTTTCCTGTTCATCTGGAAGGGGGGCGTGGGAGGGGAGCGGGCCACCATAGGGAAGGGATGAGGCTGGAGGAGAGACACAGCCCAGGGAGGGGGGCCCCAGCTGTTCCCAGGGTCCCCCTGGTTGTGGCAGTTCTGTCCTGTGGCAGAACCAGCCTCACTGAGCAACATCTGTCCCGTCCCCCACCCTCCTCCAGCACCAGCAAATGTCTGCTGCTCAGAGTCCTGCCCCCCGCCCCCCACCCTCCCTCTCAGTCTCTGGTTTGTTTGGTCCTAAATGCTTGCTTCTCTTTCCCCTTTTGCTCAGCCAGCCCCGGGGCTGGTGGCTGCTTCCCAGAGTCGCTGCCTGTCTCCATGGTGCCTTAAAGTTCCCTCTCTCTTTTTAAACTTTTGGGTACCTAGTCACTTTAAACTTTTATTTATTTATTTATTTATTTTCACTATATTGTATTTTTCCATTACCCTTCATCCCCCTGTATCCTCTCCTGCCCCCACCCATGCCCTCCCCCCCGACAATCGCCACACTGTCCTCCGATTCCGTGAGCTCTTTCTTATTTCTTGTTTTGGGCTCAATCTCTCCACACCCCAAGCCCCCACCCCTCTGAGCTGCCATCTGCTCTCCATCTCTGAGTCTGTCTCGGTTCGGTTTGTTCATGAGAGTCCACATGTGAGTGAAACCAGGTGGTGTCTGTCTTTCTCCGACTGGCTTATGTCCCCTAGCATGTCGCCTAGTTAACTTTACACTCAATCAACAAAGCTTTATGTCACGTTCTCTCTGGTAGAGTAACTGGTGTGATTTCTGTCCCTGACTTGTATGGTAACTGTAAGTTAATTATATATACGCCATCGTCATTTTCTGGGGCTTAGGAAGTCGTTGTCCCAGACCTGATCCCACCACCAGTTTCCCAAGTAATCGCATAAACGACCTCTCGGCTTGTCCTCTCACTCTGCTCCCACCTCTTGGTTTACAAAGTTCTACTTGCTAGCCCATTCTTAATTATGAGTGTAATTAGTATTATGCTACTAATAATACTACCACTATCATTGGTTATGAGTTTATTGTGTACCCCACAGTTCCTTATTTGTATTTCCCCATGTAGCCCTCAAAGCAGCCCATAAAGGACATGCTAGTATAATCCTCACTTCGTGCACAACGGTGCTGACGGCCGAGAGCTGAGAAGACCTCCCTGGGACTAGAGCTCGCGGCGGGGCGGCAGTCAGCCTGGACCGCTGTCGCCGGGACCCCCGTGCTGCGCCCGCTGGTTGCAGCGCTGGGAAAGGCACAGCCTCTGAACTGCCGCTCTGCCACCGCTTATGCTGGGCTAGGGGCCCGTGTGGACCTTGTTTGGACCCTAAGGACCTCGTCGTAACTGGACTGCATTTATGGAGACTGTAAATAGGGCCACATTCTGAGGGGCTGGGGGTTCGGCCCTTGACATGTGAATTGGAGGACGGGGGTGCAATTCAACCGTGACAAGACTGGATGGAGCAGTTAGGGACAGACTAAGAGTGAGCTCTCCACAAGTCTGAGAATTCCCTCCAGTGCGGGAAAGGGTTTGGTAAGGCTGAGGGGTCACACAGGGGGTCTAACTGGGAAGCACAGGGAGTGCTCCGGAGTGAAGTTCTGGGTCATGGGAGGCCCTGGGAGCCTGGACCCTGGCAGTGAACCAGGGAGTTGACAGGTTGGCCCCGGTGCTGGTGGCCCCTTGGGGAAGATGGCGGCCAGTTCCAGCTCCTTCTCTTCCACTCTTTGTAGTTCATGACTGCTAGGAGTGCGGGCCTCCTCCGGAGCCGCTCCCTCAGGTGCTGTGGAGGGTGGCGGGGGTTCCTCCTAGAAACAAAGGGACCGGAGGCCCCCCTAAGGTCATCAGAGAACCAAGTTAGCACTGCCGAACTCCACTGACTGTCCTGTGCAGAGTAAGGTCTATGATCATTCCAGAACCTCTCTGACGTCCCTCAATTAACTAGAGGTGCTTATCCCATCGACTTTCACTTCATAATAAGTAGGAAAACAAGACCCCTGAGAACCTGGAGTGTGCTTAGGGCTGTTCGGAGGCGTCTGTCTTAGTGAGCCGAGTGGCAGGCATCCCTGAGGTGGCAGGGGCAGCTGCCCCTTGAAGAGAAGCAGGCGATACAGAGAATTTCTGGAGCCTACACGAGAATCCATTGCACCAAAGACCAGCCTGCAGGCCGGGCTGAAAAGAAGAAACAGGGCAGAGGGTCATGTCCCCGGGCGGCACCCAGATGGGAGCGGCCCTGATGGCCTCTTGCACTCGGAGTCTCCTCTGCCTCCTCCTCCCCCGCCCATCACCCAAGGCGGTGTGGCGTCAGAGACCACGGGTGTCCAGTCAGCGCCCCCCCCCACTGGCTAATCACCCCAGGACACATGCTTACCACTTCCTCTGCTGTACTATCAACTATCAGCTAAGAAACTGTCAATTCGAAAGAGTCAGATTAGGCAATGCAGCCCAGAGATAGAGATCTGGCCAAGGCACAGGACAGATGGAAGCAGGAACGGATGCAGGGAAGATGAAACTAGGACCGAGTTCCAGCCCTTCCTGAGGCCTGGACGGGGCTGCCGCTAGTGGGGTGGGGCAGGGATTCCCAGAATGGGGAGAGGAGCCACATGGGCCTCAAGCTCCCCCGTCACTCTGTCTGCTCCCGGACTGGGGGCCAGTGCCCCAGGCTCCCTGTGGCTGGGCAGCACCCCCATCCTCTCTGAGCACAGCACTCCGCACCCACATCTCCTGGCTGCGCTGCTGGCACCTCTGTCCTCGGAACACCCTTGGTCAGAGGCAGCTCCGTGCCTTGAGTCCTACTCACAGGATCTCTGTCCAGGCCCCCTCCCCAAGAAGCTTCCCAGAGGCCTCTGCGTTCTCACCTGGAGCACGGCCCCAGGACAGTGTCCTCGGGTACCCATACCCCAGGACACTGTCCCCTTACCCCACAGCTGGAGACTCAGGTTCATTCTCAGCCTTAGTACCAGCCCTGACCCGAGACGGGAGGGCTGCCCAGAGTGGCAGTTGCTCCTCAGGTCCCCTGAAGATCACCCTCGCCGCTGGGCCAGCCTTCTTCCCGAGAGCCGGGGCCTGCCTGCACCTGACTACTCAATTCCTACGCTTCTGCCTAAAAATGCAGGAGGAGGCTTGACTTGCTAAAGAGTCTCTACAGAGAAAACCTACCTCTGGCATTATGCTAATGATGAGGAGCTGGAAGCTTCCCCCCTACGATCAGGGACAAGCCGAGGGTGTCCCCTCTCACACTGCTCCTCAACATCTCGCTGGGCATTTTAGTTAATGCAGGAGATAAGAAAATAGAGTGAAAGGTATACAGATTGTAAGTACAAAATAAAACTGGTTTTGTTCATGGATGATGTAATCAGTTATGTAGAAAATCTGAAAAAGCTGACAAAACATGTCCTGGAAATAGGTGATTTCAGCAAAATTGCAAGAGACAAGATTAACGTAAAAGAGTTGAAGGTCAATTCTTTCCTCTATAGCAGCAATGAACAAGTAGAATTTTAAATTAATAACAGAATGGCATTTACATTAGCCCCTACAATAAAATGCTTATGTATCAATCCACCAAAAAACCCCACAAGACCTATATGAGAAAATCCATAAAACTAATGAATAAAATCAAAAAAGAACAAACTAAATGGAGAGGTATTCTATGTTCATGGACAGGAAGACGCATTATTTTCAAGATGTCTGCCCTCACCAACTTGACCTATAGGTGCAACACAATCCCATTTGGACTCCCAGGAAGTGGTTTTGTGGGTATCACCCGGTACATTAGCTGGAGAAGCAGAAGACCTGGAATCGTCAACACAGTCCTGAAGGGGAAGAACTAAGCGGGAGGGCCGATGCTAGCTGACCTTGACCTACTGTAAAGCTACAGCAATCAAGACAGTGCAACGCTGGTGAGGAAACAGATGAACGCATCAATGGAACAGAACAGAGAGCCCTGAAATGGACCTCCGTCTGCACAGTCAACGGAACCTGGACGAGGGAACAAAGGCAGTACAGCGTAGCACAGCCGGTCTCTGCAGCAACTGGGCATCTATGTGGGGGAAAAATGAATCTAAACATGCTCCACACAGACTAACTCCAAGTAGATCACTGATGTACTGAATGGAAAAGCAAAACCATAGAACCCCTAGAAGATAACACAGGGGGAAACCTAGGTGCCTTTGGGGACAGTGATGACTCATGCGTGCACCAGCAAAGGCACGATACATGGCAATAAAAATCGATGAGGTGGACCTCATTAAAATTAAAACCTTCCGCTCTACAGAAGACAATGTCGTGAAAATAAGAAGACAAGCCACAGACTGGGAGCAAATATTGGCAAAAGACACATCTGATCCAAAGTATTCAAAGAACTCTTGAAACTCCACACCAAGAACACCGACAACCTGAGTGAAAAATCGGTCACGTCACCAGAGGTGATGAACAGACAGCAAATAAACGTACGAAAAAATTCTCCGCGTCATAGGTCGTCAGAGAAATGCAGATGAAAACAACCAGGAGAGGCCGCCACACACCTCCCGGAGTGGCCGAGTCCAGAGCACTGGCAACCCCCCGGGCGGCGAGGCCTCAGAGGGTGAGGGAGGCTGGCGCTGCTGCCGCGGGCCTGCAGAACGGCGCGGCCGCTTAGGAAGACAGCTGGGAGGTTCCTTCCTACGGAGCTGAAGGCGTACGTCCCCCCCAAAACCTGCACACGGGTGTTTACAGCAGCTTCACTTACAATTGCCAACGTGGGAAGCAGCCAAGATGTTCTTCAGTAGACGAATGCGTAAGCAAACTGTAGGACATTCAGACAATGGAATATCGTTCAGTGCTAAAAAGACATGAGCTACCAGGCTGTGGAAAGACACCAGAAACCTTAAATGCATGCTACTAGGTGAGCAAAACCAGGCTGCAAAGGCTTTGTGCTGTATGATTCCGACTATAGGACTTTCTGGAAAAGGCAGAACAGTGGAGACACGAAACAGATCCGTGGTAGCCGGGGCTGAGATAGGGATGCACAGGAGCACGGAGGATTTTTAGGGTGGCGAAGCCGCTCTGTGCCGTGCCGTAATTGTGAACACGTGTCATTCCACGTCTGTCCAAACTATAGAATGCACACGACCAAGAGTGAAGCTGAATGTGGCCTGTGGACTTGGGTCACAATGATGTGTCAGGTTCATTGTCACCAATGTGCCTTCTGAGGCGGGATGCTGATATTGGGGGAGGCTGTGGGTGTGTGGGGAGTGGGGTGTAGGGAAAATCTCTATACACTCCTTTCAATTTTGCTGTGAACCTAAAACTGCTCTAAAAAATTGAAGTCCTAAAATTATTTTTAAAGCTCAAGATGAAGGTCCGCCTTATTCTGCCCCTCACCAGCTGGCTTCCTAACCCGGCATCGGGTGCTCTCAGACCCCAGCTCTTGGGGGCGTTGACAGCCTGACCCTCAGAACAAGCCTGCTCTCCCTGTTACTCTCCTCAGCCTCGGACAGGGCCACCCCTCTCCTTGGGTGACTTCTGCCTACCACTGGTAACTGCCTGGAGTCTCTTAGCGTGGAACTTTCCTGCCCGGAGAGCTTGTGAATCAGACCTATCTCTCAGGAAGGAGCAGTCTGCCGGGCAAGGATTTTCCTAGAATCTCTCACACCAGAGCGGTTGTTTGTCTGCCTCTGCACAGAGGAAACGCTGGCAGGCTCTAATCTTGCTCATGACTCCAACCACACAATTTGATTCCTGCTATCTCCTTCACCACTTTGGCCTGCCCTTGAAAAACAGTAGGTGGTTTCGGGGGCCTCCTTCACAGTTTCCACTTTGGGGTTCAGGATGCCCCTGCCAGTGGGAGATGTGTGTTGGGCACCCTCCTGGCCTTGGAAGAGCTACTTGTGCAAGGCAAAGACACTGAGATGCTCCAGTGATGGGGGTGGAATTTTGAGGGCTCAAAACACAAATTCTCCAACTCCAGGATGTCAGAGCAGCGCCCCCACCAGGAAAACCAATTCTTCCTACAAATCCTGAAACAACAATTTGCACGTCTAGGACTCAGCAGCTGGCCCATAGCAACTGCTCTTGGAGGCCTCATGCCCCTGCCCTCCCTCCACCTGCCCAGCTGCACAAAGAAACACCTAGTGGCACCCCCTCCCCGCTGTGCAGGGTTACGGGGCAGTGTTATTACCAGACCTTGTAATTCTGTCCTTTGAATAAGTCTAGAATCCTCTCGATCTTCTCTCTGCCTACTGTTGCCACCAGAATCCCAACCAGCGTCATCTTCCTCTGGTGACTGCCCCCGTCTTCAGCCTATTCCTAGCATGGCATCCTGAGCCATCTGTCCAAAAAGTAGATCTGATCCCCTCACTCCTTTCCTTGAAATTCTCATGGCTTCTCAGTGCCCACAGGATAAAGTCCCAAATTCCTGCTGTTATCCCAAAGGCCTCCAGAACCTGAGCTGTCCCCACATCTCCAGACACCTGAAAATAACAGTCCCATTAGAAGAGAATAAGGTGGGGGGAAAGGAATACAGAAATTATCTATTGCTGTGCACTGGATGACCCCAAAGCTTAGCCATCTGAAGCAACAATCATTATCTGAAACAATGTTTGAGGGTCAGAAATCTGGGAGCAGTTTAACTAGGTGGTTCTGGTTCAGGATCGCTTGTGAGGTTTCATTCAAGTTCATGGATGGGGCAGTGGCCCTCTGCAGGCTGGAGTGGGGCTGAAGGGTCCATGTGCAAGATCAGTGTCAAGTTCATTGGCAAAAGGCTTCAGCTCCATGCCAAAGGGCTGTTCATGACACAGCAGCTGGCTTTCCCAGAGGTAGGGATCTGGTGGGGTTGGAGGATGAGAAGGAGAGGAAGAGCCAAGGTGGAAGCCACAGTGTCTTTTTATAACCTAATCTGAGCAATGACATGCCATTGTGTGCTCTGCTCTGTTGGTCCCACAGACTGACCTTGGCATGGTGGCAGCGGGGACTCCATGCGTTTGAGTGAGTTCCAAAGATGTGAACCAGTGGGGGTGACCTTGGAGATGACCGTCGAGCAGACAACTGATCTCAGCTGCCACATGGCCCACTTGTTGAGTTGAACTGAATAGAAATGAAGGAAATGTGTTGAAATGAAAGATTTCTGTTTTCAGGGTGAAGAGAAGGAACAGGATAAGAAAGCTCACACTAATTTCGTGCCTACTACATGCTGGCCATGAGCACAGGTCATTTTGCTGACTTTCCCCGACGGCACTGTGACAGGTAGGAGGTGATGTCTCCATCTGGTTTGTCTCCAGAGGCCAAACCTCAGCCTGCCCTCCCGGTAGCTGACCCTTTTTAAAGCTGTCCCCAGCCACAGTTGGCTCTCTGTCTGTGCTGCTTGGATCAACGGAGTCTGTTTGATTCTCTTCCTCGAACCTGCACAAAGAAGACTTGTTGAGGGAGTGAGGATTTGGAGCTGGAAGCAGAAGCTGAGAACCACACTGCGGTGACCATTGATTTGCCCCCGAGATGCCCTATCAGTGAAGGACCTGTTACCCCAGGGGCTTGGAGAGCTTTTGGCTGACAGCCCTTATAGGGACAGCCCCAGCTGCAGAGCTCCGCCCTGCTCAAAGTCACGTCCCTTATGTGTGGGGAGGTCAGTGACTAATGGTTGCAAAAGGCCTGACCATCTTGGCTCAACTCAAGACGACTACAAAGGGACCTTCTGGCCCCCGTGGGGTCAGCCAGGGCAAGCTGCACGTCTGAATCACAGTTCAACGCCTCTCTCTGCTCAGTCCTGCTTCCATTCCCTTTTTCCCCCGGTTTTCCATCCCAAGGGCTCACCTTAGCACACTAAGCCCTGCACACTAAGCAGCCTCAGAGTCCACTTCTTGGGAAACCTGATCTGTCGTCACAGTTCAATAAAGCAGGCACGGAGACAAGGCTCCGGATCTGCCCCTCGCAGTGAGACCCGCCCTGGTGGTCAAAATGCAGGTGTGGTGGTCCCCATCATGACCCCAGCTAACCCACCAGTGAACAGCCCCCCAAAACAACAGACAGACCCTGGAGAGTGGCAGCGGTCTACTGCAAACTGGACCAGGCAGCCACAGCTCCAACGGTCGCTGGCGGGCCTCGTGTTGACTCTATCCTCGGTGACAATAGAACCCAGAAACACCTGGACCCCCTGGAGAGCTGGTAGAACAGCACATCGGCCCCAGTGACCCATTGCAGAAACGGTGCCGCACCCATTAAACCCAGTGAGTGAGAAGTGGCCAGCGCATTAGCGACCTCAATAAGGCACATGCGCTCCAGTGGGCAGAAAAATAAACCCATGGAAAGTCAGGGATTTTTACCTTTTCAGGGTGCAGTGGTCGAGGGAGTTCTGGGCCATTCCACACACAGGAAAGGACAAAATGTCTCATGTTCCAAACCTGGGAAGACATCTGTGACCCGCCCCAGACGGCCACATAAAACACTGCCAGATCTGAGAGGGACCCAGAGAATCGAGGAGCTCAGCAATAGGTCGAGCTACCGTGCCAGCAGCCCTGCCACTCGGGCCACGTGGCGCAGCAGGCTGCACCCTGCTAGAGGAGTCAGTGGTGGGCAGAGACGCCACGTGGCAGGCCCCGTGACAGTGTGTGACGTGGCCCCCCGGGGTCCTGGGGCAAGGCCATGCCGTCTGCAGGGGAGAACGGTGCGCTGTTTGAAAGACAGCCCTTTGCACTCTCTGGGGCCCCAGTAAAGACACAGCGCTTGGATACGGGGCACCCCATGGCCATGTGGCCACAGCAGGCTACAGCAATTTGGGTTCTGTCAAACACACCGGGTCCTCAGATGGAGGTGGTGCACCTGGCCTCCAGCATGAACAGGACCCAGGACAGCAAACAAACACGCGACAGGAATGGGCAGCTGCCTGCACCGGGGCGCCTTCCGAGCTCACGATTAGGCAGCAGAGGATGGGAGGCCCTGCAGGATAAGCTGACAGAGGAAGTAAAAGCTAAGTTTGATGTGTATGTGGGCCAACTGCGTATGTGGGTGTCAGCAGACGAGGAGAGGCAGCCCACAGAGGAGAGAATTTGAATGACGGGGCAGGGAAGAGTCCTCCTGGTGGGCAGAGCTTTGGGCAGGGCATTTGCTCGTTTACTTTGTGTGGGAAGAGAAGCTGACCAGGGTTAGAATAAATATAGACTCATCATGGGCCCAGGCTATGACTGGGCCTGTATCATTCATAGTATCACTATGTATCACTCAACTTCTGCTATCTGTCCTGCCTCCTCTCCTTCCGTCTTCTAGGTTCGGTCCCAGGGGCTTATAAACACCCCCCAACCCACTAACCCCCATCTCAGAGGCTGCCCACCAGGGATCCCAGCCTGTGACACAGAGAGAGAAGTCAGGGGACAGACCCTGAGACAGAAGAGCCCAGGGGAGCCCTGAGGAGTGCAGGGAGCCGGGCCAAGGGTGCTGATGGGCAGTGGCAGGAGGGAGAGGGCAGAAATGGAGGGCTGTGGTCACAGTGGTGGCAGGTGCTACCGACAATGTAACCAGTTCCTAGAGCGGTCTCAACTTCTCAGCCACCTGCAGCACCCCAACCACCTTCTTGGTTCTGCAGAGCTCAGCTCTGTGAGTTCCCAGGGGTGCCCATCCTCCTGTATGGGGGGGCAGGCTGCCCCTTGTCTCCCAGTGTCCGTACCTCCCTTTTCACCCTTCTAGTAAAAGAATTTGTACTGGACATATAGTGTATTCGCTTAAATGGTGTCCAGCCCCCCCTCCAAAAGATATGTTCACATCCTAACCTCTATAACATGCGGGCATGACCTTATTTGGAAAAAGCTTCTTTGCAAACATATCCAAATTAAGGATCTTGAGATGAGATCATCCTGTATTACCCAAGTGGACCCTAAATCCCTTCTAAGGACAAATATCTTTATGAGACAAAGGCCAGGGAAGGCTGCAGAGAGGAGGAGGGGAGGCCGTGGGGAGGCAGGGGCAGAGATGGGAGTTATGCAGCCGCAGCCGCAGGGCGCCAGGAGCCACTGGAAGCTTCAGGAGGCCAGCCTGCCTCCTCCCTAGCATCTCCAGAGGGAGCACAGCCCCCTTGATTCAACAGATTTTGGCCTCCAAAAGTGTGAGAGAATAGATTTCTGTCATCTTCAGCCACACAGTCTGTGGTGATTCATTACAGCAACTCTAGGAAGCTAATATGCACAGTGACCAGGAAGAAAGAGGACATTCCCATTCTCCTGAGTGTGGCTAGAAGACAGAGCCATGGTCCACGGGAAGGAGCAGGAGGGACATGTGATTCTCCCAAGGGCTGCTGCCACCAGACAAGGTGGCCTTGAGAAACTGAGGATCCAAGAGTGGAATCTGCAGAGGTTCCCTCCCAAGAAGAGCAATTAACCAACTGTTCTCAAGTTCAAGTCCAAGACTGAGTTCTCACCAATCCACAGTGTAATGAGGGGGAAAAATAACAGTGATTAACATAAAGAACTGTTTTTTATTCGGAGATTAAATCTTTCCCTCTTTGGAAAAGAAAAATTCCCTGGAGAAATTAGCAATGGTGGATGGCAACCACCTCTGACCTTCCCATCTCATAGCTCCTTCTACTCCTGACATTCCAGGAAAGAAACTAGAAGAAGAAGGCACATCCCCAATTTAAGAATTAGGAATTGATGGCAAGTTTCGTGAGCAGCCCTCAACCAGAAAGGAACTGGCTGGCCAGCAAGTTGCTTTTAAAAATGTCCCTACCTAGTACCAGCCCCCCAGCTGAATGCTGGCAGTGCTACAAGGGTCGCCGCAATAATTGGGGGAAAAACAGGTGGGAATGTCACTGGGGAGTAGCTTTCCCAAGTCTGAGACCCTCGCGGGGGCGCACAGTGCAGGGCAGCGGTCAAGGGCCCGGCAGCATCTTGTGCAGAGACCTCCGGGTGTTATGGCTTCTGTGAGGGCCAAAAGGGGGACATCCCCAGGTGGGGAACTGGGGAGGGTTTCACGGAGAAGGGCAATGCATTTGAAGTGGGTTTCCAGGGCGAATAGAATTGATTACTTTGTACATATTTGAATAGGTAATACAATTGAAAATTACAGTGAGAATTCTCACTCTGACCCCAGACGAGTCCCCTTCTGTCCAAGGTCGAATTTAAACATTGAGTTTTATTATATATTTTCAAACGATCCTAAAAGCTCCTACATCCCTACAGTAAAAACTTGAAAAAGCCCACAGATGCCGTCTAGTTAGTATCTCTCTACCTCTCCACACCTCTACCACTCTCCCTAGTTATTTCCTAGAGCTTTTTTTGCGGGGGGAGCATTTGTCTCGTGTTTGCCCTGGAGATGTGAAAACCCAGCACCAAGATCCGCACCTCCCCAAGGCCGAGCTGGCTTGTGGGGAGGGGCCGCGTGGGGAATGCTCATTTGCGGCCCAGTGCTCTGTCCTTGGAGGAGAGGAAAAAAGGCCTCCAGCTGGGTGCTTGGGATTACGTCAAAGTACTTGGAAGCTTACGATGCTGGCCCTCTGCCAAAGTTCTGTCTGGTTCTTAGCCAAACAGGCTAGAGGATTAACAAAAAGATGCCTAATTCCTTTCATTTAAGAAAGTTATTTATTTTTTAGAGAGAGGCGAAGGAAGGGAGACGATGAGCTGCCTCTCTCACACACCCCGACCTGTGACTGGGGCCCACAACCCAGGCATGTGCCCCAACCAGAAATCGAAGCGGCACCTTCACACTTTGTGGAACAGCTGACGCCCCGCCAGCTGAGCCACCCCAGTCAGGGCCATGCCCAGTTCCTTTCAGATGCACAGTTACTTCCTGATAACATCTTGGCTGAATGCTCAGAACAGAAACTTCCCCTTGTTTTTCGTTTAAAGGGGGGGTTGTGCGCATCGCTACTTCTCCATCATGACCTAATGATGGTCAGCTTGGACACCAGGCATGAAAAGCTTTTGATACTAGAAGCTCTTCAAAATTATAAAACTAATACATGAACTTGCAGGGGAAAATTTCAAAACATTGGCTTCGCTAAAAACGGTGTCCCTGGGACGGGTGCAGGGCAGCGGCAATGCTCACGCACGCCTTACACGAGGCTGTGCTCGGGCAGAGTGGCTCGGGGTCTGAGGCTCACATAGGGTGGTGCCTCGGAGCCCACCCCCCAACAAGAGACACCAAAAGGTGAGGGGCAGGGATGAGGTGCTGGTCAAAGGGAATGATCTATGGTATGAAAGGAAGGGAAGGCATCACGGAGTGAAGTAGGTCAGCTCAGCAGCTTAAGCAGGTGCAAGTGGTTTGTTTGGTAGTTGGAAGTCGGGTCCTTGTTCTGCAGTCAGATCTTTCTGACAAACCGAGGTCAGAAAACAAGCCATAACTGAGGATCGGCTTGCACGCTCCGAACCTCCGGAGGAAGGAGCCCTGGAGTGGGGCCCCGGGCTGGCAGGCAGAGTCCGGGAGCTCACCCAGGGTCACCCTGCGCATGCTCCGCTCGGCCGCCCTGAGCACCCACAGTACGGGCGTTGCTAATGAGAAAAGTCAAGTACAGGTGACAGAGGCAACAGGGGCTGCCATCTAACTCGCCTGGGGCTTCCACGGGCTCACACATCACCTGCGGATCTCACTGAAATACAGTGCTGGTGCATTGGGTCTGCAGCGAGGCCTGAGATTCTGCTTTTCTGACAAGATGCCCCGTGACGCTGCTGCTGGTGGCCCAGGACCACACTTGCAGGGGCAACGGCCTGGCTGGCATCGCTGTTGGGGAACCTGGTCAGCTGAAGGCAACCGCAAACTACTGACAGCTGAGCCCAGGCATGGGGCGGCGCCGGCGAGTCAACGCAGGGTCTCAGCCTCAACCTGAACCTACCTGCGTCCCCTCCTTCTGCTCTGACAGGTCAGGCCCTGCGTGATGGCGGCTGAGGTGACCGAGGTGGCTTCAGGTGTCACAGGTAGAACACAGTTTCCAGAGGTAGAAAGGACATCTTCTCTGGAAAGGGGAGGTCTCCCTTCACATCTCATGGGCCAGACTCAATGTGTGTGCCCCTTCCTAAGCTGGAAAGAGCAGAATTATCCCAAGCAGCCGAGAGGAGTCAAGTTCTGCCTTCTTGGCTGTGGGGTCAGGAATAGTTCCAAGATCTGATTACTCCAATATTTTTTCTATGGTTTGTTGCTTCTGCTTACTCTCACCCATGGTGGCTTGTTCCCTTTTGCGTTTAGTGATTTTTAGTCACGAGTCCACATGTGGAAGGGTCCATGGAATGTCCCCTTTTTTTGTGGAACGTTGTCATGGTGTCTTCTACAAACGGTTAACTGGAGCTAGGTGTCCCAGCGCTCCTCCTGGGGACTGGCCCAGTTTGTGTTTGAAACAAGTCACGTGGTTGCATGTCCACACTGTGGCACCTGTTCCCTCCAAGGGACACCAAGCAAAATAGAAACTCAGGGCGGGTGGGGAAGTGGCTGCCTCTCCTAACACACTGTGCTGTTCAGGCCCATGATTCCAGGGTTGGGTGCACACCAGGCAGGACACCCTCCCAAACGGCCATTCCCACCCCCAAGGAGCTCTCCCTTTGGGCTTCACTTGTGACCATATTTTCAGATTGTCTGGTCCTCTTCTGCCCCCAGACCTCAGGCCCTAACCCACGGCCTCCCTCCTAGGGGCGCCTTTCAGATTCCTGAAGTCACGCAGAGCAGAGCGAGTTGCTGGCTGGAGGGGCGTGGCCTCACCTTGCCCACACCGAAGGGAGCCTGCAGATCTCTCCGGAGCTCCAGGCTGAAACAGAGATCTGGATTTCATAGCAGAGGTGGGTGGAACCGCCCCCGGGAAAATACAGCTTGCTGTGAGCGAGGGCCCGCGTGAGACTTGGAAATACCATCACTTAAGGGGTGGGCAGAGAAAGGAGAGATGACAAAGGAGGAAGAGAAGAAAATCGGAATGTGTGGTGTCTTGGAGGCCAAGGCAAACCACGTGAGCTACACTCCGTGTGCAACAGCCTGAAGCCCTGCGGCCCCAGTGCCGGGCGGCGGCCCTGGCTGCGGCGGCGTGGCCGGCCCTGTTGGACTGGTCAGCAGCAGTGCTACAGAGCAGATTCCCCTGGGCTGAGGAATAAGTCACAAGGACGGGAGGCGAGAAGTGATGACGGGGAGTGCAGACGAGACTGTGGGAATGGCAAGTACCTCCTCTGCCCAAGGAGGTGTCCGACCATCCCGTTTGATGTCCCAGCCTGCTCCCCCTCGCCTGCCCAGTGCCCTTAAATAGCTGTCCGTCTTTTCTGTAGTGCACGTATCCCTCCCCAAATACTATGTGCATTCCATTCTTCACTAAACTGTTACATTCCTTGTAGATCGTGTATCTCCCTGCTAAGACTGTAAGAACCCCAAAGGCAGAGAACCTCGTCTGTTTTGTTCACTGGTGTATCCTCAGGGCCTAGTGCAAGGGGTCGGCACTCAGTACATATTAAAGATGGCAGCAATCCAATTATGTTTATGTCGGAGGGAAACTCTTGGTTTAAAAGCGGGGCACAGAGAAGTGGGACTGGAGGCCTCGGGCTTAGAGATGAGGAGTGTCCCAGCGCACCCGGAGAGGAGAGTCGGGCTCCGGGCAGGAGGGAGCGGTGACTCACAGGCTGGGCGGGTGGGTTCACGGAGTGTCTCCAGTAACTGTGCCAGACTCAGAGTTAGTGCTCTGGGTCGTGGGATTCCCGGGCTGACAGCCTCTTTGGGCAAGACAGCGACAGATCACTCTGGTGGCCCCTCAGGGTCACTGATTTGCACTACGCAGGAGATACCCTTGAGAACCCCATCATTACAGCACACACAAGGTGAATGGTGGCCCCTGGAGTTGTGGAACAACGAGGGCTGGTGCTGAGAGGGGCGCAGGAAGGACCGTTGGATGAGAAGCTCTTAGAGGTATAATAAGGCCTCACTGGGGGTGGCAGTAGGGACAGGTAGAAAGTTCCAGAAGCCTGGGTTTTTGCCAGAGGCAAATGAACCCAAACTCAGGTCCAATAGCAGGTGGGAAGGTACGATGGTCAGATGTGCTGAGCCCAAATTGTTTATGGGAAGCCCTGTGGAGCGGGGCTGGCTGTGTCGGGGAGATAGCGAACTGAGGTTTTGAGAGTTTGCAGTTGCTCAAGAAAGAAGGAGGAAGTCCACTGAGATATCATAACATTTAAAAAATACACGATTGTAGATAAATTCTCAGGCATGACCCATGAAAGGGATTCACTACTTATCAAAAACAAGGCAGGGGACTACTGAGACAGTCTGTGACTTTGGAGATGATTGAAGAGGCCACCTCTGTCCCCTGAGGTCATCTCTGGTGCCTTCACATCCCTCTCTGATCTGATCCCATCCTGTCTGCTCCATCCCATTCAGGGACACGCTAGTCTGTCCAACCGACGTTAAGTGAGGTTCTGCAGCTGCTCAGCATCAGAAATAAGAAACAAACAGTGTGGTCCCTGCTCCTGATTGGCTGTGGGGCCAACGAGGGAGATGGAAGCACAAGCAACCACAACAGAACATGGAAGATGCTAAAAAGGAGCTCCTGCAGGTCGCAGAGGGCAGAGGCGGGAGAAGGCTGGGAGAGTCAGGGCTGCTCCTCTCACCGGGTTTCCTGTGGAAATGAGGCCATGGGGAGCTTTCCTTGGTCATCTTTCTGCCCCAGGGCCCAAGAGCCAGAGCGTGCAGCGGGGGAAAGGGTGTGGAAAGCGCAGGACCTCACGTTCCCCTCTGGGGCTCCTTCCCGTGCTCACAGTCATAAGAGGTAGCATTGGCCTCCACTCACCACTGACTGGCTGTCACCTGAGGATGCCACCCCCTGCTTGTGAGACTTCGGCCCTCCCGACGGCTTGGTGCCCTCCTTAGCGGGCCACCCAATGAGTGGGTCCCAGAGATGATGCATCCAAGGGCAAAAGCCCTCACCTCCAAGAAGGCTTCCCAGATATCCCTTTTCCTTTTTCTGGCAAGAGCCTTCATAAACTCCAAGACCCAGCTCTGGGGGCACCTCCTCTGTGGGGCCCCCTTTCACCCACCAAGAGACACGCCTCTGGTTTCCACATGCTCGCATTGTGAGCGGGGGTCCTCACAGTCAAAGGAGGGCGTAGTCTGCATATCGCCTCCCAAGACTGCGTCCCATGTGGTCAGGCAGCCGTGTCTGTGTCCCATTACCTAGCACGCAGCAGAGGCTCAGTGCTTGCTGAGTGGATGAATAAATGAATGAACGTCAAAATCGCATGTCTCTTTCACTACTCACAGCCAGCCCACATCCCTGGACGCCTTCCCTTCCCTCTCCGCGCGGATGCCGTCTCTCGTGCTCTCATCAGATGCTCTCTGACTGTCGGCTGGAGGACAGGGGCTGGCAAATGTTTTCTGTAAAGGACCAGTTAGGAAATATGGCTTTGCAGGCCACATCGTCTCCGTTGGGTGGCTCAGAGTGACAGAAGTATATCGTTTCACAGTTCTGGAGACTAGAAGTCCAAGATCAAGGTGTGGGCAAGCCACTTTCTCCCTGACGGTTCTCGGGGCTTGGATGGGGTTTTCACATAAAAGGTATATTAGAGTTCTTTGTACCACCCTTAACACTTTCCATAGTTCGAAATTGTTTGAGAATAAAGGTAAAAGAAAAAAATGCAGTGTTCCCACAGATCGGCTACGTTACTTTTGGCAAGTTATTTCACATTTTACGCCTCAGGTTCTTCATCTGTGAAAATAAAGATAGGTGTCTAAAGGTTATCACGAGAAACAGAAGAAATCGTGTAAGTGAAGGGTGGGGTCCAGCATCCATAATGCAAATGCTGAATCTGTGGTCGTTATTCCTGGTACGTTCTTGTCCATATTTTACCGTATTTCATAGAATCTAAGCCTCCATCCATTGCAAGACACATCACTATTCTGTATGCCTCTGGGATAACAAAACACGGCCACCTAAACTGACAACATGATTCTTCTCACTTAGAATTTTTAATGTTTCTTGGAAGAGTAATTTTAGCCTTTTTAAATGTAGGCTTTGAAATCCTATGTCACTCTACTGAACACACAGCAAACAGGGAAGCATAAGCGAAATGAATCGGTTGAAGTGTGTCTAAGACGTCTTCACCCTTGGGCGGAGCCTGGAGCCCCGTGTCTTTGCTCTTCCCTCTGTCAGCCTCCTCCGCCCCCTGTCCCGCACCATCGAGGGCGCCACGGTTGCGGTGTCTCAGCCGTCACTGCTCCCCTGTTGTCTCCGGAACTTTCTTCCCGAGCACCATGGCCCACCACTCCGCACGTACTCAGACTTGTTCTACGAGGGAAATGAAGGAAGTGGAAAGGGCGGGGAGGTTAGGAACGAGGATGACTGTGAATTGTGTTCCTTTCTTAAACACTTATTTCATAGCCAATATCTTATTCTCCCAATATCTTTGTTTCTCGGGGTCTGGAACTACTGCCGGTTGTTTCTGCTCATTCTCCGTCGCAGCTGGGTTCCTTGTGGGTTTGGTGATCGGTGATTTGGGGCTTATAGACGGGAAAGTGGGACTTCTTCCTGCAGAGAGATTTGCACTTGTTTCTGCTGGGAGGCAGGAGCACCTGGGAATTAACTTTGTTCCCTCCGGGGCCCTGAGAGCAAGGTGAGAATCTGCCTATGATCTTGGGAGCCGCCGTTTCCATTTCGGGTGGACAGAACTGGGAATTCGGCATTGGCACTCAGGGCAAATTCAAGACCACATTCCTGTTTGTTGATTTTTGTTTAGTTTTACTTTTTCATTGTATCTTTCCCATTACATTTAGTCCCCTTATGCTTCCCTCTCCCCACCCCCACAATCGCCACACTGCTGTCCATATCCATGAGTCCTTTTTCCTTTTTGCTCAGCCCCTCCGTCCCCTAACCCTCCCCCCACAACAGCTCCCAGCCTGCTCTCCGTCTGTGAGTCTGTCTCTTCTCGGCTTGTTAGTTCCGTTTGTTCACTAGATTCCACACACGAGTGAAATCGTGTGGTATTTGTCTTTCTCTGACTGGCTGATTTCACTTAGCATAATGCTCTCCAGGTCCATCCATGCTGTCGCAAAGGGTAAAGTTTTCTTCTTTTTATGGCCGAGTAGAATCCCATTGTGTAAAAGTCACTCATCTGCTGATGGGCACTTGGGCTCCTGTTTGTTTACTGCTCGGGTTTCACCTCACAATTCTTGTCGATTTTTAGGTTTTGGTTTCAGTTTTTGTTTGAAAAGTGGGGTTGCCTTAGAGAGTAGCTTCACCTCCCAGGAGTCCAGAGATGCACCTGAAGACTGGGATTATCCAGGATCCCAGGGGCCGGTAGTAACGGGACACTGGTGTATTCAAATCACACGCCTACGGAAGTGACAGGTCCTCCACTGTCTCCCAGCCCTGGGCCCCCTGTGGGAAGTCGCTGTGGGGTGTGTGACTCTGTGCTGGCCTCACCTTCTTTGAGTCCATGCTGGTGGTGTGCAGGGGGCCTGAGGGCCCTCCCCAGACTTTGGCAGGGTGTCGTTCTGCCCCTAACTGGCCCTTCCCCACTTCGATGGTCATTTCTGCCTGGCTCGCCCTCTTTCCAATTTTTTGCCCCGACTGGAGGGGCAGAAGGACACCCTGCATTGGCCTGCCAGCCACGTCATGACTTTCCTTGCTGCCCTGTCACTACACTGGCAGGCAGCAGGTCACTTCCCTGCCCTCAACTCATCGCTCCAGGTACATTTTGGCCTGAATTTCTTAACTGATTTTTTGTTCACTTTGATCAGCACCTGAACAGATACAGTCTGCGATTTTGCTTTACTCTCTCGTTTAACCTGGAAGTCTGAAACCAGTGTTTTTAACAGCATCTCAGCGGGGGTGATCTTGGCCCATCAGCTCAGAGCCAGGTATGGGGCCATCTGAGCCGTAATCGAGTTGGGATGAATAAGCAGAACAGAGCAGGCTTGGGGGCAATGCTGGCAATCAGAAAGCCACCGCCTGTCACTTTATTTAATTGAAGCATGTGAGATGCAAGCAAGCGTAAAATGACTCCATACAGTGAAGTTCAAAGACAGGCGCAATTCAGTGTGGCGGTTCCCTGGTAATTTAGCATAAGCACCGTGTGACCAGCAGTTCTGCTCCTGGGTGCATGCCCCAAGGGATCGGGAGTGGGGACTCGAGCTGACCTGCGTGCCTGGCGCTCCAAGTAGCGCACTCACGGTAGCGCGAAGATGGAAACGGCCCACATGTCTAGTTATGGATGAACAGACCAACAAACATGGGCCACGTGTGTAGTGAAATGTTATTCAGCCTTGAAAGGAGGACATTCTGACACACGCTACAACATGAACGAATCATGAACACACTGTAATAGGTAAAATAAACCAGAAACAAAAGGACCAATGTTGTATAGTTCCACTTATCTGAGGTACCCAGAGGAATCAGAATGATAGAGACAGGAAGCAGAATGGGGGCTGGGGGTGGGGGGCAGGGGATGCCCTGGGGTTAGTGTCCCCCCTGGGGGTGGGGACAGAGCTTCAGCTGGAGGTGACGAAGCAGTTCTGAAGGCGGACGGTGGTGACGGTCGTACGACAGTGTGAGCGTATTTAATGCCCCAGCAAAGAAGGGCTTCAGGAGTCCAGGATGTTCTGTATTCCATCCAGCAGTGGCCCCATGATTGTACAGGTTTATACATATTCACTGCACTGTCCACTTAAGATTCGTACACTTTAAAGTATGGACATTTAAAATTTTTTAAAGCAGATACAAGTAGAGAACATTTTTTTTAATTCCATGAGCAAAACCTCCTAAGTCCCAGGCAGAGAGGAGCCAGGCATCATGGTGCCAAGGACAGCAAGCCTGCGAACCAGACCGGGCCCACCCTCACCCGCCCCATCAGAGCCACCTGGAGTAACCAACCACAGCCCTGTATCCCCTGTGGCATCACACACCCACATCAAAGGAACCCTCAACCGCGTGACTGAGCTTTTCTCGACTCACTTTTGCTTGGTTTCTTATTGCTGTTGCTAGTTGGCTTCTTTTTATAGCACTGGCAATTTTAAGTTTCAGAGTCAAACCGTGTTCAATTCTGCTATTCTATTTTCAAGCCACCTCACCCCACGAGTCCTCATCACGAGGGGAGCCCGGAAGCTGAGACGCACCTGTGCCCACCTGTGGAAGGGCCGTGCAGTCAGGAGCTCACCCTGGCTGGGAGAGGGAGATGAGCTGCCAGGTGTGGGAGGGGCCACGGAAAGCACCCTCCCCAACCTGAAAGAAAGAGTTAAGCCCTAATCGCTTACTACTGATGGTAGAAGCAAGAGTGTAAACCCCAAAAGAGCATCCAACCCCCCTTTTCCTTGTTTCCCTCTGGAAAGAAGTGCCCCTGGGCAGGATGAGACAGCTCCTCTCTCTGTTGCAGGGAAATAGAAGGAAGACCCCCTGGGGTAGGGGAGGGCTAAGAGAGGAAAGTACTAGATGCTGAGCCAGTGGGGAAAACAGGTGTTTCTCCCCCTCTTTCTCCCTGTCCCCTCTCCAATAAGGACACCTCCTTAAAGGCCCCTAAGAAGACAGAGGTCTTGGCGTGAGAACAGGTGAGAGCATCACTGGCCAGAGCCAGAGTCCTTGGCTGCAAATCCCTCAGAGGCGGCCCTGAACTCCGTGCACCAGTCCCATGTGGACCACAGCCTTGGAATCGCCTATGGTTGTGCCTGCTGATCACACACAGGTACTGAATTGGGAGCCAGATGGGGGGATATCTCGTAGTGTGGGTCTCCGGCCCTCTCTTGGTGGGGGTTAGAGCTCCCCCCGGGGCAGTGAGAAGGAGTTTCCCAAGCTCCTCATGTCAGCAATCCCTGGAGACCTGGACAGCCCAGCGCCCTGTTGGTTTTCCAGGCCCCGATGCTTTGGGCCAGTGATGTGCCAATGCAACCACCCACCATCACCTCCAGGGGGGCCCCTCTTCCTCCAACTGGTCTCTTGCTGACCAGACCTGAGTGTGGCCCTTCAGGACTGGCTGCTGGGAGCAGCTAGGAGAGAAGACAGGCCCTGGACATATCTTGCACTCCCTCCTCTCCAGCCCTGGACAGACCCCTGCATGACCGCTCCACACCAGGAGGGATCTCACACCAGCAAAGGGTCCAGAGCACTCGGGCTGCAGCCTGGGCCTTCTCCACCTGGGACGGGCCAAGCTGCTCCAGCCCAGGCTCACCCTTCCTGGCGGGAGGAAGGCCGCAAGTCCAATGGCTTTGCTACAGGTTCTCGGACCCTCTTGTCCCTGTCCCTGCCACTGCACCCTCTTCCCCGGGAGACGTCCTCCTTTGCTCACCCCGACTCTGTTCTGTTCTGCCGCAGACTCCAGCAGGGCTTTCATGGCGCTGTTATCGAGCTTTTCTTCATGTAAAATTTCATGTTTGTTTATTGTGAAATTTTTGCATGAATTTTGACTTTTCACAATCTTGCATTAAAACATTACGTATCTTGATCACTGAGGGGTTGGGTGACCCCTTGAGTTGTGTACCCAGGGCTGCGCCTCACTCAGCCTTAACCCCAGCCCTGCTGTGCTCGGGAGTCCCTCGGTCACCTACAGCGCTAAGGGCCTCCTCTGCTGGGCCGTGGGCCAGGTGCCGAGGAGAGGAGTTCGAGCCGCCCATCGACAGGGTGGGGAAAGACAGGCCTGGAACACGGAGGACTGTGGGACAGTGCGGGGAGGTGCAAGATGGAAGGACACTGGGGGGATCAAAATAATACCAACTCACCCCCGGGGGTTACTGTGGTTAGGTCCGAGCCCAGGTCTGGTTGTTCGGCATCAAACCGGGTCCTCTCAGTAGCCTTTTGGTGTTTTGGGTGCTTGTAAGTAGCAGATGGGGCTCCTAAACCTTGGCAAAGTCACAGGCGGGGAATTGGAACAAGGCCACATTCTGAGCCGTGGTGGACATGCGTCCACACGGCTCTGGGCTCTCCCCTGCTCTGGGCATTGCAGCCACCTCCCCCTGCGCCCCCCTGCTTCCTCTGCACCCCCCTGGGGCCTCTGGGAGGCTGCGTCGTGGAGGACTTGGCACTGAGCTGACAGTGTGTAGGAGTTCCCAGGGAGACAAAGTGGACATTAGCAGAAGGAATGTTTGCAAAGTCAGTTAAGACTTAGAATGAGAATCGACGTCCCGGTGTCCGCAGTTCTAAGAAGCGGGCGATCCCGCGAAAAGCCACTGATACAGAAACAGGCCTGGGCACCGCTTCCTCTTTCTGCTTCTGTTTCCCAACAGCAGCAGCATAAATAGGAAGCGTGAGAGGCGCGCAGCCGCTGAGACAGCAGCAGGAGGTTGGTCTGTCCCACCAGGGAGAGGTACGGCCCGGCTTGGGGGGCAGCCTGACAGGTGGGGTGGGGGGCAGGGGGGTGTGGGGAGACCCGGACAGAAGGCACAGGGAGAGGCTGGGGGTGTTAGGTAGGCAGGTGTGCTCTGGGGACTTGGGGACGTTGGGGTTTGACCTCTTGGAAAGACCTGAGCCTGGACTCCCAGAGCAGCTAGTGGGCGAGGAGTCAGCCCTGGTGATGGGTGCTGTGTGAAGGGCTTGGGGAGAGAACAGACCCCAATGGTGGGCTTCTACTGCCCTGGAATGGCGGGGGTGGAGAGCTCAGGACTGTGAGCCGGACACCGTGTCCCCCTCCCTCTCTGCTTTGTTTACTAAGGTGTCACTAGGTGTCACTAGGTGTTGGAGGCAATGGGAACATTTACTCTCTGCTCCGGGCTTCTATGGAAAGAGCACCATAGTCCCTGATACCCCATGGGGTTGCAAGCAGAGAGAGAGAGAGACTGGGAGCGCACAGAATGTCCATGGGACTCAGGAATGGGAGAATGTGGAGACTGGGAGGCTAAAGGGGAAACCTGGAGCCCTCTGTGCTGAGGCCCAGGGCTTGGTGCGTCTTGGGAAGCTCACTTTAGAAAATGAGAAGGAGCCAGTCTCCTACTCTCGGACATATTTTTCCTCCTCAGAGAATGTTTTTGCTATTGCACTCGCCCTGAAGTGCTGTCAGTTAGCTGGTGGGTGTTCTGTCCCCAAGCATGCCACCTGGGTGGACGGGTGGGCATCCAGGGATGTCAGCGTATACATGCAGGCGTGTGAAGGTAGATGCAGGCATGTGCCTTGGCCCTGTGGCTGGCAGGGCAGGTGTTGTGGGGTCCGAACCAGGGCAGGAGGCCACGGGGCCTCGCCACACAGCCTTTAGTGACAAGTTGCCGATGCGTGGTTTCTCCTCTTCCAAGACCCTGCTACAGTTTGCGTGACCCGATTCTGATTTTCTCTGCCTGCCACCCTTCCTGCTGCCTAGCAGTTTTAAATGAGTAAAACCTTTCCTAGGAGCTTTCGTCTCCTCTTTGTTTATTCATCAGTTTTTCTCACTCTGTGCTATATTCACCAACGCTACAGGCGAACGCAGTTAATGAGCTAATGAGCGTCTTTAACATTAAACAAGTGAATGCATGAGTAGCTGCTCTGTGAAAAATTGGAATAATCTGAAATTATGCAGCAAAAAGGACAAAGGATCGGTCATCTCTGCCCTCTAGTCCCACATCCCGCCCTCGTCATCACACACATCCTTCCATTTTCTAAGTGTAGTGTATGTAGTTTTTCTTTCTTTTTTTTAAATCCTCACCTGCAGATATGATTTTATTGATTTTAGAGAGAGAGGAAGGGAGAGAGACGGAAAGATTGATGTGAGAGAGAAACATGGATCGGTTGCCTCCCATATGTGCTGGGATCAAACCTGCAACCTAGTGTGTGCCCTGACTGGGATTCGAACCTGCCACCTTTCGGTGTATGGGATGATGCTCCAACCAACTAAGCCACCCGGCCAGGGCAGTATATAGGTTTTCCTCATACATAAATGGGATTGTTACATACACGTTGTTCTATGACTTATTTTCTCACCTAATACTGTCTTAGCAACTTTCCACAATAATACATACAGATTTGTATTACCGACACCTGGGTTGTTTTCCCACACCTGTGAAAGCGATTCTGCGGCCCAGATCCCTGGAGGCAGAATCACCGGGCAACAGGAGACTGCACGTTTAAAAATGTATACGGATCTTCTCAAACCATCCTCAAGGTAGCAGGATTAACGTATACCCACACGGTCATGCACAAAAAAGCTGATTTCTCTTTGGAAAAAGAATCTTTTAATTGGGTCCAATGTAATGGATGAAAATAATCTGGTTCTTCTTGGATTTTTTTCTCTGATTACGGGTGAAGTTGCGCGTCATCACCAAATGGACTCCTTTGATGGCGCCCACGGAAATGACTTTTGTCCCCTCTCTGATGGGCTCTGTGACTTGGACACCTTCACTTCAGAAACAAGTCAGTCTTTTGTGGATTAATAATTTATTTGCATATGTTGCAAAATATTCTTCTAGATGGTCCCTTGTCTATTTTTTTCACCATGTGTAAGATACCTTGTTTCATCTAAAAATGTGTTAATTGCTTCCAAGTCAAATCTGTGTTATTTTTTACTTAGCGCTTTCTAGATTTCATGTTCAAGCCCTAAGGTTAAAGAACTATTTGTGATGCTTTTATCATTTTAGTTTGATTTTTAGATCTTCAATCCACCTAGAATTTAGAGAGGAGGGTAATAGATAAAGTAATAGGTTAACTTAAAAAGTGATCAGCTAATTGTGGCAACGTCATCAATGACGTGTGTACAGCCCATGTGGTTTAACAATACAGAAATTTATTTTTCTCTCACATAAAAGATGTCTAAAAGTAGGCAGTTTCAGGCTGATGTGGTCGCTTCACAGTAAAAAGTCGGACGCAGGTTTCCCCTTTGCTGTTGCACGTAGCTTTCATCCTCAAGGTAACTTCATGGTCCAAAATGGCTGCTGGGACTCCGACCATCACTTCCAAGTTTCAGGCTGGAAGGAGGCAGAAAGGTAGGAGAGCAAAAATGGACCTCTCCCACCTGAGCCAACTCCCTTTAAATGATCTTTTTGGATAGTTTGTCTCAGTGGCTTAAAACGCCATCATGGCCTCCGAAAGCCCTCCTTGCTTGTTTTCCTTCCTGTATTCTATCCCATCCGTCTATTATTACCTTCCCTGTTATTTGTATAGCGAATAGAGCAAGTCTCTCATCTTCGGTTTGTTATAATTTACAATCAGCCTGTCACACCCATTAAAAATCCTGTTGAAACTTTTTTAGGAATTCTGATTGGGGCTGCATTGAGTTTAGAGATGATTTGGGAGGAGACTGCCCATGAGGGGCAGCTTCTCCTTTGTGCCTCTGACCGGGAGGGCCCTGCCGGTCTCTCTGCCTCTGATGGAGCCACAGGTTTCTAGTAGATAACCAGAAACGCTGATGACCTGTCCTTCCTCTCCTCATTCGCCGAGCTTTCTTTGTTTGTTTGTTTAGTCAGGAATGGATTTTGTACCAAATGGCTTTCGTATCAATTGCTTAGGAGCATCTATCAAGATAAACTTACCCGCTCTAGCTAGTGTGGCTCAGTTGGTTGGAGTGCCCTCACTGTAACTGAAAGGTTGTGGGTTCAATTCCCAGTCAGGGCATATACCTAGGCTGCAGGTTTGATCCCTGGTCCAGGCACTTGTGATCCCCAGTCTGGGCACAAACAAAAAGCAACCAATTGATGCTTTTCTCTCTCAAATCAATGTTCTCTCTCTCCCTTTCTCTCTCTCTTTTTCTCTCTCTAGAAACAATGAAAAAAATGTCCTCGGGTAAGAATAAAACAATTTAATAACAATAATAATAATAGAAATAAACTTATCCGTTTTTCCTCTTTACTCTGTTCATCTGTTTCTTTTTATCATGAATAGATTTTTCAGTGGCTCTCTGTCAGACTGCCCTCTGAAACTGTTATTCTCTGCAGTGAACTTGGGTTTCTTTTTTCATTTCCAGCTTTTATTCCTACCATGAAAGTTCTTCACAAGTTTGGGAATTTTGGTGTGTGTGTTTGTTTTGAGCGAGAAAGATTTGGTTTTTCTCTTCCGTGTTCTCCCTCTCCCTCCCCTCCTTCCCTCTCTGTCATCCTCCTGCCCCTGTGGTTACCTCTGACTCCGAGTGACCACACGCACGCTCTTCCAAAGCACGACAAGGTCCTCAGCAAGTTTTCACTTCTCTGCTGTCCACCCCAACCTCAAGCCAACCGCCGCATTAACATCATCTGATTTTTGAATTGAATACTGGTATCTTGTACTGATTTATTTCCCTCTATTCAGTAACAATTCTTTACTTAACCGTAAGTCTTATTGGTTTAGTTCCTCACCACCAATTCCAGTATCACATGTTTTCTTTCTTTCTTGGATTTAAAAAAAAAACATACTAGAGTAATTTTTCAGAAAAGATGTAAAACCCTTTTTTGGTCCTTACATTTTCAAAATGTTGTGGGGGTTTTTTGGCCCTTGAACTTCAAAGTAAACTTGACATTTTATGAGTCTAGGTTTAAACATATTGCCTCTCCATACTTTCAAGATAGCACTATCTATCTAGAGTTCAGAGTCACTAACTTCTTGAGAAAATCTTTCCTGTCTGACCCTTGCTGCATTAAAAATAACCTGTTTGTTTCCTTCCTTCTGGAAGCTTCTAGGATTATACTTTTATTCTTTTTTTTAAAGATTTTATTTATTTATCTTTAGAGGGGAAGGGAAGGAGAGGGGGAGAGAAATATCAATGTATGGTTGCCTCTCGTGGGTCCCCTGCCGGGAACCGGCCTACAACCCAGGCATGTGCCCTGACTGGGAATCAAACCACAATCGTCTGGTTCACAGGCCCGCGCTCAATCCACTGAGCTACACCAGGCAGGGCACGCTTTTATTCTTGGATGATTGAAAGTTCACCAGTATGTGACTGAGTATGGCACTGTTAAAAATTAATCTGGCTCTTCACTTAGTGAACTGTCATCTCCTTCAAAGCCCTGTGATGTCTTCTTCTGTTTCTAATTGTATCTATTTGGGTGCACAAGGAAACATCCCCAAACGACAGTCAGTGGTTTAACAATACAGAAATTTATTTTTCTCTCACATAAAAGATGTCTAAAAGTAGGCAGTTTCAGGCTGATGTGGTCGCTTCACAGTAAAAAGTTGGACGCAGGTTTTCCCCTTGCTGTTGCACGTAACTTTCATCCTCAAGGTAACTTCATGGTCCAAAATGGCTGCTGGGACTCCGACCATCACTTCCAAGTTTCAGGCTGGAAGGAGGCAGAAAGGTAGGAGAGCAAAAGTGGACCTCTCCCACCTGAGCCAACTCCCTTTAAATGATCTTTTTGGATAGTTTGTCCAATGTGTCCACTCACATCTCCTTGGACAACATTTAGTCATGTGACCACACCCAACAGTAAGAGACTGTAGGGAATAGTTGTTTATTCTGTGTAGCAAAAGTCCCAGATAAAACCTGAGCTTCTGTCAGCTCATTGCCTGACACTGTCCGCCATACCTGCCCTCAGTTCTCTCTGTCCTCTGCTTGTAGATGTCGGAACTCCTGGGTTTCATGGCCAGGTCTCAGCTTCCCTTGAGGGCGTTCCCTCTCCTTGCCCTTTTGCTCTGTCTTTAATATGCACCATCACAACGTGGTTGTTTATAGTGTCTGTTCTGTAATTTGGCCCGTTACTGAGGTTCTTTAAAATTATGACTGTTTTACCGCCAAATTCCAAAATCTCTGTTTGCTTGTTCTTTGCCGAGAGGCTTGTTCTTGTGAATGGCCGTAATTTCCCAGATCTCCCTGGGGGCGCAAGTTCAGACGCTTCGAAGTCGTGGTGCATTTCGGCTGTGTTTAGGCACGCCGGTAGACGTGTCTGAGAGAGTGTTGGGTGGCGGTGCAGCACCGTAGACTGGGAAACACCACCGCCGTTGATGGTGATCAAGAGCACGAACTCCAGTGCCCACCTGCTGTGGCCTTCGGTCCCAGCCTGTCTGTCACCAGGCTGTCATCGTGGAATACCTGTTTCCTCATCAATAAAGTGGGGATTCTCACAGTAACCAACGCACGGATTATTGATATCTGTAAAGCCCTCTGAACCCAGCCAGGCTCAGGCTCACAGTCAGAGTTTTCTTTTTTAGATTTTATTTATTTATTTATAAAGAGAGGGGAAGGAAGGAGAGGGAGAGAAACATCAATGTGTGAGAGATGTATTGATCAGCTGCCTCTCGCAGGCCCCCAACTGGGGCCCTGGCCCTCAACCCAGGCCTGTGCCCCGACCGGGAATGGAACCGGCGACCCTTTGGTTTCCAGGCCAGCACTCAATCCACTGAGCCACATCAGCCAGGGCTCAGTCAGCCTTTTACCACTGTTAGCCACTAACGGGAATTCTCTGTGTGTGAGCAATTTTTACACGTGTTCTTTGCTGACACTCATTTGTTTTCACCGTTTACAGTGTGAAGACAGCGACCTGCTCTCTGTGTTTTTGCTTGGGCGTGCCTTCTTCCCCTTGTTCTTTGCTTTACGGTCTAGTTATTTTTATAAAACGTAGAAAAATTTGCTTTTATGTGCTTTCTGTCAGCCTTCGTCTCTCTGATTTCTTCCGCTGCCTTTAAGTTTGCATGGTTTAAGGGTATTCAGTTCTATGGTTTGTGAGTTTAATATGCTCTGACTTCTTCCATTTAAACTTTAAAGAGGCCTGATATCCGGGGGCGGGTGTGAGAGAAGGGTCTGGGCTGATGCGCTTTATGCTGTTCCGTTATCTTAGCACTTCTTCTTATCCTGTTCCTGCATGCTGATTCACCGCCCCTCCTTCGTCAGAGAGCACGTTCTCAGGCAAAACAGACTTTGTCTCGCCTGTGGCCTTTGATCTATCGTGTGTGTATGTGTGTGTGTGTGTGTGTGTATGTGAGAGAGAGAGAGAGCGACACACTTCTTTATTTGTCAGGTCTTTCTAGTACATTTTGCTATCGCGGTAAACCTCCTCATCTTTAAATATCTCGTTGACTCTCCCCACAAATGTTTCTTTCTACCGAGTTCTTGCAAAAAAAGTTCCAGAGTTTTATAAGACTCGTGTTAACCCTTTAACTTATTTTGAGATGAATTGCTTTCTTTACATGGAGAGTCTTTCTGCCCACAATAAGACCCTAGTGAAGCACTTCCCTCGGGCCAGCGCCGGGGCAGCCTGCACAGCCTCACACTCGCCCTCCCAGGGCACCGCCCCTCCGAAGGACAGGACGGGAAGTGGGCCCTCTCTCCCCAGCTCCCAACAAGCCCACTCCTCTTTCCTGTGCCCTAATCAGCCCAACCAGTCTGTAAACATCATCGCCTTTGGTTCTCCTCATGACAACCATGTGAATGACATACGTGCTTGTGGACACTTCACAGAGGCATAGTGAGGTTCAAAGGGCCTGGGTGAGTTAGTCCAGGCCCTGGCCAGAGCGGGACGGAGCCTGTGTTGAAGGTCAAGGTGGCTGAGTACAGAGTACTGCTTTTCCCAGCAGGGTCGCTGCTGGTGTGTGAGGGTGTTCGTGTGTGTGTGTGTGTGTGTGTGTGCATGCGTGTGCACGCAGCTCCCACAACTCGAGTGAAATTTCAGGCCATCTTCCTAGGGACGGAAAGAGGAACTCCCCGGCCTCCTACTGAGAATAGGGAACTGGCGTTGAGACAGCGGTGTGGGAGGAATGCCGGGAAACAGGGCAGAGGTGGGGAGAGCACCGGTCCCGGGGGGTGTGAGTGAGTACGTGATCACACCCAAGGGAGAACGCCATGGCCCCAGCACCCGGCGACTCTCCAAGGCCGATATAGGTCAGTAGCCATGGGGCACTCAAGGCAAACCAATGCCTCCCTCTCAGGTCCCCCCCCCACCAGGGCAATGCTCAGGGGTGCCGGGTGCCCCGCCTGGTGGGAGCCCACTCCTTGAGAGGCCACAAGTGCTTCTCCCTCGTGGTCACACCCAAGGACACTGAGGCTCAGGGGAAGGGACTGTCCAGGGGGCTGGGCTGAGGCAGCAGTGGGGGCTGGAGCCCATGCATCAGGGCTACTCCTGGGTTCACCCCAAAAGTGAGCCTGAGCCCCTGGGGACACAGGCCTGGAAGGGGCAGCTTCCCAATGACGTTTCCTCCGCAGGCCTGGAGAAGCCAAGTTCTGGAGGGAGGATCACAAGAGCAGATGACAAGGGCATAGTCTGGCCCCCAACTGGGGAGAAACACAAGACTCCAGGCCAGGAGGACCTGGACCCTGCTCAGACCTGCACCTCCCTGCTCTGGACCCTGCTCATCCAGAGCTGACCCGGAGATGGCGCCGCCCTGGTGGCTGCTCTCTGTCACCCTGCTGGCTCTGTGCTGGGGGCCCAGCACGGCAGGGGCCCCAGGTGAGCCCGACACCCTACCCCTTTCCCTCCCCTCTCTGTCTCACTCCTCACTGCTGGACCCCCACATATCCCCCAGGAGGCTCCCAGGCCTCAGTCACTCTGGCCTCCCTTCCCTCCCTCCTTTCCCTCATTTCTTCTCTCTCCCTAACCTTCCCCGGTGCCCCCCACCCTGCATCCTCCCACACCCCTGCCCATTCTCTCAGGCCTCCTCTAAAGTCCATCTTGGCTTATGCTTTTTCTCTGCCCACATTTTTCAGTGTGGCATTCAAGGCCTCTGACCTCCGGGCAGGTCCTTCCAGCCTTTTCTCTGCCCCTTCTCTTGTCCCCCTTCCCCACTCTGCTCTTCTGACTGTGGCCTGACTGATGCCCACCTCCCTGGGGCCCTCCGACTGGGGGTCTTTTCCTGCTTCAGCTCCAGCAAACTTCTCCTGCTTGGAGGCCCAGCTGGGCTGCTCCTGAGGCTCATGAACCCCACTTCTCAAGGGCTCCCAGAGAACTTGGCTCTCTGGTAACTAACCGTGGGAGCCACATTCCCTTCTCCAAACATCAAGCCTGGCCGCTGACTGGCAGGAGGTCTGAGAGCAGGGTGGGCCCGTTGCCTTTCCGTGGGTTTGTGCCTCTTCTCCCAGGATGCACCCAGGGCTCCGGGAACAGAGCCTGTGCCAGATGCATGTCCCTGCCCTGGGGTGTCGGGGACACAGCAGGGGCTCAGGAAATGTGCTGGGAATGAACTAGAATACTGTGTTTCTATCCAGACAGGGGAGGGGAGAGCTATGACCCCCTCCTGGCCCCTCCCGGGCCGGGGACCATCCCGCTGCAGACCCTGCGCTGCCACAACGACTACACCCGCCGCATCGTGTGCGGGTGGGCGGACACTCAGGACGCCCAGCGGTTCGTCAACGTGACCCTCTACCGCAGGCTGAATGAGTGAGTGGCGGGGGCACGGGGGCCAAGGGCAGGGAGGGGCTGCTGTGCTGGGCTGTGTCCGCTGGGGGCTGCACAGAGGACGGAGGAGGGGAGGCCCAGGAGCTCCGCCGGGTGGCCTCCAGGCAGGGGTGCTGGCGTCTCACACCAGGGTTTCCAGGGAGAGCATCTGTGTTAATGTTGTTGCTGCTGATGGTGATAATCGTCTCTAATTTCATCACAATGCAGCGAAGTCACCCTGCACGAGTTCTGCTTTAGAGGCAGGCAGGGCAGGGGTAGACTGCCCAGCTCACAGATGAGGAAACTGAGGCTGTGGAGCTGAGGTCCCCACCTCTGCCCAACCACGTGGTGGCTGGAATCCTGTGTCAGGCCTGTGGGGGTGGGCTCCATGTGTCCCTGAGACCCTGAGACTTCCAGGTGGAGGGGTTTGTCCTTTCCCCTCAGGGCGTCTTCAGGGCCTATGCCATTTGGCCAGCTGCCTCCCACCATGCTGGGATTTGGGGACAGTCTGATTCATAGTGATAGGAATAATTAAACTGTCAGCGTCACAGGGATGGGAGGACCCCCGGGGGGGGGGGTCAGTCTGGGAAGGAGCCACTGTCACACCCACAGCATGGCCACTCAGCTCTCCTTCCATTCTCCCGGGAACTACCTTTTTTTCGCCACCCTCCCCATTACTGCCGCCACCTCCTGCCCTTGGCCATGACCGGCTTCCTCCTGTGCTGGGACGCCAGGCCCCCAGGAAGGAAGCCCCAGCCCCTGCGTGCTCTCACTGCAGGGCCACTCACCTGCTGCCACCCTGGACCCACCTGCAGGGAGGGATCTCCCTTGGTGATTCTGCAGCAAGGGTCCACCCGCCCCCTCCCCCCCAGGTCTTGCTGCTCAAGGACATCACTGCCACCANATTACTGCCGCCACCTCCTGCCCTTGGCCATGACCGGCTTCCTCCTGTGCTGGGACGCCAGGCCCCCAGGAAGGAAGCCCCAGCCCCTGCGTGCTCTCACTGCAGGGCCACTCACCTGCTGCCTCCCTGGACCCACCTGCAGGGAGGGATCTCCCTCGGTGATTCTGCAGCAAGGGTCCACCCGCCCCCTCCCCCCCAGGTCTTGCTGCTCAAGGACATCACTGCCACCATGGTCTCCTCTCTTCCCTGGGCTTTCAGTGGACCCTCCATGGGGTCATTCGCAATTGCTGAGCCAATGTGCTGGACCCCCACTTCCAGATGCCAAGAAGGGGGTGCAACTCCCGGCCACCTTTCGTCCCCATCTCCTCCCGCCAGGGCCCACTCTCTGCCTCCCTTTGTAACAACACTCCACTGGAAAGTTGTCCAAGCCGGTGTTCCCAGTGTCCTTCCAGTCAGTCTCTCCCAAACTACTGCCCCAGGATTCTGCCGCCCCCAGCAGGCCGCCCAAACCTCACCTGCTGAAGGCAGCAAAGCCCTCCACTGGGGCTCAGACTAATGGTCAGTCTGAGCCTCTCCCTTCTGGACCTGGGGGCACACCTGACTTGGACTGACCACAGGGTCTTTCTGAAGCCATTTTCTCTCCTGACTTCTGGCCACCACACTCATCCTTTGTCCTGTGTCTCCCTGACCTATCCTTTCTGTCTCCGAGTTTGCTTCCTTCTTTGGTTTTGAACTTGAAGGGAGCGATGCCCCAGGACTCAGCCCTGTAGTCCTGGATCCTGACTCAATGGCAGAGATCTAGCCTCAGGCTCTGGGTCCCTCCCTGCTCCCTCCAGCCCAGACCTCCCCCTGAGCTGCAAACCAACGGGATTGCCTGCCTCTCCACATTGTCCCTTAGAAAATGGGTGTCCTCAACCCCAAACATCCTCAACCAAATTTCTGCCCTGCTCCTCGAAGACTGCTCCAGCTCCGGTCTTGCCATCTCCCTTCACTAAATGGGGGCTCCTGGTGGCTCAAGCCCAACACTTGGAGGGTGTTTGAATCTGTCTACCACCTTTCCTTCCCCATTGGAGCATCTAACCGGTCTGCAAATTCTGTCAACTTCGTCTTCAAATAGAACATGAATCTGGCCAATGCTAACACCACCACCCTGGCTCGAACCATTTCCTATCACTCGGAATATTCCGCAAGCCTCCTAACTGCTCCTTCTGCTTCCAGTACTGCCATCCCTCCCAGCCCTAGCTATCCACAACCCAGCAGCCAGAGGAGTCCTTTCAAAGCATGTCAGAAGATGTTACTCCTTTGCTCACCATCCTCTCATCTTTCCCTCTTACAGTGAAATCCAAATTCCTTAAATTCTCTTCAGCTGGTGGCTTCCTGTCGCCTGACTCAGTTAGACTCCTAGACCTTACCACCTCCAACACACTGCTCAGTGTCTGACTGCCTAGTCGTACACCCTGCTCCCCTGAGCCTGCCCCAGGGCCTTTGCACTTCCTGCTCCCCTGAGCCTGCCCCAGGGCCTGTGCACTTCCTGCTCCCCTGAGCCTGCCCCAGGGCCTTTGCTGTTTCAAGGACCTAAAATCTCCTTTCCCCAGAATGTGTGTGGCTCCTCCCCCACCTCCTTCAAGTTTCTCCTCAGCCAGCACCTTTTCCAGGAGGCCTTTCCTGTCACCCCCGTTTCAAATTGCATTCCCCACTCCAGTGCTTCTGGGCTCCTCGCCCTCTCCTGCTGTACTTTATCACATAAAATCTCCTCGGTTTGGCACTTATTTCTTTCAGCTGTTTCATGTGCGTCTCCCTCCAGCGGGATGTCAGTTCCAGGGGCAGGATTTGTGGGTGTTTTGTTCACAGCAGGGCCCCTGGCCCAGGACAAAGCCTTGCACACGGGAATCACGATGATGCTGCGAATGAGCAGTTCTTTTTCACACTGGTCTAACCCGTGTCCTCCCCTGGCAGGAACCCCCCGCAGCCAGTGTCCTGTGAGCTCAGTGACAACATGCTCTGGTCACACTGCCCCTCTCCTCCCTGTGTGCCCAGAAGATGTGTCATTCCCTACACGCTGTTCGTCAATTCTGACAAGGACAACTTCTCATTCCAACCAGACAGGCCTCTGGGCACCCAGCTCGCCGTTACTCTGACCCAGCATGGTGAGGCCTGGGGTCACTGGCTGGGGGTGGGCCCCAGTGAGGACATCGGGCCCCAGGGGTCCAGACTGCCGGGGGCGGGCCAACAAAGGATGGAGACGCTGGCTTGGGGGTGCTCTGGTTTCTTGAGGGAAGAAGATACGGTCCCCCTACGATGAAGGTGTTGGAGCAGGAACAATGTGGGGAGCCCCGGATAAAGTGCCCCCCCCGGCCCTGGCTGCACCCCAGGGAGCCTTCCGGCATGAAGGCTTCCCTTCCAGAACCCTCTGATTCACTAAAGACCAGCTCATCCTGCCCACAGTCTGCAATAGCCCGTCCTACAGAGGAGGCCCTTCAGACCCAGAGAGTTTTTGTAACTTGTCCAGAGTGCCACCACTGAGCAGAAGTGACAATTCTGTGTCAGGCTTGCCAGGTGCTTCCTGTACGTCAGAAGGACCTCGTGACCTTCTAACTGCCCTCGCTGAGTGGCCCCCAGTGTCACACAATGGCCCAGGACAGCCCATGGTCTTCATGGTCACTTTACATAAATGGTTAGGCTTCCTTTGACCATACAATAGACAAAAATGTAACCAGGGCTTTAGTCTCATTGATTCAATTTTATTTGTGCTCAGAATGAGCCTTAAGTAAAGAGGGAGGGTCATTTTTTCTAAACCCCCCCCCCAAAGACATTTTTCCTTGCTTTTTAGAGAGATGAGGGAAGAGGATGAGAGCGTGATGGCGGGCAGCAGTGTGAGAGGGAACCACTGACTGGTTCCCTCTCACACATGCCCTGACCAGGAATCAAACCTGCAACCTTTTGGTCTACAGGGCAACACTCCAACCAGCTGAGCCACTGACCAGGGCAGAGGGTCATTTTTAAAAGTCAATGTCCACATGGCAAGACCCTTGCCAATGGCTGGCTTTTAGGAAACACTGCCTGACGTTATTTCCCAGTTACAGTAGGGTATGAAGCTGGGTGCCATTTCCTTTACCCCAATTCCCTGATGGTGAAACTGAGGCTGAGAGAGCAAGGGACTTGCCCAGAGTTACTCAGATCTGATTTCTGACTTCAGTGTCTTGATCCCAAACACGGCCGCCCTGCAGTGCGTCTTGCAAGTGTCTGATGGGAGGGGCTCAGCTGTGGCCAACTGCCTATTTCCATCCCCACAGCACAAAACTGTGTCTGGAGGAGCAGGCGGGTTAAGCCAGGAGGAATTCATTTCAAACTGTGTCTCCCAGCACGGGGTCAATGGCTGAGAAGGAGCCCCGTCCCGGGCGCTTTGCACAGGCTGGGCTGGAGAGGGAGTGCCAAGTATCATCTGCAGTGATCATGCCCTGAAGGCAGGCACAGGCCACGGGCGGAGGAGTGGTGGGTGAGGAGACCCTGGGAGGCTGAGACAGGCTTTCCAGAGGCGCCAGCTTAGCAGGGAGACCTGCAGGGTGGGTGGGAGAAGAGAGCGGGACGAGCAGGGGAAGCAGCATGTGCAAAGGCCATGAGACTCGGGAGTGCGAGGCAGGTTGGAAAACCCACTAATAACTGTCCCGAGAGCACCAGCTTCAAGAGGGCCAGACAGCGGCAGGAAGGCCAGGGGCAGTGAAGGTGGGGGCCTGGCCTGGAGGGGCCTGTGCCCTGCAGGGGCATTTATAGGTCAGAGTCTAGGTGTTGGAAAGGCATTGAAAGGGCATGACAGGGTCAGATGTGGGTGTGAAGAGGCCAGCATGGCTGGATGCACACGGTGAACGGCTCGGGGAGGAAGTGGCAGGAGGTTGGAGCTCAGAACATCGCCTGGGGTCCTAATCCCATGGAGAAATGAGGAGAATTCATCTGGGACAGGGCAAAGGGCGTGGATACGGGCGATCTAAATCAGAGCTAGGACGTGCATGCAACTCATCCCTTAATCCGTTCCTTCACGGAGTACTACATATACCAGGGAAGCAGAGAACAAGCCTGGAAGGACCCCCACCCTCGTGAAGCTTATGGCCTGGGAATGGGGAAAGTGTCACAGTGGACACCATGAAATGAGACGTTGGCCTGCTGGAAGTCAGGTCCACCTCATTTATTATGGCAATGAATCAGGGAGGTGTGAGGTGCTGGGGAGGGGCTGGGATGCACCTGACAGGCTCGGGGCCCCCACATTTGGAGATCTGGGTGTTTCACTTCCTCAGTCAGTTTCTCCATCCGTGAAATGGGCTGGTGGACTAAAACCTCTCAGGTTCGATGACTAGGCCTTCCGCTAGGCTCCCAATCAGTTCAGCTGGCAGCAGCTTCCCAGAGCCCCACGCAGAGAAGGACGCCCACTCTGTGACAGGCTGGGGGGCTGGGAGTGCAGGGGGAAACTAGGCATGCCCAGCGTGGCCGTGGGCGGAAGGGGGCGCCCTGTCTCTGCCCCTCTGGGCTGATGCTCTGCAGGCTCCGCTCTGACACGCTCTCACACACCACGTTCCTCGCCCAGCCTCGAATGGGTACTTCTTGTTCGGGCTTTCGCTGAGTCTTTGTGTTTGAAAGCCACCCCTGGGCAGCCAGACACAGAGGCTCCACAGGTCAGGGCCTTTCCTGTTGCTCGTGAAGCTGCCCGCGCGGCCCTCGAGGCCCCACAGGGGCGGGCTTACTATGGGTTGAGGGACGGGCTTCACGAGAAGGCCCTGCAGGTTGCCTGCATGTCTTCACTCGTGTCTTCGTTCACTTTGCCCCCCGAATTCACTGAGCTGCTGCATTGCTGGCCCTGGGGAGATGCACCAAGGCCCAAACCCTGCCGCCCGCCAGCTCCTCTGTCACCTGGGGAGGCAGATGGGGAAACACAAACCCAACCGTACAATTGATGATGGTGGGACTGGAAAAGGAGCAAATATTCTACCTGGTGGAGGGAATCTGAGAAGGTTCTAAAAGAGGAACTTCCCTGTTGGGAGCTGAGAGGTGCAGGACCTGGGGCAGGTGAAGAGGGGGAGCATAGAGTAATGTGAGCCACAGCGCCCTCTGCTGGGTGGGGAAGGGCACACAGCATCCTGGGAAGTGGGACCTGGAGACTGAGGGAGGCTGCATTTCCAGTTTAATTGCCAGTGCCTTGTACCAAGGCACAGCCATCTGTACAGCCTTTATTCATGGTTTCATTGAGTCCCCACGGTTTGACAGAGGAAGGGCCTGATGCCTACAGAGGGCTGGGGGTCTCGTCCGAGGTCAGTCAGCCGGGGGTGGGGGGTGGGGGGCGCAGAAGGAGTCCAGCGCTCCTCCCAGAAACCCAGGCTGTCCACACAAAGATCACCCAGGGCCTTGACCACCCTACCACTGCCCAGTCCCTCACAGTCCCTTGCCCTCCTCTCCCTCAGTGCAGCCCCCAGCGCCCACGGACCTCCGCATCACTGCTGCCACAGACCATTTCCAGCTGACCTGGAGTGTGGCCCTTGGGGGTTCCCAGGGCCAGTGGCTGTCAGACCTGGAATTTGAGGTGGTCTACAGGCGGCTTCAGGACTCCTGGGAGGTAGGGACCCTGGCCAGCTTGGCCCTGAACCCACAGGGACTCGGCCCAGCCAGCAGCTGCTCTAACAGCCCCTCTCTCTCTGCAGGATGCCTCCAGCCTCTACACCACCTCCCCGCAGGCTGATCTGGGGCCAGAGCACCTCCTGCCCAGCAGCACCTACGTGGCCCGAGTGCGCACCCGGCTGGGCCAGGGCTCCAGGCTCTCCGGGAGGCCCAGCCCGTGGAGCTCAGAGGTTCGCTGGGACTCCCAGCCAGGTAAGGGGATGAGGGGAGGTGCTATCCCTCTGCAGGGAGGGTGGCTCATTGGGCTCCTGGGCAGAAGGAGTCCAGTGGTCCACATTTTGGGCTCCGCACACCTATGCAGGGTGTTGAGATGCCTCCCTAGGCCCACCGGCCCCAAGCAGCTCTGCAGGGGCAGCCCAGCAGCCTGCTCACTCAGGACCCTGGTGTCTTCACACCGTCTGCTTTGTAATCATGACACTGGGGTCACTGTGTCATTCTGAGTGGTAGTGTTCGCATGAGAGCTGCACCGTGGACAGACAGAACACCATTCCTTCGAAAATCTCCAGACCCCAACACTAGACTCTGTCCCCACTCCCACAGTGGCGGAGGGGCTGAGGGTTCACAGAATTCACTCTCTGTCCTGTGGGCCCACAGCTGGCAGGTTCAGGCTGAAGTCTAACCCATGGCCTTTTGGGCCCCAAAGCCCACAAGCTCCCTGGGGTGAGCCCCACGGTGGGCAGATGGATAGGGCTCGGAAAGGAGGGCGTGAGTGAGGAACTGTCTCCCCTCCAGGGGACAAGGCCCAGCCCCAGAACCTCCAGTGCGTCTTTGACGGGGGCACCGTGCTCAGCTGCTCATGGGAAGTGAGGTCCGAGGTGACCGGCTCCATCACCTTCACCCTCTTCTACAAGTCTGGCCCGGATGCAGAGTGAGTGTCCCCTTCCTCCATCCCCTCCCCTCCTCCAGGCCCTGCCTCTCCAGGCCACCTCCTCCCCTGGGTGCCCAGCAGTAGCCACAGCTTGTCCAGAGGTCCCGCCCCTCCCGTGGTCCCTGCCTCCTCCTGCGCTCACTGCCGCCTTGACTCTCAGGGAGAAGGAGTGCCCCTCAGTGCTGAAGGAGGGGGTCCGTGGCCACTACACCCTGTACCGGTGCCTGGTCCCTGTGGCCCACCCCCAGAACCACAGCCAGTACCTCATCTCTGTTCGGCCGAAGGTGGAAGAGAAGTGTATAAAGAGCTCTGAGAACAGTGAGTTTGCCCTCAGCCTTCCAGCGAGGGACGAGGGGGTCTGGGGACAGCTGTGTGTGTTGTGGATGTAACCTGCATAAACTCAGGGCTCCTTGTGTCCCCGTCTCTACGTTCATTGTTTTGAAGAAACTCGGTCCAGTGAGTAAAGTGAACAAAGCTCCTTAGAATCTCCTCTTTAGGTTCTCAGGAAGCATTAATACAACAAGGCCCTGGCTGATGTGGCTCAGTGGATTGAGCGCCGGCCTCAAACCCAAGGGTCACTGGCTCGATTCCTGTCAGGGCGCATGTCTGGGTTGCAGGCCAGGTCCCCAGTAGCGGGTGTGCATGAGGCAACTGATCCATCTCTCACACATCAGTGTTTCTCTCCCTTCCTTCCCTTCTCTCTAAAAATAAATAAATATTAAAAAATAATGACAATGGCAACTAACATGTAGGAAGGTTCACTGACCTTCCCCGGGGGGACTTCTCCAATGCCCTTTCCTGGATTCCTTTGAGCTCTGCTTCCCTCTCCAAGGCAGGCGCTGAATCTCCAGCTCTCAGCCCCGCCTCCGGCTCTTCCCACCAAACTTTTCTTTTCATACCCCAGTTGGGTTTTCTGCCCCACGTTTCCGGAGTCCTCCTCCACACATCCTTTCAGGATTCACTGCCTCACGTGGGGGTTGGGGTGGGGGCAAATCAGCTGACACTCCTTGCGGGTTAATAGCCCTGGTTCCTGTTACGCCGAGAGTGCCGGGCAAAGGAACCCCCACATTGTCTGAGGACGACCGAGGTCTCCCACCCACCTCCAGGCCGGAGCCCACTTGTCCCGGTCGCTGGGGTTAGGATCCACCACTTGCTCACTGGGGATCGGCCAGGCTACAACCTTGACCTCTGCCCCTCACTAGCTGCCTGTCCTTGACAAGTGACTCAGTGTTCTGGGGCTCAGCTTCTCTGTCTGCAAAATGTGGTGCGTTACTAGCACCGACCCAGAGGGTTGCTGTTAGATGAGGGAACTGATTCACGTGGGATGAGCGTGTCTAAGTGTCTCAAACACTACACGGCTCTACAACAGAACCGATTATAGTGATCTTAGTTTTACTTAAGTATGACAAGTACCGTATTTTCCCATGTCTAATGCACATGTTTTGGGCCCAAATTTTCAGGGAAAAAAACCTTTCATTTTAATTTTTTTAATTCGATTTTCATTTACATTTAAAAATAAACCTGATTGTTGTATTCCAGGGTATTATTTTGCACACGGATATCGTTATTGCTTTCTAGAATCACACTTTTGATGCATAAGCATAAATAAAAGAACTGAAAACATTTATATGGATACAGAATTAGTACTACCCACATATAACGTGCATCCTTATTTTTCCCTCAAAAAGTTGGGTTAAAAAAAAAAGTGTGCGCTATATACAGCAAAATACGGTAACCTGTGCTGTGGGTCCCCTCACCACAAAACAAGGGAGACGCCAGGCATCAGCCAAGAACAGGGTTGCTCAGGTCAAACCGGGTGAGATGGTGACAGTGACCCTGCGGTGGGCGGAGCCTGAGGTCCGGGCCCCTGGAGACAGCACCTGGGATCAACACAGAAGGCAAGGGACGTCCCCTGGGAGGAACACAGGCACAACATTCCCTAAAAGTTTCCTCCCCCCAGTCCAGATGGCGCCCCCGATGCTCAGTGTGGCCAAGGGCAGAGATGGCCATGTTCTGCGCTGGGAAGTGGAGAAGATGTCCTTCTCACACATCTTGCACACCTTCCAAGTCCAGTACAAGAAAGCTTCGGTCTCCTGGCAGGTACGGGCATGTGCCCTGAAGGGGCCTGTGGTGGCAGGTGGGGGCAGGGGCCCGTGTGACACCGGCCTGGGAAGGTGCCACCAGTCAGAGGCCTGGCTCCTGCAGGTGACAAGACAGAAGAAGCCACTGGCACTTGGTGGTCACGACCCTGGGCGATCAGTGGCTCACTGTCTCATCCCTTGGAGTGAGATTCAGAGAGATGATGGGACTTGGTCGATGTTGACCCAGGAGGCCCTGAATGTCAAAGCAAGCACAGATCCAGGCAGGGAGGGCTAGAGGTGCTGGGTGAATAGTTCTCCAAGTCAGGAAGGGGGCATTCCTTCAGAGGAGTCCCACCGGACAGGAATGCACAGCCTCTCAGAGCACAGCTGCCCGTGTTGTGGCAGGCAGGGCCCCGCCCAGGGTGAGGTCGAGGGTCCCAAACCCCCAGCCCCCCACAGCCCCTCCATCCACTCGCAGAGCCTGAGGCTCCACAGAGGGCAGACCAGAAACCTCAGGGCAACTGCAAACAGAGAAACAGGCCAGGAGGATGGGTCAGTGGTGGATCTGGGACTAGGCCCCGGGCTCCTGAACCCCTGTCTTAGATTGAGACTCTAGTCACCCTGCATGGCAGTCTGGGGAGGTCACAGATGGGGTCCAGGCTGCCCCTGAGGAGCTGGGAAATTGAGGGGTCTCAAGATGAGGATGGAACAGGGTGACCCCCGTAGGGTTTCTGGGCCTTGGTGTCATCATATGTCACAGGGGCCCATTGCAAGACATGTGGCCCCTGGTCCCATCGGGAGCGCTCCCTGTCTCTGGAAGCAAAGGAGGGTCCCTCCCAGTGGGGGTGTCCTGCCTCAGACCTGGGGAGTGTGACCCCAGCAGGGGGCTGACAGGCAGCAGAGACTGGGGTCCTGAGGTGGGAGGGGTGTGCAGCCACGCCCATGAGCCCAGAAGTTGCCTCACACCCCTGCGACACGCGTGCACCCCCAGGAGAGCAAGACGGAGCGCCTGCCGAACACCCGCGTCATGCTGCTGCCGCCCCTGGAGCCCTCCTCGACGTACCAGGCGAGAGTGAGGGTCAAGCCTGACAGTGGCTACAACGGGATCTGGAGCGAGTGGAGCGCCGAGTGCTCCTGGGACACTGACTGGGGTACGTCTCCCCGCGCCCACCGTCCTCTCCTGCCATAGCCCGGCTCCGGTGACACACAGCAGTGATCAGGATGCAGGGCTGTGACCCCCACCCTGCCTGAGCGCCCTTCGCTCCTGTGTGTCACCAACCAGTGCACAGGTGCACCTGGGGTGCACCGCAGACGGCCGTGAGGTCCTGATATTCAGTATCATTTTGTGTTAACCTCAGATGTACAGAGTGGCAGTTAGGCAATGACAGGCTTGACAGAGTGCCCCGCCCCCGATATTTCTGGCACATGCACCGAAGGCAGTCATTACAATGTTAAGGACTATATTCCCTATTTTGTGCTTACATCCCTGTGACGATTTTGCAACTACGGATTTCTGCTTCTCAATCCCTTCACCTTTTCACCCAGTCCTCCACCCCCTTCCCTCCAGTACCCATCAGCCTGTTGTCCGTAACTACGAGTCGGCTTCTATTTTGTTTGTTTTGTTCTTTAGAGTCCACTCGTAGGTGGAATTATATGGTTCTGTCGTTGTCTTTCTCCGTTTGATGTTTTTCACTCAGGATAATACATTCTGTGTCTATCCGTGCTGTCAAAAATGGTGAGTTCTTTCTCTTTTTAAGGCTGAGTAATATTTCATTATATATATATATATATACATATATATATATATATATATATACACACACACACAAACCCACTTTTCTTTACCATGTTTTCTGTACCTACTTGTTTATTGATGGGCACTTGTGTTGCTTTCATAGCTTGGCTGTTATAAGTAGAGTTGCAGTGAACCTAGGGAAGCGTAGATTCTTTCAAATCGGTGTTTCGGGTTTCTTTGGATATTCGCCCAGAAGGGGGGTTGCTGAGTCATAGGCAGCTCCACTTTTACTTTTTGGAGGAAGCTGCATACTGCTTCCCACAGCGGCTGCACCAGTCTGCGTTCCCACCACCCGTGCACAAGGGCTCCATTTTCTCTAGGCCCTCACCAATACTTGTTGGGTGTTTTTAAAAAATTTATTCATGATGGCCATTCTGACAGGTGTGAGGTGATATCTCACTGTGGTTTTAATTTGCATTTCTCTGATGAGTAGTGAAGTTGAGCATCTTTTCACATGTGTATTAGGCTATCTTGTATCCTCTTTGAAGAAGCGCCTATTCAGGCCCTCTGTCCACCACCCCCCCTCCACTTTTTAAAAGATGTTATTTATTTATTTTCGGAGAGAGGGGAAGGAAGGGAGGAAAAGAGGGAGGGACACATCGATGTGAGAGAGAAGCATTGATCAGTTGCCTCTGGCATGCGTGCCACGGGCGGACCAATCCCACTACGTGCCCTGACCGGGAATGGAACTGCAGACCTTTCACTGGGTGGGACAACACCCAGCCAACTGACCCGCGCTGGTCAGGGCCTCGTCCACTTTTTAACTGGATTGGCGTATTTTTATTATTGTGTTGAGTTATCTGTGTTCTTTATAAAATACGAGTATGCTGTATGAAAATATGAATATTTACAAAATAGGAATATGAATATGAAGATATGAATATTCATAGGATGTATCATTGGGGAGTACTTTCTTCCATTCAGCGGCCTTTTTCCACTTTGTTGGTGGTTTTCTTTGCTATGTAAAATCTTTCTCATTTGATATAGGCTCATTTGTTTATTTTTTCTTTTGTTTTCCTTAGCCAAGGAAACACATCAGAAAAAATATTGCTAAGAGAAATGTCAGCGATTTTACTGCCTATGTTTTCTTCTAGGAGTTGTATGGTTTTGGGTCTGACATTTAAGTCTTTAATCCATTTAGAGTTTATTCTTGTATAGGGTGTAAGAAGGTGGTCTAGTTTCTTTCCTTTTCTGTTTTCTTTTTATTTTTTTTTTGCATGTATCTGTCCAATTTTCTCAACACCATTTTCTGAATAGAGTCTTTACCACATCGTATGTTCTTGCTTCCTTTGTCAAATATTAATTGAACATATAGGCATGGGTTTATTTCTGGGCTCTCTCTTCAGTTTCATTGATCTATGTGGCCTTGTTTTATGTCAGTACCATGCTGTTTTGATTCCTGTAGTTTTGTAGTATCATTTGACATCAGGTTAAGAGATACCTCCAACTTTGCTCCTTTTTTCTCAAGATCATTGTGGCTATTCACTGTGGCTGATCACTGTGGTTCTGTGAAAAATGCATTGGTATTTGGACAGGAACTGCATTGGCTTTATTGACTCCTTGGGGTAGTGAGGACTTTTTACCAATGTCAACTCTTCCTCTCCTAGGACATGGTATCTGCTCCGCCTCATCTGTATCTTCTTCTACTTCTTTCTTCAATGTCTTCCAGGCACAGAACTTTCACCTCCTTGGTTAAATTTATTCCTAGGCATTTTATTTTTCTACATTGTTTTTAAGACATAACACCATTGCACACACGACAGAGTATAGGGTAAAATACAACATGTTTATGCCCTTGGGAAACCAAAACATTTGCGTGACTTACTTAATTGCAGAATTTGCTTTATTGTCGTGATCTGAAACCACACTTGTGGTATCTCCAGGGTGCGCCTACACACGACCCTCTCCGGGCCGCCCCCCCTGGTTTCTACGGGCCACAGTCACCCCCGCCCCCACCCCAGGCACCTCCTGCTACTGGAAAAGATCTATCCTCTTGTGTCCTCTTTAGCACCGAAATGGTGGTGGTGGGGCAGGGGTGGGTGCAGAACAGTGCCCCCTCCTTAGCCTGTGTCTGCCCCTTCTTCTCCACCCTGTACTCCACCGGCACTGGCCTGGCCCCACCCGCCCCACCCCCGAGCCCCCAGCCTTTCTGCCCGCAGGAGCTAATGCTCCTTTTCTTTCCTGGCTACCCGGAAGTGCTGCCCACGTGGGGCCTGGCCTTCATCCTAGTCTTCACCACCCTCACCTTACTCCCGGTCCTGCGCTTCTGTGGCCTGTATTGGTACAGGTAAGGGGCCTCCATGACGGGTGGGGGTAGGCACACCCAAGACCCCCGGGGCCGCAGTGATCCCCTGGCTGATTGCTCCAGTCTCTGCTCAGCCCCCCACTCCCTGCGGGTTCTTGGACAAATCTTGCCCTCTCCTTGGGCCTCAGTTTCCCCTCTGAATGTGAGCATGGGCAGCTGCCCTGAGGTCTCTGGTGGCTCTCACCTCCCTGCTGTCTTTCCAGGCTGAACCGGAAGTGGGAGGAGAAAATCCCCAACCCCAGTAAGAGCCACCTGTTCCAGGTAGGACCTGCCACGAGGGCGGCTGGAGTGGGGAGGGCTCCTCTGGGCCGGTGCCCATGTACTGCACCATTCCTCCTTCCCTTCTGGCGGGGGGGCTTTGAAAGTGGGGCATAGGTGGCCAGGAGGAGGCTGGAAAGCTCTAGGAGCAAGGCCAGCACCTGCAAGTTCATTTCTGAAGACCCCTGAGCCCCCCAGATACACAGGTGCCCTGCCTTCAGGGGCCCACATGGAGCAGGGGAGAGCTGAGTATGGGGATGCTGGGAGGACAAAGGTGGGCCCAGGAAGGGGCTAGTTTTACCGAGGGTGGGTGGGAGGCAGAGTGGCTCCCCAAGGACAGGACAGCAGAGCTGAGCTTTGAGGGATCTGAGTGGTGCCAGGTGGGAAGGTCACTGTAGGCAGAAGGCATGTGGGGCAAGAGATGGGGCCAAGTCATGAGGGACGGAGGTGGGGAGATGGCGAGGCTGGGGGCGCATCGCAGGAGGCCGAGAGGACCACAGAGCAGAGGGGCCCCTCGGTCGGGCAGGGCCAGCTCTGCGTAGGGGCGTCTCTGCGAGGCCAGTGTGGGCGGTCTAAGGTGTGAGCACAGAGGCAGCAACCCCCCAGATGAGCAGCCTCGCCCGAACAGGGACCCTGTCCTTCAGTGCTGGAGTGGAGGGCCCCAGCGAGGTCCTGGCCAGTCTCTGGCCTCTCATCCCAGTGTCAGAAGGCCATGTCTGGTCCTGACCATGCTGAGATTTCTCCCATGTCTGAGGGCTCCGTGAATGCCCCGTCACCCCACAGCCGTCCCCCACCCTCACCATCTTGAGGCTCCACCCCCAGAGGTGCAAATGTCCTTCTCTTCCAGAACGGGAGTGCGGGGCTCCGGCTCCCAGACAGCATGTGCATCCTCACCAGCAGGAGCCCCTCACACAGGGGGCCATGGGACAGCCCCTTCCCTGGGCCGGAGGGGTGAGTGTCTGGGCCTGGAAACTCCGGAAGGTGGGAGGGTGGCCCCAGCGCTCACCTCGGAGGCTCAGAGGGGTTGCCCTCTGGCCTGCAGCTCAGTGGGAAGCAAGGGGCCTCCCTGCTGGGTGGCTGGAAGAACTTCCTGATGCCTAGGCTCGCAGCAGCCATAGCTCAGGTCTGAGAATAAGCTCTCCGTGCCCTGCTCCCCACACGGCTCGGCCCCGTGGGGTGGCCAAGGAGCTGCGAATCCTTCTGGTCAGCACCTGCACCGCCAGCTCTCCACTTCCCTCAGGAGAGGGTGCTGCATGCCAGGGAGGAGGAGCGTGGGAAGGACTGGGCCAACACAGGCTGGGCGCTGGCCTGGGCCCTGGTGGGGGCACATCAGGGAACAGTGGGGAGAGCGGCGCAGCGGAGAGAGGAAGCCATGGATCAAGAGCACAGAGGCTTCGGGGCCGGATCCACAGGGAGACGGAAGGATCATCCGGTTTTCTGGGTTCTGCCCCTGATGCCCCACAGCCCCAGCCCTGCTCTGGGCTCTCTGTGAACCCTGATGATCCCAGACCTTCGGGTGCCCCGGCCCCCACAGCCCCTCCTGCGTGAACCTCAGTTCTGCCCAGAGCAGACCCAACATCTCCACACCTGTTTCTCCCACAGGGCGTCCCCTGTGGACTGCATGCACAGCGAGGTGTCACATCTTACAATAGAGGACCCTAACCGTGCCCTGGACTCACCACCTGAGCCTAAAACCACCCTGGCCACCTCAGACCTGCCCGCGGAGCTACCCCCAAGCCCCCAGCCCTGCCTGCCAGCCACCTCAAGCAGGCTTGAGAAGAAAGTTTCTGGCTTTGACTTCAATGGCCCCTACCTGGGCCCACCCCACAGCCTGTCCCTGCCAGAGCTTGTGGGCCCGGAGGGGCTCCCACAGACAGGCGTGAGCCCTGAGCCGCCATCCTCAGGCTCGCTGGAGTACATGTGCCTGCCCGAAGGGGAGCAGGTGCAGCTGGTCCCGCTGGCCCAGGTGCTGGGACGGGGCCAGGCCAGGGGAGCAGAGAGAAGGCCCTGCCCTGGGGCCGAGGAGGCGAGCCCCTCCCTGGAGGCAGGGACAGACACTGCCCCCTCTGCACCTGTACTCACGCTCACAATGCGGGGTCAGGGCATGATGGATGGCCCCACGGCTCTGGCTAGTGGGGCTCGGGGCCCCGAGAGCAGCACTGTGGTCTCTGATTACGTCAGCACTGCAGACCTGGCACTCACCCCGTCCCCAGGGGCGCCAGCTGCCCCCTGGGTGCCCCCTCTGGGCCTCCCCTCAGACCAGAACCACAGCCTCCCTCCTGGACTGGCCAGCCGGCCACCTGAAGCCTCGGCCCCCGTGACATCAGTGTTTGACAGCTATGTGGAGCTCCCTTCGGCCATGGGCCAGCCCCCTAAGCTCCCTCTGGGCAGTCCTGCCCCTCCCGTAGCCAGCAGACCCATCCTGAGCCCCAAGGAGCCCCGGGTAGAGCTGACCCCGGTCTCCCCACACCCCGAGGGCCTCCTGGTCCTGCAGCAGGTGGGCGACTACTGCTTCCTCCCTGGTGTCGGGTCCGGTGCACTCTCACCCCAAAGTAAGTCCCCTCCTCCCGAACCCTGTCCTGAGATCGGGGACCTGGACCAGGTGTTCCAGGTCAAGAAGCCTCCGCATCAGTCTGTTCCCCAGGTGCCTGCCATTCAGCTCTTCAAAGCCCTGAAGCAGCAGGACTACCTGTCGCTGCCGCCCTGGGACGTCGGCAGGCCTGGGGAGGTGTGCTGACCCCTGCGGCCCCCAGGGGGATGCGTGGAAGCGGTGTCTGCCTTTCCTCCTGCCTGCCTGCCTCTTGCCAGCCTCGGGTTTTTTCCGCCCTCATTTCTACAAAGCCACAGAAAGGAGACCAGAAAAATGAGTGAACCACCTAACTTCTCCCTTGGCCTTTAGCAAGGTCAAGCTTCTCTCTCCCCCTGCACCCCTCCACTGTCCCACTGACACACACAGGCACACACACACGGTTTTCTTTCAAGTTCGCCTATTTTTAGGCTCTGAATTATTAGAACATTCCGTACACACTCATTTCATGGGCCCTCATTTTCTTTATTACCAGGCTTTTGCTCATTTCTTCTTTCTCTTTTCTCTGCTTTATTATTAGAGTGAGTTTGAGGCCCCAGCTAAGCATGTTCTGAGAGGGCACGGCTCAGTCAGAGCCTATTCTGAGGCAGGCGTGACTGGCTGGGTAGGAAGCCCTGTGTCCGCAGCCTGTTTCCAGCAGGTGCGAATGCCAGACTCCAGGCCAGGTGCAGGGGGGTGGGCACATGGGAGCAGGGGGGCCTTGAGGGCTGGGGGCTTGGCTGAGCAGCCCAGGACTGCACCTGCCTTCCACCTGCCTTCGTCAGGCACTGCAGCCCCAGATGTGGTGGCCAAGCCCCAGTCTGTGACTCCAAGCAATGGGTGTGGTAAGGGGGCGTGCATAGGAAGAACCATTCTGAGCTTGTGGGAAGCTGGGCAGGTCTCAGCTAAGTGGCAGGGAGGGTTGGGGCCACAGGACCCGCACTGGGGGTGGCCACCAACCTGTGCAGTGGGCCATACTGCTTCCTGGCGGACTTCCGGCACCCAGGCTGGTGGGGCCAGAAAAGTCAGGAGGAGAGGGGTGTCCAGACCCCACGTCTGCTGTGGGCAAGTTGGAAGAACTGCTCAGCGGGGGTTATAGTCCAAACTGCTCGGCCACCCTTTTTGCTGAAAGGCCTGCAACGCCCATGGCCACAGCCAAATTCAAGGGCCTTTGGCCTACGTCCAGGCCTATGAGGGGGTCACAGTTCTTTTGCATCTTTGCCTTCCTGATAGGCAAAAATGATGGCATTAAATTGTTTTAATTTTCATTATCTGATAACTTTCAAGTTTGCACATACTTTTATATTTCATGGGCCTTGTCGTTGTTGGTTTTTGTTTTTTTTTTACTGGGCTACGCTCAGGGAGGACTTGGTTCTGTCAGGTGTTCGTCTTCTTCTGGTGAAGACTTTAAAGCTGTTACGTATGGTCTTCCACGCACAATGCCAGTTGTGTTTCCCTGGTGTGGGGTTTGCCTTTGAATGTGTGCATGGGGCTTGTGGGTGCCCACGAAGCGGAGTTTCCTGTTCAGCCTCCAGGGAACACCAGCAAGGCCTCACAAAGGCCTTCCCCACAAATGTGCACTCGTCCTAATTTATTTTTCCTGGTTCTTTCTGTGTTTCAGCCTTTTCGTGTAAAATGGTCATGCTTTTGGAATGCACACACAGGGGCTAGAGGGCTGGCCTTCGCTGCCTCCCAGCGAGTGGCCCGGGTGTCTTTGCATTACTGGTTGGATCACCTGTTCTTTGTCCATGTGTGTGAAATGCCAGTTTTATGACATAGAAAGTCCCTGTATGTGCTTAGTCAATTTCTAGGCTTTCGACTTTATTGTTCTCTGAACAGCACCTGCCACTTTGATGGGTCTTTCTAGCTTTATAATGTGTTTTAACATGTGGTACAACAAGCGTTCTCCTTACTTTTGGTTCACAAATCCCTGTTCATCTCAGCAATGTTTGTGGTTGAAGAAAATTATAAACAACTTGAATATTCACCAAGAGCGAAATTAATAGCAGTGCTTTTTGTACATTCTAAAGTAGAAACCTGTGTCACAAATGAAGGAGGCGAACCTACATGTATCAGAAAGAAGTCCTAGACATTAATTCCAAAATGTTCGGTCACTGTCACCTGAAAAAAATTTGCAATAAAATGTTTTCAATTATAAAAGCAAGCCCTAAACGTGCGTGGCTGTGTCGGGTGGCTGGGGAAGCGTGACTTGACACCTCGGTTGCACTAGGAAGGCTGAGTCTGGGGGGAGTGGGAAGGAGAGCAGAGGCACCGCCCGAACACAGTGAGAAGCGGGGGAGCTGGTGGGACGAGCCAGGAGGGAGTGGGGGAAGGAGACAGAGGGGGGTGTATAAAGGGCATACTCATGCTAAAATAAATTATTTGTTGTCTTCTGAAATTCGAATTTAACCGGATGTCCTGTATTTGCTCCCCGATGCGAGGGAAGGCCCAGGTGAGGGACTGACTTCCCCGTAAAGATAGCTGAGAATGACCGCTGACCAGTTGATGCAGCAGGATCGGCTCATTTGATGTCCACAGTCTTTGTCCTGCTCGTTTGTGAGTGAGGGAACCGAGGCGCAGAGAGGTCACACAGTTTGTCCCAGGTTGGCCAGCCGGCAGGTAGGTGGCCGAGCCAGCTGGCCTGGGAGTCCGGGCTCAGGTCTTTCCAAAAGGTCAAACCCCGATGTCCCTGAGTCCCCAGAGCACACCTGCCGACCCAACACCCCTGCCTCTCTCTGTCCCTTCTGTCCCGGTCTCCCCACACCCCCTTCCCCCCACCCCACCTGTCAGGCTGCCCCCCAAGCCGGGCCGTACCTCTCCCTGGTGGGACAGACCAACCTCCTGCTGCTGTCTCGGCGGCTGCGCGCCTCTCGCGCTTCCTATTTATGCTGCTGCTGTTGGGAAACAGAAGCAGAAAGAGGAAGCGGTGCCCAGGCCTGTTTCTGTGTCAGTGGCTTTTCGCGGGATCGCCCGCTTCTTAGAACTGCGGACACCGGGATGTTGATTTTCTTTTGATTTACTTTTTCCCCCTTTTTTTATAAAGGTTTTACTTACTTACTTTTAGAGAAAGGGGAAGGGAGGGAGAAAGAGAGGAACGTCAGTTTGTGAGAGAAATATTAATCAGTTGCCTCTCACACACCCCCAACTGGGGACCTGGCCTACAACCCAGAATGTGCCCTGATTGGGAATCCAGCCGGCGACTTTTTAGTTCACAGACTGGCACTCAGTTCACAGAACCACAACAGCCAGGGCAGGATATCAATTTTCAGTCTAAACCTTACTGATTTCATGAATGTTCTTTCTGCCAGAAGTACTTCTACCCCACTTTGTCTCCCTGGGAACTCCTACACATGCATCCTCCGACTGTCAGCTCAATGTCAAGTTCTCCCATGTAGCCTCCCCTGAGGCCACAGTGGGTGCAGAGGGAGGTGGCTGCAATGCCTAGACCAGGGTAGAGCCCAGAGCCATGTGGTCCTGGGCTGAACACCCCCCTCCACTACTGCTCAGAGAGTGAACACTACAGGCTGAATATGACCTCCGAACATTTGTGAGGTGAAACCCTACCCCCCGTGCAGCTATGTTGAAGATGGGGCCTTATGGAGGTCATTAATGATCCGGCCCCCTGATCCGATGGGATTAATGTCCTTGTAAGAAAAGGCCCCAGAGTGCACTCTCTCTCCGCCCACCCCACCTCTACCCCTCTCTCTACCACACGTGGGCAGGGAGAGAAGGAGCTGTCTACAAGCCAGGAAGAGATTTCTCACCGGAACTGAACCCGCCAGTGCCTTGATCCGGGACTTCTAAGCTCCAGGACTATGAGAGAATAAACATCTCTCGTGTTAGCCATACAGTCCATGGTACTTTGCTGAGCAAAACCATGAGCAAATTCGGTGAGTTTATGCAACTACCTGCATGTTAGTTTAAGCCTCAAGATCCTCCCCTGTTACTTGGAGGTGATTGTCTACAAACCTCAGAAAGGTTCTGAAGGAAGTCAAGGAGATGACGCCTGGCCCAGAATGTCATAGCCCTCAGCCAGTGTTGGCCTAAGTCACTTTTGTTCCCCTTAGTTCCTCTTCTGCCCTGCGCCTTCCCGCACGGTCCTGGTGTCCTCAGTTCTCCTGGCCACCCCCAACCTGGTTAATAACCTCTTTGCTTGGTTGTCTGCGCACATCCTGGTGCAAAGGTGGCACTTAGGACTGTGTGGAATGAGTGAGTGATTGGATGAACGAATGAACGAATGAATGAATGAGTGAGTGACTCCTTGAGGACAGAGACTCCAGAGCCCACGACCCGTCCTTTCTCTCTCTGGCTGTCTCTCTCTCTTCTGTCCAGCCAGCCAAAGGACTGGACACACGAGCTGGGGAGGCCCACCTGCTGCCCCGGCAAGGCAGAAGCAGAATGCAGACCACAGGGAGCCCTGGTGTTCAGAATTCAGACACCAGAGCCCGCTTTTTCTCCTGCCTTTTTCCTGGAGTGCGAAAAAGGGCAGGAGGAGGAGAGAGAAAGGAGAGGGACTGTTGGCACTCTATCCTGACAGTTCTTTGATTCCTTCCTACAGGCAGGGCACACCTGGCCAGGAAGAATGTAGAATACCTTTCCCTGGCGGGGAAGGCCCTGGCCTGAGGACAGGAGTGGGGCACAGCCTGGTGGTGGGGTGCACCCGAGGCCCCGCTGTGGGACCCAGTGCTCTCCACGCTACCCCTATCGCCAACACGAACGTGCCTTCCCTGCCGGGGGAGGGTGCAGCCCAGCCTCCCCGAGTGACAGAAGCCGACCCCTGGCCAGGCTGCCGTGAGGTGGTAAATGGAAAATGCAACACAAGAAGTTATCAAAGCAAAACCTTCTTATAAACACTGTCGTGACTGCAAACTTTAAAATATTAGCTTTTAGGAGCATATTAAAATATGAAACAATGAAATATCTGAAAATTAAACGGTGATAAAGGAGTTTTGTGGGAGGTCCTGGGTCTGGCTGTGACCGTCAGCTGTAGGGATAGATTTGGGAGGTGGCATCAAGAGAAGCGACGTCCTGTAGTGAATGGGGGACTGTGTAGCTGGAGCCAGCCTGAGTTCGAATCTTAGCTCTGCCACTAGCTGCTGTGTGACCCTGGGCAAGTTACTTAACCTCTCTGTGCCTCAGTTCTCTGTTGTAGAGAATGGGATACAGCACTTGGGGCAGAGCAGGGTTGTAGGCATTCACTCTATGATGCAGTTGTCACTGCTGAAGGCGCTGGTGGCGTCTCAGGTGGCATCTGAAAGGCCCCATTTTTCATTGCCTGCACAACAGTCCCCTCAGCCTGGGCCCCAGCCCTCATTTCATCCATATGGTTGATTACACAAGTCTCTAAGCCAAGGCCCTCTGTCCCCCAAATTGTCCCCAGCCGGCCTTCAGGGGAGCGACTCCCTGGCTATCTAGTCTAATCAACTTGGAGAGGTGGCGCCCACGTGGGACCTGGCCCCTGCTGGGCAGGTGAGTCTCTAACCTGCTCCCCTCCCACTTGTCCTATTGACTCTCTTGGTCTCCGCCACTGTCTTTGTAATGAACTGCAAGTCCTTTTAGCCAGATTGGGGTCAGAAGTGTAGCTGAGAGGGCGGCGGGACAAGAAGGACCCTGAGTGGGACAGGGACCCCCAGGGCGGGGACCTGCATGTAAAGGGGACAAGGATCGTGTGTTTGAACAATGGGACCCAAGCTAGAGGCACAGCCATTCTACGTAGGAGGGCCAACCTGGGATCTCCTGCCACTTGGGCAGGCGTGTGGCAGGGAGTTCAGGTGGAAGATAAAATGAGATTTAGGTGGATTCCCAGAGAGTGAGCGCACAGCAGGAAGGCTGACCCCAAGAAGGCTGGTTAGAGACAGAATATGGAGTCCTAGGGAGGAGCCCAGGCTCTCTTCCCTGGGCCCCGGGGCTGGACCGAGAGGCTGAGCCACCGGGTGGCGTGGGTCGCTGAGGCGGCTGCCTCCACTCCAGGAAGCCCTGACTTGGGCCACAGCCCAGATGACAGCTCCAGCCTCCCCGTGGCCCTCTACCTGGCTGTGTCACCAAGGGCGCGCCATTTGCTGCCTCTGGCCCTCCCTTTGAGGTCTTCTCCTCCAGGCACGTGCCAGCCTGTGCCCAGAGCCCAGCCCCTGCAGGCCTGTGTCAGCCATCACTGCCCCGAACCAAACTTCTTGGGGCCACTAACAAATCTGAAACATCGCCCACCAGAAATGGAGCATCACTGCAAGTTTATAATTGTGAGTATTAAGTCTCGCAACTGTAAGTGCGGACATTCGTCTGGGCAATTGTGCTGATTCGTCGGTGCAGTCCGCGCTGCGGGTCTCCTCTGCCGCACCACTGCTGGGGCGCTGGTAAACACCTCCGTTCTGCCAGTGCACCGGGCAGGTCCCCAATCTCTCGGGGCACAGTGGGAGAACTTTTGGATCGGAGCTGGGGCAACGCACATCCTGTGCTCAGGACTAAGGGCCCGGGAGGATCCTCCGAGGTCCCCTCTCTAACTTCTCAAAGTGGCCCTTGGTCAGCGGCAGTCCCCTCTGCAAGCGTTTTCTTCACAGTGGGCCTCCAGAGCCTCAGTGCTCTGAGGAGCAGCCTGTAAGTCTGTAAGGCGTTCCTGTGAGTCTGTCGTTCTGCAGTCTGAATACTGAGAACAAAATGTGGGCGGGGGGGGGGGGGGGAGGGGCGCCTGGTTTGTCTGTGACACGGTCCCCTTTCCTAGATGTCTTCGTGGAACAGTTCACCACGGATCCTGAACCAACTTTGAACTTCCTTCTCTTTGTGAAAGCTGGACAGGGCAAAACTGCCATTTTGCTTCTAGTTTATTCTCATAAGATGCAAACAATTCTCAAACAGGACCTCTTTTTTGAAGATCTGCGATATAAAAGGAATTAAATGTCTAAAGCATGAAATGGAATTCTTAAAGGGACACAGTTCCACGTAAGGGATGCTAGTACTCGCCACCTACAGAGGTTGGAGTGAAGATGTGACCCCATCTATGTCCTGCCTTTCATCGTTATTTAAATTTTACAAGCTCACCCTGCTTATATTCTTCCTGAAACTGTCAGGAAATACACTCTTAACTGTCAACCGATTTCCTGATTCAACTGTTTAAAGCTTTTATTGTTTTCCTTCATAATATGAACAGCTTTCATGACCATTAATTATCACAGCATTTTACTCAACTGGCTTAAAGTGTTCATACTTCAACTGGCTGATTCAGTTTCAGCGTAAGAAGTGCGTAAGCAAGCACGTTGCTGGGAGGAACCTTGAGGTTAAGGAGACTTCTGACAGGGGCAGTGGATGACCAGATGATGAAGGGAAGTAGGAAGGTGGTGGGCGTTGCCCCAGAGGTTGGGACACCGGGTCAGGGACTCAGGGGTGTGTCTGGGAGCCGCAAGGGGAGGCTGTGGGGGTGGGGGGGCTAGGCCCCGTCTCCTACCCTGCAGAGGACATTACAAGGATATGCATCTCATAACAGCTTAAGCTGAACATGTTTCATGTGGTCTGGGGTACTTGTATTGTATTTAACAATAAAACAGGTTTGCTTATTTTTTTAAAGGATAAAATTTCAATCTGGAAATAAGAAAAACAAAAACCCGGACTGTGATAAATGACCCCAGAGGCCCTTCTTTTACAAAGATTTTTTTCCAGTCTGTCTGTATCTGTTCGTGCTTTGCCCATTTTCTCCTGGCCACAGTGCGCTCCCGTTCAAGATCCAACCTCCCCCTGGCTCAGTCCCTCCTGTCTCCCTCTGGACAGTCCCCCCACCCCAGGGTGCCAGGGCCTCCCCACCATGCACGCCCCCCGCCCTCTGCTGTAGCTCCCCACAATGAATTGAAATCCTCTTCCCATTCGTCTGTCTCTCTCACTCTGCTATACACAGCTCGAGAGCAGGAACCTGGTGAACCCAGACGTGGAACAGACATCCAACGAGTTAGGGTTAAACTTAACACCCCTCTCCATTCCGATAAGATTCCAGGCTCCGCTGAACAACTTTCAGTGATTATCCAAGGGAGGCAGTATATCCTTTAAGAATTTTAACTGTCAGAAGAGGTGTTTCTGGCTGACAGTCTTACAGGTTGAAATTGTTGGTCCGAGAGTCTACAGGGTTTTACACCTCTCGGGCGTTTTCTTCAGGGAACGAGAGTTCAGGTGACTTCCACATTCCCCTTTGGTGAAACATCACCGATTTTAACTCACGTCTGTAACTCACGTCTCATTCTATCTCACATGCTCCCCTGTGTGTGAAAACGAATATTCAGTCTCCTCGCTGACCCCAAAATGGGCAGTGGCCCTCGCTCCCAAAGATGGCCAGGCAGCCCCGCCCGCACACAGCGCCTCGGCACCAGGACTCGGCAGCTGTTCCTGTCCCCGGGCGGAACACATTTCCCCTCCCCTTGGNCAAGGTTTTACACCTCTCGGGCGTTTTCTTCAGGGAACGAGAGTTCAGGTGACTTCCACATTCCCCTTTGGTGAAACATCGCCGATTTTAACTCACGTCTGTAACTCACGTCTCATTCTATCTCACATGCTCCCCTGTGTGTGAAAACGAATATTCAGTCTCCTCGCTGACCCCAAAATGGGCAGTGGCCCTCGCTTCCAAAGATGGCCAGGCAGCCCCGCCCGCACACAGCGCCTCTGCACCAGGACTCGGCAGCTGTTCCTGTCCCCGGGCGGAACACATTTCCCCTCCCCTTGGGTCTGACCCGGGACCCGATGGTCCCCCGCAGCCTGGAGTTACTCTCCCCACCCCCACCCGTGTTCCTGCCAAACCCCAACCCTCATCTCCCTGGGCCCCCTCTGGGATGGTCGGTCGGCCCTGTGTCTGAGTAACTTCCATCTTAAGCTCCCAAGGCACATGCTTAACTCTTCCCGTGCCTCGTCCAGCACGAAGTTCAAAGAATCAAACTGTACAAAGGAGAAGGGGAAACAGAAAGTTCTGGACTAACCACAGTCTGGGGAGGGGCAGGCTCTCTCACTGGCCCCCAAGGTCTGTGGCCCCCAAGGTTCACAGCTAGGAACTTAGTGTGTCCAGTCAGGGTGCCCCAGGGGACCTGGGCAGGTCCTTGCCAGGGGTGATGATTGGGGAGATTCCCAGGACAGGGAAGGGGCCTTCAGGGGCCTTGAGCTTCTCTAACCTCTCTGCCAGTGCCCCAGGCCCCCCAAGGCTGTGCAGGCCCCCCCCCCCCCCGTTTAGCTGCTGCGTTGGCAACTCTGCCCACTGCCCTCCATGGGAGGCAGCTCCATGCTTTGAGCCACTCACAGAATCTGCCCAGGCCTCTCTTGTGCTCAGTGGTAACCTGCCTGCCCCCTGCTCCTGGATCCTCCTCTGCCCTTGAGTGCACCTCCCCCCATGGCCTAGCTGGAGGCTGAGGTCCATCCTCAGCCCTAAGACCAGCCCTGAGCCAAGAAGCCAGGAGGAATATGAACACGCAAGGCCAGACTGGTTCCTGGCCCTTGTGGGCCTCTCTGTTCTCATCCCTTGCTCCAATCTTATTCCCAGGAACTGGGGCCACCTCAAACCAGCCTCTGAAGGCTAAGTTCCTGCCTCCTTGCCCATGTCAGAGTCTCTGTCCTAAAGACCCGAGAGAGGGGCCTGCCTTGTTCTGCCCTCCCCAGAGTCCTGTTTCCTGCAGGTGGGATTCCCTTGCTACTGGAGACCTCAACTCCTTCCTGACTTACTAACCAGAACCCAACCACCCTCAGTCTCTTAGCACCCGAGCGATTCCATCAGGCAGTTCACCGCGTGGCAGCGGGCTTCCCCAAAGTTGTCAAGAGAAAAGGAACAGAGAGAGCCAGCAGAAGAGAGTCCCACCTTTATACCCTGAACCCGAGGAGGCACCCCATCACCCTTGCAGCATTCTGTCAGCCGGCAAGTCATTCAGTTGAGTCCGCTCTCCGGGCCAGAGCACTTCACGAGGCATGGAAACCAGCTTCGAATCACGGAGAAAGGACGGGCTGTGCAATAATTAGCCTTCGTTTGGAAGTTAGGATGCCTACCTCATACCACTTACAAAAATTATTTCCAAATTGGCCAAAAACCCCAAAATAAAACAATATAATACCATGAAAGTACTAGAAAAATACAGGCAATGGTGTTTGTGACCCTCGGATGGCACTGTCTTTCTACACACGAGAGCATTCTAGGCAATTCAGGGGAGAAGGGACTCTCCGGCTTTGTCATTAGTGTGTCGTCCCAGAGCTCTATAGAGGCTGGACCCGGCGAGGTACATGGTTAGTACTACTTGTTGAATAACCGAAGGAATAAACCCCCAAAGTCCTAATGGAAAATACTGACAGGCATGAGGAGAGGGAGGAGGGGAAGGCCACCGTGCTGACTTCAGGGGCCCGGGGGAACCGGAGGTAGGTGGAGCGCGCGTCTTGCTAGCGGGCCATTGGGAAGGGCCAGTCTCAGGCCCAGCCTTGTTCTTCGGAAAGCCGGAGTGCTCCTCATCCTGCAGCACCCCGTCCCTTCTGAGACGAGAGAAGAAACCCTCACCACACGCACTTTGGCTGTGTAGCGTGGTCTCCCTGAAGCGACCGGGCTCTGGTCTGCGAGCTGCCTGGTCCAGGACCTGGACACAGGGGCCTCACTCCATGGCCAGGCGCCTCACACCACCTCTCTGCTCACTGGGAGTGTTCTCTCTCCTACAGACCAAAACTTTAATAGGCTGCCGAACGCCGTCACCCCAGTGAACGTCTGCTGAGCACCTCTCAGGTCGTGCTGGGCTCCGCCTGCTGCATCGCTGCTTCCCATTACGCAGACTGCGCCTGCCTCTGAAGTCCTTCCCCTCGGCCTCTGGCCTCCACTGCGCCTGGATCCCATCATGCCCCACTGATTCTAGGGAGCCCGTTTCCAAGGTGGCAGCTCCCACTGCCAATGCTCCCTGGTCTGCAGAGAAAAACCACTCCAGAGCTTTTCAAGGAGGCTGGTGTCTCTCTCACCGTCGCAGCAGAAATTTCCACATTCCCAGAGGTCTCTCGGGCACGGGGTTTCTTTGACAGGAAATGATACCGATAAAGCAAAGGGAATAAGGAGCTGTGGTGGGGGCCCCTCAGTCAAGCATTCCATTCCCCTTATCTTCTGACAGTAAATCCCGCCTTCCCCTGGGGGTCTTCCCAAGCCTACAGGGCTGGGGAAACCACCCCTGAGAGATCCAGCTACTCCCATCCGTCACCAAGGGCTTGCCCATCATCCTGCCCTCTGACAAACTCCTTCTAACAACTCACTTGGAGCAGACACTCCGTCTGCTCGTTGGATGACAGTTCCGTCTCGCACAGCTCGCACCTGGGCTGCGTTGCGGCTCCGTGTCCCCAGACGAGTGACAGAGACCAGCCTTCCCCACCTCCACAGGCCTCCCTCCGAGGCTCACCAGGTGATCTGTACCTTCCCCAGCCTCACTGAGGCATGACTGACAGATATGAATGCTGCTTATTTAGGTGGCAGGCGTGATTTTTAAGGTATGTGATGTAATGATTTAATGGAAGTACACACTGTGTACTACTATCAAGCCATCATCCCCACTATCAAGCTAATTGACACACCCATCGCCTGGCATGGTTCCCTGTTTTCTGTGGGGAGGACACTCGAGAGCTACTCTCTGGCAAGTCTCAAGCACACACCGCAGTGGCGATCACCGTGCTGTGTGCTGGGTCCCAGGGCTCGTGCATCTGGGGCTGGACGTGCGTAGCCCCGACCAGCACCTTCCGCCTCCAGCTCCTAGCAACCCCCATTCTATGCTCTGTTCCCATGGGTCTGCACTTTCTAGGTTCCACACGTTCGAGATCATAGGATGTTTGTCTTCCTGCATCTGGCTTGTTTTACTCGGCATAATGCCTTCCAGGTGCATTGCGTTGTCACAGACATCAGGATTTCCTTCCTTTTATGTGGCTGAATACCATTCTGTATCATACACATTTATAGAAAGAGAATTGGCAAGAGGCGGTGGGTGGAGGGGTGAGGGAAGCAGGGCTGCCTATGCTCCCGGCATCTGACACACAACATGAGCGAGCTCCCCAAAGTCCAAGTAGGACCTGAGGGAGGGGACAAGGCTCAGTGGCCACAGGAGCCCATCCAAGAGGGCAGGCCCCTGGCTGAGGACGTCCCAGCAGGCAGGGGTTATGGGGGGCCCATGAGGGTGGCAGGACCAGAGATGGAAGGGGAGCAGCTGAACCCCCATACCTCCACTGCGCAGCGTGGTCCCGTGCAGCGTGATCCCCTGCAGCAGAGGACCCAGGAAGAGGCCCCCCTTCTCCCAGAGAGGGAGCCGGCAGAGAGGCAGCAACAGTAACACCAACTGACCACAGAGGCACCTGAAAGGGGGTGCACCCTCCTCCAGCCCTGCCGCCCCAACACGTCATCAGAGAGGGGTGAGGAGGACAGAGTGTCCATGACTCGCCCCCTCTGGTTCCCTCGGCCATGGGTCCAGCTGCAGGGGCAGGAAGACAAGACGGAGCCCTGGCCAGGGGCTCAGTTCGTTGAAGCACCATCTGGCACACCAAAGGTTTCCGGTTCACTCCCCGGTCAGGGCACATACCTAGGGTGTGGGTTCGATCCCTGGCACATGCGGGAGGTAACCGATTGATGTATCTCTTTCACATCAATGTTTCTGTCCCTTCTTCTCTCTCTAAAAATCAATAAATTTATATCCTTGGGTGAAGATTTAAAAAAATGATGTGATTGAGTGGGGCAATCTTTTAACATATTGATAGTGGTCAAAAAACCACGAAACTTGCCCAAGATGTCATTCAGGGATGAGAAGGGAAGGGTTCACACAGCCCCAGGAAGAGGCCACGGCCCACCTCACACCCGCACCCCCTGTGTGCGGGCCACTCACCAAACTGGCCACCTAGGCCATGCCCGACTTCGGAAAATTAGATTCGGAATGCTTAAGAGCTGAGACAGATCCGCACACACTGAGCTGGAAACATGACCGGGTCATGCCAGGTGAAAACGTAAGCTGAAGAGCGTGTGTAGACTAGGGAAGGAATAAAGCACGCACACGTGTGTTTATATGTGTGTGTAGACACGTGTAGGTGCTGAAGCAGAGAGGAATGTCTGTCAGGATGCCAGCAGGGTCCTTGGAGGAGGGGACATACTGTTGCTTCCTTTTGCAGGCATAAAAAAAAGAACCACAAAGTGTCAGGTTATGGATGGTTTTTACTTTTTTGTGCTCCTATTTTTTATGATAAAATGTCTTGCATTGTTAATCAGAAAAACTTAAGAAACAGAAAAAGAAAAATATTTAAAATGAATGGAAAAAGTGAATTGGGCGAAAATATAGACACAGAAGTATGGACTAGATATAACCCTTCAAAGACTGTTCCTTTGGGAAATCTCCACGCTTTCTGGAAAAGGGTCGTGGATTCCAGGAATGACTCCACACCCATTTTCCCCCAGCGCCACCCCTTCCCATCCGCTGGGAAGCTTGGCTCGGCTTGGTGCTGCCACCTAGAGGTCATTAGCAGACATTACTTCACCCCCTCAGAAGGGGCAGCCCCTCACGCTGCAGTTTCCAGTCTTCATCTTCAGCCCTTGGTTTCAGGGCTGAGTTTCGTGGGAACGTCCANCAGAAGTATGGACTAGATATAACCCTTCAAAGACTGTTCCTTTGGGAAATCTCCACGCTTTCTGGAAAAGGGTCGTGGATTCCAGGAATGACTCCACACCCATTTTCCTCCAGCGCCACCCCTTCCCATCTGCTGGGAGGCTTGGCTCGGCTTGGTGCTGCCACCTAGAGGTCATCAGCAGACATTACTTCACCCCCTCAGAAGGGGCAGCCCCTCACGCTGCAGTTTCCAGTCTTCATCTTCAGCCCTTGGTTTCAGGGCTGAGTTTCGTGGGAACGTCCAGGGTGAAGACAAGACAGGAGGAAAGGGCAAGTCCTAATGAGACAGAGGACAACTGTGTGCATGCATCTGTGCAAAAATGATTAAGCATTTCAAAACCAGGACAATAGGGCATTAATCCAAGTGTGTGACCCTTCTGAGTGTGGGGCCTCGTGCACCTGTGCAAGTTACACGCCCAGGAAGCTGCCCCTGCTTGTGCACTTGTAGGTAGATGTGTGTGTGTGTTCACCATGAGTTTGTATGCCATGCACATGAGTGTGCGCTAACGCGAGTATGCATTGTATGGACATGCACCCGATTGTGTCGGAGTGAATACACATTTGCTCAGGTGGCTGTGCATATGTCCATCTATGGTGTATTTGTGGGTGGGGTGCGTTTGTGTGTTTGTGAGACACAGAGAGAGAGAGCAGGTTTCTGTGTCCCAGGACAAGCTATCCTGGGGTCTCCGACCCAGGCCCCCAGGAATGGGCAAGACCATTGGCTTCTCCAGCAGGACCTTACTCATGCTGTCAGGCCCCGCCCACTGAAACTGGTTAGCTCTCCCCAATGCACAAACAGGTTCATCTGAACCCCTAAGCTAAGAGGCATGACTAAACTCTGGCAGGGCTTCTAGCAGCGAAGGCTGTGACCCCAGCCCCCACTGAAATGCCAGTGTGAGGACGCCTGAGTGGCCGGAACATTTTCTCATTTGTTCCAGCCCACTCGTGACTGACGGGTCCCTGCCCGCCCTTCCTTGGAGCATCCACTGAAAAGGGAGTATTTTTCCCAAGGACCTGAATGAAAGCCATCCCTTCAAAACACCACCATCAGGAGGAACAGGCTTCTTCTAGTGCCTGTGGGGAGACAGGGAGGAGACTTCTACCCCCTCCTCACACCCTCCTTCTGCCTTGAAAATACCCAGTCACCTCTGCACAGGTGGAATGGACTCAGCTCCCACCCCTGCCTTCAGAAGTTACCAAATGAAATCTGTTTGCCCCCCCACCCCCTTAACTGTGTCAGGCTTCATCTACCTTTGACACCACACCCCTGCCACCTTCAACTCTCCAGGGCCAGGGGCCTGACTTCCCCTGCCCGTGCTCCTGGGGCAGAACCTGCAGAAGGCTGCAATTGCCAAGGAGGGGACACCCAGGAGCATCCCTCACCCCACCCCCTCGGGTGGGATAATCCAGAGGCCCAGGGCCCATACCACTTCCCAGCATTCCTTGGGGGAATTAAGTCCCTTCCCTCCTACTGGTAATGTACTTAAACAATGTGCATTTATTGGCTACCTGCCTTCTCTCTCACTTCTCCACCCCCCAGCCGTCATCTCTTACTAAGGGCTCCCAAGTAAACCTTGCCCAAGACCCTTGCCCACGTCCACTTCTAGGGAACCCAAACTCTAAGGCTCCAACTCAGACATGGGGTCCCGCCCCCCAGAGACTGTTGGGACGGGCAGTTTTTAAATGCCTCTCTGCTCAGCCAGCTGACCACAGACCAGCTGGGTAATGGATGGTGTGTTTCTCTGTCTCCTGAAGGCAAAGACTCTGAGGACATCGACACCTGGGGTCTGATTTCTGACTCTGTGACGTCCTCCCTCTCCCCTCTCAGCTTTCCAGCTTCCCGGCTGAAAGGTTTCTTCCTTTTACTCCCTCCTTTGCATCTTTATTTTAAAAAGGTTTCTGGCCCTAACTGGTGTGGCTCAGGGCGCTGGGCATCATGCTGAGATGAAGGTTGGAAAATCGGGAAGGTCGCTGGTTGGATTCCGGGCACGTGCCTGGGTTGTGGGCCAGGTCCCCAGTTGGGGGCGTGTGAGTAGCAACCAATCGATGTTTCTCTCCCTCTCTGTCTCCCTTCCCTCCCTCTAAGAACAAATAAAGGAAATCTTTTAAGTGATTTCCGGGGAGCAAGAGTGTGTGGAATACAACTGCACAGCATTTACCAGGTGCTACGTACGCAGCGCCAGAGTGGCCCAAACAGTTGACCTCACAGCCCCAAAGAGCCAGGTTCTCTGATTGGCTCAGAGCCAGCTCCACAACCCCTGCCCCACCTCACCCCACCCCGCCTCGGGATCTCACTGCTGATCCACAGCTGAGCCGGGTGCAGAGGGAAAGTCCTCAGACCTGGCGCCCAAATCTGCCCACAGAAAGCTGTGTTAACAAGGGTGACGAGGTTGCTGAGTGGGGACTACTTCTCTCTCCGACATGTGCCTCAGATTCCCCATTTTTTAATAAGGTGACTCGGGTCTCTGAAGACTCTCCAGCCTGTGCCCTCCAGTTCCTCCGGAGGGAGCGAGCACGTGGTCTAATGACCTCGGGACCACAGTCCCAGACGCCTTGCACGCAGGGTCGTCTGTACAGGTTCCCGGGGTTAACTTTCCTTGCAGAGGTTACCTGGCTCTTACCCAGACCGGATGTTCTGCAGCTGCCCGCTCCTTCATGGGCTTTAAAAGATTACAGTCATTTCATTACCAGGAAGAATTTGAGGAGCAGCAGCAGCAAACAGAATCTCCGTGTGAACTGCCCCGTCTGGACTACACAAACATTCTAGAAGCCTTGCCCCTTCCCTCACTAATTCCAGAGAAAAACATAGTTCACCCTTCCTCAAAGCAATGCCACTTCCTGGTGAAGGGCATGGACTTCAAACTTAGGCCATGAGGTCAAACCCTAGCTCTGCCACTTGCTGGCTGTGTGACCTGCGTGATCTTGGGCAAGTCACTGGACATCTCGGTGCTTCAATGTCTGGATGTGTAAAATGGGGACATCACCAGCACTTACCCCACAGGGGCGTTGTGGTAGAGTTAATGCACGAATAGTCCTGTCTCCCTGCCAGCTATCATTCTTCGCGGGGTCGCCCTGCGTTCCGAGTCTCTTAAGGCTGAGGAAAGTGTAGTCTCTCTGTAGTGACTCAGCTTTTCTGCGGCAAACATTTGCAAGGAGCCTGGGGAGTGGGGAGTCCCTGGGCAAAGAGGGAAACAGACCTGACCAAGCTGGGGAAACCCCCTCAGGAGTCACAGCTTAAGAGAAGTGGGGGGACCTCAGGAGTCACAGCTTAGAAGCCTGAGGGCTTGAGGGTTTAGAGACATCAGGGAAACGTTATGGGAAGAGCCAGCTGGAGAGCAAATCTAACCTCCAAAAGGCCAGTGGTCTCAAATGTCCTTCGCTCACACCTGGAATGTTCTACTCCACCAGTCTACGCCAGGACCTTGACCGGCTGCAGGACTCCAGCAATGCCCACCCACACCCCCTGTGGCCTGGAGCAGCGCTTCGCAGTCCCTAAGTCCTGGGGTGGAGGCCCAGGGCCCCACCCCCAACACACACACACACACACACACTCTCTCTCTCTCCCCCCCATCCTTTCCTGACCCTCTCACCCCCTTCCATGATGCTCGTCTATGTCCCCCCCTTATCATGCCCTAGCCTGGGAACCCCCTGAGCACAAGGACTACATCCCTGTCATCCCCATGATGCCACATACCCAGCACACAGTAGGTGCTCAGTAAATACCAGCCCACTGGCAAGAGATTACCACTGGCTATTATTGCCTGGGGCAGGTCACGCTCTTGTTTGTAAACCGGGTCAGCGAGCAGCACAGCAGTGGGCAGGAGGCTGGGACAGGCCTCAGCCTGGTTTGTGCAGTACCAGCCGTAACTCTCGCTGACCTTGTTTAGTGGCCAGGCTCACGCCTACTCCGAAGACCTGTCTGCTCCTCAGGGGGGCGTCTGCGGAGCTGGCCACCCTCACAGTTCTCCATGAGCCTTCATAATGAGCACCCAGGTTTACGTGTCAGTCCATTCACCACCACCCCCAAAAAGTCTGCTCTTTCCAAGGTGACTTCCCAGGCTTCTGAACTTGCAACTTTAATAAAACATGATTACTGTCACAACCATTAGTGGCTTACTCTGTCTGGGCCGGCACAGTGGGCACTATATGCAGTCCCCGGGAATGGCACCAGGACCGGGAGTGTATTTCAGGTTCTAAGAAGTCTTGCACACACTCAGCCTGTGTGTTGTTGTTCGGACAACACAGCCCCCATTCGTTCGGCAACTGCCAGGAAGAGGTTCTGTGATGAAGCTAGCAAGTCCGGAGAAGGAAAGGAACCTCACGGGGCCGTCCGGTCATAGATCCCCCAACTGGGCAGGTCCAGGTGGGCAGTCATGCCCCAGGCACAAAACTTCTTTAGTACAAAGGTTTATTTTTGCCCTAAGTGAGGCCCATCCCTTGTTCCTATGCATGTAGGTAAACACGCCTTGAAATGCCAGAGGCATCCTCTCCCCCAGGTCCAGGGAGCGCAGAATGTCAACGACTAGCCTATGCCTTGCTTTCTCTCACCTTCCTGTAACCTTCCATCCTCTCATGAATTCTAACTGTGCAAAAGAAACTGCAAAGCTCATTTTCCACAGCTTTTGAGACCTTGCTTCCTGGTGGCTCTCAGTTTGGCTCAAATAAAATCTCATAAACATTCTTTTCAGGTTCGGATCTTTTATCTGTTCTTTGCAGGCTTGGGCCTGTTCACAGGCCCCAGAGTTCTTTGAAACTCGCATTTGGGAAACCTGGGCCTGAAGGAAGGAAAAGAGTAAGTGCTTATTACACACCTGTAGGAGGGCTACGCACTGGGCCAGGTGCCGGACGCGCATTCTCTCAGGTAACCCTGAGACTGGCCTGTGAGAAAGGAGTTGCCGCCCCTGCCGTAGCTGAGAAGCAGGCTTCTACAGGTGCAACAGCCTTCCCCAGGAGCTTAGCCCAGCTAGGGAGTCACCTGGGGCTGCAGAGGCTCCTCTTGACCACAAACCTGCGTTTGCATTTTCCTCTGCGTTTGCTGCAGCTGCTGCAGGCTCCTGTTAACCACAGAAACCACGATTTCTGGAGGGAGAACAGGGAAAGACTTGGCCAACCCCCCCTGACAGTTTGGATTTGCCATGCTGGCCAACAGGGACTGTCAACTTCCAGATTAGACATAAATCTCACCGGGCCACAGTTTCTTCATCTAAAAGTGAAAATATGGATGGCGGCAGGGAAGGCATGGTTAGAAAGATGTAACTCAGTGGTCTCCAACTTCCCTCCTCATTAAGTACTTTGCCTGCAATTTAGAGACACTGCCACCAGGGGGTGAGCTGGACTAGGAATACAACCACGCGGTGCTGGTCAATTGTGGGATTGCCACCCTCCTATGGTGCTCAGAGCAGAAATTATGAAACGGGTTCTGAATCACCGAGGAAAGGAGGCCCTACCCGCACTGAAGGATGAATGACTTCTCCACTATGTGAATTCTTGCTACTTAAGATCTGGTCCCTGTACCTCCTTGAAACTCGAGTCACCAGGAATTCCACCATCTAGGGACCTCAGAAGCCTGAAGAACAAGGAACACTGTTGGAAACAGCATCACTGAGATAAAGACCTTATTTAAGTTTTAAAAATCTATGCTTGTTTTATTTTGCCAGGATTACAGCTTTTCTGTCTCCAAAGTATCCAATATTTAATTTAAAGGAGTTCCTCTTAATGTTCTGAGATAAAACCTTCAACTAAGGCAAAGTGGTGGAGCTCATATCATTGGTTCATCAACATCAAAATCAAAATTGCTCAACCCCCCTGTGATCTGTTACTTGGCCTCTCTTTTCGGCATTGACATTCTCCCAGTGGGCATTTTGGCAGTTCTCTCTCTTTCCTGCATGCGTTCTCTCTCTCTCTCTCTCTCTCTCTCTCTCTCGCAGTTATAGAAAGCAGTCACGTCTGCAAAGGGCTAAGTTCACTATACTGTGAAGTTGAATTCTGTAGCATTCTCCATCCTCCAAATGCCCCTTCCATGCTCTCATAACCATACCCCTGAGCAGCGGAGTGGCTGTGTGGGGCCCTTTTGAAGGCAGGGCAAATGGTATGTTTCCTACCCGGGGCTTGTCCTGCAGATCGCCGTCCCCACCCTCTGTGCTGCACTGTGAGGTCTTTCTGTGCAGTGTGCATCGATGTGGCTCATTCCTTTCCACGGCTGTGCATTGCCCCATCTGTCCATTCCCCCGCTCACAGACCTGTGCGTTGCTTTGCAATGGCAAACAGTGCTGCCATGAATCTCTTTGTGTGGGGCTCCTGGTGTGCATGTTTGAGTTTCTCTGGGCAACATGGACATAGAATCTCAAGTTACAAGATATCATTTCAATTTCACTAAATGCTTCCTTGCTGCTCTGCGCTCATAATTCACTGAGGGTATGAGAGTTCCCATTTCCATCCTTCTCACTTACATTTCAACAAGATGAATTTATTGTTTTAATTTGCATCTCTCTGATTATTGAGGATATTAAGCATCCTTTCAAGTCTCCCGTGTGGTTTCTTCAGTCACTATTAACCCTTTATGTTCCCACCGGACTGTAAGCTCCTGGAGGAGGGTGGGATCTCACATCTGAGGCCCTCCAGGGCTCTCACAGCCCCATCCGAGCATAGATTCTCTTTCTACTTTTCCAACCTGACCTCTGTGCCTCTCCTTGGAGTCCCACTCTCTAAGCTCAACATGCCCCCCACCATGCAGCTCTCCAAATATGCCATGCTAAGTTTTTGTTCACACTTCGCCCTCCGTCTGGAATGCTGTGCCTCTCCCAGTCCACCTGAACGTATGGACTCGTGCCCAGAGACTCATCTCAGGAGCCGCCTCCTCCGTGAGGTCCTCTATGACTACCAGCTGCTGTCCCACCCCAGATTGTCTTTTGTGCTTTCATTGACACCATATGAACCTCACACTGCAATGCATCTTCCCACTGGACTCTGGACACACAGAGGACAGGCGCCGTGTCTTACTCTTCTCTGAACTCCTATTGAAACACTGAACAGTGAGGGCAGAGAGGGCAGGCGCACAGGGCATGTTCGTCGGGTGGACAGGTGATCCTTAGGTCCAGCTTCTTCCACACGGGTCTTCTACAGATTGTGAAGTCCTTGAGGACAGGGACTGCAGTAGACTCACATCACTGTCCCCACAGCACCTAACAGGGTCATGTGTTTGTGGCACTCGCTGTGTATTTGTTGACGTGACCGTAGGATTGCCTGGTAGCGTAGAAAAGGGCTTTCCCGGAGTTTCAATCCCAGCTTCCTCTTGGTAGAACCTCGGGCGACTTGCACGGCCTCTGCCAGCCTCCGTTTCCTCACCTTTGTGAGGAGGACGGGGACAGCACTGAGGACGGGTGTCAGGATGAGAAGAGGTTGTGTGTGTGAAGCATTCGGCACATTATTATGTGCATCTGACATATTATAATTTCTGTGTCCAAACGGTTTGGGGTTTGCTTTGGCCACAACACTCTGGGTGGTGAGGCGGACCCTGGCCTGTAGGATTGGTGTATGTTGTGGCTGCTAGTGAACAAATACACACAGACAACAGAAGTCCTGTGGAGAAAAAGGGACAGCATGGCCAGTCTCTGAGATAGAGAGGGTGAGAGGGCCAGAGGCCCCTGCCTGGACAGGCCTTTATTGCTTTTCTGGGTGCATTACATGGAGGAGGGTCCTCATTTACTATGCACCGGTTTGCTGTAGGTGATTACCTTTTACATTCAACACGGGCAAGAATGTTGCTAATTCCTTCAAAGAGGAGTATGTCTCAGATGCAAGGGGGAAAGTGGTTGAACTGGTCACACTCCATATTTGGGAGGCTTAGCACAGACTTTAGGAAGTTACGGTGAGCACTTGCTGCAGTTCAGGGTGAGGGAGTTTTAGCAAAAGCCTCGCAGCAGTCTAGGCACAATGCAGGCCTGATTCCCCACGGGAGAAACTCTCTGTGGGCGTGGTCCTGCATGCCACTCACTCCCCACTGGTTTCCACGTGGAGACTGTATGTTTCCACACCATGGGAAGCAGTTCCCTACAGGGTGCCTCGTGTTTTCAGATGCCCCATGTGCTGAGCCGGTAGCAGCTACTCAGTCAATTCTGGTTTTTCCAGAATGAGAGCAGCGTCTTGCAGAAATTAGGTTCTCAATACAGAAGTTGAGCTGAGCGCACCTTGCACGTACGTCGGGATTCGGTAAATAGTAAATCAAGCTAAATTCACTCTGTACCGCATCCTGCTCCACCTACCTTTAAGAAGTCATTCTGTTTGTGGGAAGAGGGGCAGGCCCCCTTCTCCTGGCGGTGATCCTGTTTGGCTTTTCCAAAGTGTGATGGTCACTGTGGTAGACTCTTTGCGGTGGTCCCCAGTGAACTGATCCCACCCACGGGAAACCTCCAGGGTGGTCCCCTCCCACTAGGTGTCTGGGCTTGACCACATGACCTTCAGACCACAGGGACATCAGCAAACCATTGCAAGGAGTGATGAGTTCTTGCGCATTGACTCTTGTCCCCTTGGAAGGCCCCTCCTTGGAACCCAGTCACCATGCCAGGAAGAAGCCCAGGCTCGCCAGAGAGCGGTGCCTAGCCTGCCCCCAGCTGTAGGACTCTGAGCTGAGGCCGTCTTCACCGCAGGTGCCATGTTAAGAAATTAGCCATGCCAAACCGTTTGATCCTTTCCCAACTGCAATCATAAGCAAGTAAATGGTTGCTGTTCAGTTAGGCCACTAGGTTTCGGGTGGATTGAAACACAGCAAAGACCCCAGCAGTAGAGCAGGTGCTGGGAGAGCACATTAGTGATCTGAGGGTAAGGTACACGCTGGCCTGGAGCCCCAGCAGGTAGCGAGCTTCAGGGAGACATGACTGTCCAACCCGAAACCCCGCCTCTAGGGCCTCTTCCCTGGGGCCCGGGGCCCTACCCTGTTGTTACCAGGGACCTTTATCAGAAAGGGTAAGATTAGCTCTCTAAACAGATGTCCATGCTCACAGTATAGGAAGTCCAGAGGCAGGTGGCTCCCGGCCAGGGGGATGGGGCCACTCAGTGAGGGCCCCGGGGGACCCAGATTGTGCAGGACCTAGATCGTGTCTGCCAGGAGCAGTCTGGGATGCGTGCTTCCTCACCCAGTACCACAGGAGGGAGATGCTCTGAGCTCTCCTAGTAGAGAAAAGAATACCCAGAAGGCAACACACACACACACACACACACACACACACACACACCTTCCCTCGAATCTCATTGGCCAAACTGAGTCGCTTGCCCCTTTCTGACCCAATCACTTGTGTAGAGGGAGGGGTCAGAATTGCCCTGAGATCAATCAAAACCACCCCTAGATTGTAGGGCGATGTGACCAATTCCTCTGAAATCCCTGGGCTCCTAGGGAAGTCATGGGTGTCTGGAAATAACTGGGGTTCCACTAGGGAGGGCACACAGGTCAGATCCAGCAGTGTCCACCATAGCACGCCTCCACACGGGGCAGGAGGGAGAAACCGCGCGCTGGTCCTGAGACAGAGCCCTGCTCAGCTCTCGGGTCCTGCCCTGGAATTATGGGGGAGGCAGCGGCAGCGGTGTGTGTGTGTGTGTGTGTGTGTGTGTGTGTGTGTGTGTGTCTAGGGGGACAGTTGAGTCCCTTGGGGCTTCCGTGCTCCCTCGGCCGGCGTCTCCTGCACCCTGCCCCGGCACGAAGAGCAAAGAGCGGCACCATGCGGGGGAAGGGCTAGACCTGCGCTTTTCTTTATTGTTCACTGTACTGTTAGCACTCTCTCTGAGTCCAGGGCGCCGCTGCTGGGTCGAATTCAGTACTTCGAGGTCTTGCTTTTTTCTCCGTATTTCTCATCCAGTGCTTTCTGCAAGTTCATGTTCATCGCGTTTTTCTGGTGCCACCGTCCTGCAGAGAGCAGGGCAGAAGCCAGCGCTGATCCCTCCGAGTGCCCAGACCCGTGGCGGCCCCAACCCCGCCGCCCACACCCAGCGCCCTCCCTGCTGCTCTGGTGTCTCTCCGGACCTTGGGGCCAGCACACACACCCCGCCAGGGGAGGGGAGCGCCCCACCCCGCGCCCCCAGCCCCCGCACACCCAGGTCGTCCGTCTTCCTGCCGTGCCAGTGCTCTGTGTCCCGCACCGACTGCTTCAGCACCTCCGGCGTGTAGGAGTCCTTCATGAGGCTCTTCACCGCCTCCGGGGCCCCTGTGGAAGCCCATGGAGAAAGCCCAGAAGCCCCGAGTCAGCCGAGGCCAGCTGCTCTGTGGCTGCAACGGGACGTCTGTGTTGGCCATGCAGGGTGGATTGCGGGTAAGTGGGGAGGGCGAGGCAGAGGATGGCAGGCCCCGGCTCCGTCCTCTGTGGACTGCGTGGCCTCAGAGAAGTCTTTTCCCTCGCGGAGCTTTGGTCTCTTTACCACCCCAAAGGAAGAACATGATCTTGCATGTGGCCATTACCACCTGTATTTTCACAAGATTTATTTCTATGTCTAAAGGTAGAACCCCCGGGGAGGAGATAAGTTACCATGATGAAGAGTGGGCAGGAACATCAGAGGGCCAAAGCCCAAAAGACAGCAAGATTCGAACAATCAGTTACAGAGTATAAAACAAGTATATTTAATGTTTGGAGTCATGACGGAGAATAAGCACACAAACAAAGAAGAAGAAAGCACCCAGAAAGAGCAGATTAGTAGAAGAAGCAAATGGAATATCAGAAATGAAAGATACAATCGAAAATTCGATGAATAATAAGAGGCCTGAGATTTCTTTGAAGTAATCTGGGGTGGTTGGCGGATGGGAGAAAAGGTGAAGCAAGACTGGCTATGAGTTAATAATCATTGATGCTGGGGAAGATGAAACCTCCGTCCATTAAGCTATTCTCTCTCCCTTTCTCTAAGTTTAAACTTAACATCATAATGTATGAGAACAAAGTCAATGGACGGGTAGAACAGCAGATTAGATACAGCTGAGAAAAGAGGTAAACTGGAAGGTGTAGCTAAAGAAATTAACTGGAATTCAGCACACAGGGGGCAAAAGATGTGGAAAATGTGAAAAAACTGTTAAATGAAGGTTAAATGCGAAGGCCTAACATACATCTAACTAGCATTCTGAAAAAGCCACTGGGGGAAATGGGGAGAGGCGATATTTGAAGATCATGGCTGGGATTTTCCCAAAACTGATGAAATATTCGAATCCTTAGGTTCAAAAATCATACTCTAATTTTCCAACCAGCATAAGTAAAAATAATTCCTTACTAGGCATAGCCAACTATCATTTATAACATCAGAGATGAAGACATCTCAAAAGGAGCCCTAGAGAAAAGGCAGGTTACTTCCGAAGAATCACAATAAATCCGATCGCCATCGAAACCAGGAGGGGGTGAGTCAACACCCTTGAAGAGCTGGCAGAGAACAGTTGTCCACCTGGGACTGTTTACAATGACTGCTGGCTAAAAATGAGGAGGAAACAGACTTTTGATGGGCCTAAAATCTACCAGCAAGAGAATCTAACCAAAACTATCTAAACAACATAATGAAAAAAAGAAAATAAAAATGATCCTAGAAGGAAGATCTGAGATACAAGAAGGAATGGGAGGCAAAAAAAAAAAAAAAGGAAACCTTGCATAAATTTAAATATACATCAGTTATAATAACAGTAGAATGTCAAGTGCATGGAGCAAAGTGGTGACGGCAGTGATGGCTGACCATGTGCTCAGGCCCTAGTTCTCAGAGTCCCACAGAACTTACTCAGTGAATCTTCTCAACAGCCCCCTCCCCCCATCTATCCGCTGAAGTCACTGACGCACAGAAGGTTAGTCACCGGGCTAAACTCACACCGCTGGTAAGTGAGAGATCCAGGACTCAAACCCAGGCCCTGTGGCCCCCAAACCCATGGTTTTGACTATTTCCCTTATAATTAGTGGAGAGTTAAAGTTCTGTAAAAGAATAACATGTGGGCTGAGATGGGACTGGGGAACATAAAGCCGAAGCCTCCTGATGTGTTTCTATAAGTCAAGAAAACCCAATGACCTCGATGAACTCTAGAATGTGTCACCTGTGCATGTAAAAATGTCAAAGGTAACCACTGAAAGGATAAGGGGAGTGAGGACACAATTACTTTGGGAAAAAAGAAAACTCCTTTGAACCCAAACTATGAAAGGAAAGGAAGGGGAAAAGCAGCAGAGAAAGGGAAGCAGAAATAGAAAACACAGAATAAGGTCATAGGAACGGATCCAAATATATGGGTAATTAGAATAAATATACGTGGACTAACTCACCAATTTAGAACAACAGATGATAGGGCTGCAGAAATGTTTTCCAGTTATATATTAGTTAAAGCACACTTAGAATCCGAGGACACAGAAAGGATAAACACAAAAATGTAGTGAAAGATAGAGCAAGCAAATTCTAACCGAAAGCAATCTGGTCTTGTTGTATTTAAATTATCAGACAAAATAAACTAGAAGGCAAAGGCACTGTGAGAAATAAAAATGACTGCCATTCGCTCAGTCGACGTAGTGATTCTAAATCTGCTTCCTCAGGGTAACATCAAAACAGGTGAAGCAGAACGGGTGACAGTCACATGGGGAAATGGACGCATCTGCTACCAGCAGGAAAGACCGAAAGGTACATCAGTGTAGTACTTAATGGATCAAGCAAAGAATATTAACAAGGAATTAGGAGATTTGTGGAGAAATGATTAGCAAGCCTGGTCTATTAGACAAACAGAATCTTGAACCCAAGAGATTATTTTCAAACATATCGACCATCTACAAAATGGACCAACTCCTGGGCTAGCGAGCTGTTCCGACAATGTCAAACAACTGAAGTCATTACGGGCCGCATGGCCTGAGACAATGCCATCAGGCTAGAAATCGACATTTTTGTAAAGCGATGTTTATATTGTGTTTGGCAGGCACGGCTTTACAAGCTTACATAGCAGGATGTTAAGCTAGAAATTTGAACTGCAGCCTAGGCGTGACAGAGATCAGATATCCCAGTCAGGTGCGGTGCAGACCGAAATGACTCCCGGTAAGAAGCCCAGGACAAGCCACGGTCCTCATCGCGGACCCTCTGCCCCACTGCTCCTCCCCCAGCACCCCACAGCCCGACCTGCTCCCCTCCTGCAGGTCTCGACTCAGAGGTCACCTGCTCTGAGGGGTCTATCTAATACCACCGCAGGGGTTCCTACAGAGGGGCTGGCACTACAAAGAAAAGCGAAGGGAGGGGTCACCAAAGTCAGGTGATGCAGCTGGAAGAAGGGAGGAGGGGCTTCCCGACCCCTTCGAAACGCCATCTGTGAGGCGGCAGAGGCCCACAGCTGCTCTGTAAGCTGCAGGCGCAGGTTTTATACGCTCTTCTACTGTGTGGGTTTTCACAGGCAAAAGAGAAGACAGTGCACCTATCCTGGCTTCAGTGCAGGAATGCAAGTTTGGTTTAATATTGGGAAACCAATGAATAGAATTCACCGCATCAACAGATCGAAGAGAAAACATCATGTGATCATCTAAATAACTGTTGTCTAAATAGTTACTTCAACCCAACACCTGTTCATAATTTTTTGAAGTGAATGTGCAAGCTAGAAATAAAGGAGACCCCTCCTTCATTTGATAAAAATTTCAAAATATTATATTTAGTGGTAAAGTGTTAGAATTGAGAAGGAGACAAGGATGCCTGTACCTCCCTGCTTCCAGGCACCGCTGTTCTGGACCAGTTTGCCAGGACAGGGGGTCTAAAGTCAGGAAGAGCCTTAGTGGTTAATAATGTAAACGCTGGTCCCAGGCTACCAGAGTTCAAATCCCAATTCTGCCTGTTCCTAGCTATGTGGCTTTAAGCAGGTTATTTCATCTTTCTATGCTTCATTTTTGTCTATCTTTTTTTAAAAAGGAATTAGCACACTTACTATACAAGGTTCTTGTGTGAATTTAAATGTATTTAAAGTAAAGCTGTGCTTGGCACATGCTACATGCTGTGCATAAATGTACCCATTATTATTGTTAAAAAGAAGTCCCAAAGAATCTACAAATTAATTCTTGGAATTAATAGGTGAGCTGGGTAAGGCTTCTGTATATAAGATTAATGCACAAAAATTAAAGTTGTTGTGTGTATATAAGCAGAAAACTTAAAAATGTAACTTTAAGAAAGATACCATTTGCAATAAACAGCAAAAAAAAGGTTTTTCTACATAAATCTAACAAAAAACTGTATAATCTTTATAGAAAACATTAGAAAATGTTATGGACAAATATTAAAGGAAGAATAAAATTAATGGAGCTGAATACCATATTCATGGACTGGAAAATTCACTATCCTAAAACTGACAACTGCCCCTAAATTGAGCGGTAGGTTTGATGTACTTCCAACCAGGAGCTCAAGAGAGTTTTGCATGGAAACTGGCAAGTTGATTCTAGAGTTTGTATGAAAGAGTAAAGGACCCAGACTAGCCGGGCAGCAGCTGCTGCTGGTGGTGGTGCGCTGGGGTGGGGTGAGGGAGGGGGGTTACCCAGCCAGACTACCTGTGACCCTTGGTAACTGAAAGTGTAACATTAGACCCGTGGGCGGAGCGGCCGCCTGGAAACGGACCTGGGCTCCTGGGAAACTCGAAGGATCCGGGTGGGACCTCTGCAGGTCCCCGAGGGGGAAGAGGAGATTGTTCTATACCCAGCCCGAGACAATCAGTAATCCGCCTAAAGGAGGAGTCAAACATACTTCACACTCAAAGCAGAAATCAACTCCAGGTGGATTAAAGGCTTAAATGTGAAAAGCAAAGCTGAAGTTTCAGAAGACTAAGAAAAAAGACGGTCTATATGACTCAGCAGGTGGAGGGTGTCCTCAACCCCTCCTCCCCGAACTTTCTCCGTCTGGGCACATTGGATTTCACCTTTCCAGTTATTTAAGTTAAAACCCTAACATCCACCTTAACCCCTCCCTCACACACCCCGAATGCATTCACTAGCCTATTCTGTCCGCTCTGCCTCACACAAACGCCCCGAACCCTGCTGCTGTAGACCCCCTTCACCGTGACCTCCACGGGCCCCACGTTGCACGGCGGCACCCTCTGGGTTGTGCCACACACCAACCCTGCTCCCCAGACCAAACCCCCACCTTCCCCGTCCCTCCTCACCGCTCTCCCTGTTCCTGTCCCAGCTTCCCACGTCTATTCTCCTAAATGGAGAGTGATGGGAGCGATCCTTTAACCTAAGACAGACAACGCCGTTCTCCTGCATACAGCAAAGACAAAAACCTTCCCTGGTCTTCCCCACCTAGCCAGTTTCCTCCCCAGCTCCTCTTCCTCCTGCCAAGCCCCCGGAGCCTCACCCACCTGCAACAGCAAGTGCAGAGGCTGACCTGGGGTGGGGGGTGGCGCACAATGACAGCGGTGTGCTAAAGGGGGCATCCGGATTCATAGCACTTGCTCATTTCTGGAATATAAGTCCCACATGGTCAGTGTGCTGGATAGCACTGTGACACCAGGCAATCAGCCCAGGAAAATTCAACCACCGACTGGTGAGCTGGTGCAAGCTGGTACAACTCCTGGCTGTGTTTCTCAGATTGGGTGATGGGTACCCAATGTTTATATTAATTCTTTACATTACGGAGACATTCCTACACGAGGCTGAACTACCAATAACTGGCCCTGGCTGGTGTAGCTCAGTGGATTGAGCGTGGGCCTGCGAACCACACGATCGAGGTTCGATTCCCAGTCAGGGCACATGCCTGGGTTGCAGGCCAGTTCCCAGCCCAGCAGGGGACTCACGAGAGGCAACCATACATTGATACTTCTCTCCCTCCCTCCTTCCCTTCCTCTCTGTCAATAAATAAATAAATAAATAAATCTTTAAAAAAAAACAAGAACTACCAATAACTGTAAAAGAGATGAATGGGAGGCAGAACACAGGACAATACAAGCTGTATTCCCTCTCCCCTCCCCCAGCACCGCCTCTGGTCCAAGCTCAAAGAAAAACCCGGACAGTTCCAGTGGCTGTCTGGTTCCTTGGGTGACGGGGATCTGAGCCAGGGCAGGAGGTCTGCCAGGCCCCCGGGAAAGTTGGAGAGGGCCTGGGACAAGGCTGGAGAAGGGGAGAGGTTCAGAAAAGCCTGCGTTTTGCAATGACGCTGAACTGGGCCATGGGGCCAGAGACAAGCCCCTGCATGCTGGCCACGGATCCTGATCTGAGCAACTCAGTAACCACTTGGGGACAGGGTCCTAGCCAGGTAGGTGCCTGGAAAGACTCAGGATTCACAGGCAAAAAAAAATCCCTGGATTTGAGCTTCGGGCCCACCTCCGACTGCTGAGAGGCCCGGGGCAAGTCCTCCCCATCAGTGAAATGGAGCTAACGGCACGTACCTGTACCGGACTGGTCCGTGGCTGACCCACAGGACACTGTCAACGTCTCCAACCCACTCTTGTCCCCAGGTGGTGCCACCACCTGGCTCTGGGAAGGAAAAATCCCAGCCTACCGACTACTGAGCACCCACTGGGTGTCACAGGCCATATGCCTGCAGAGACCTGCCGACCACCCAGAGTGGCCCTGTCATCCTACTGTCCTGATTGTACCAAGAAGGTGACTAAGGCTCAGAGAGGTTAAGGATCCCACGTAGGTGAGGCCACACCCAGCGAGTGGCTGTGCTGAGCTTTGCACCAGGAACCTGAGGTCACCACGACCAAAGGTACCCAGGCCAAGGGTGCTGGGTTGGACACAGAGATGTTTCAGGTAGAGAGGAGATGACAGCCAACCAGGATGGGTGACCTGTATGGCATGGACAGGCTGGCCAGGGGACTGGACATTTATAGCACTCAGCACATGGCCTGGCAAAGAACAGGCCCAGGGTGGCCATAAAATGAGGATCCCAGGGGATGCATCCTGTGCTCTGACCCACAGAGGTTCGGGAAGGGGTAGACACCCCACGGGCCGCCCCTGCCCCTCGGGCACCATGGGTGCTCCCAGCCTGCACCCTTGCCCTCTGACCTGACCTTGAAACAAGTTTGACCGCATGTTGTAGCCCAGATCGTAGTAGTCTGAGAAGATGGAGGCAATTTTCGCAGGGCTCTCAGCCTTGCTGGGCCACACGCTGGCCCTCTTCTGTCCCTCAAAGCCTTCACCAATGGCCTTTCGAGCCTGAGCCGGGAGGGGCAGGGGAGAGACAAGGGACAGAGAAGCATGGTCAAGACCCCTCTGTCCCCTTGAGCTCTGCTGACCCTGCCCTCACCACCCCTACCTGACCGTTAGCCTGCAGCCTTCGACCAACCCCCAGGGCTGGGGAGCTGGCTGAGGCCCCTCCATCCTCTCGTCCCACCCACCTCCCGTTGGGCCGCACATCAGAGAGGGTGGTGGTCATAAACCTCCCCCTGCCCTGAGCCCCGGCTGTACCCCTCGTGGGAGAGGTCTCTATAAGGTGATATTTCTCCTGCCATTCTACAAAAGAGGGAAGCCGAGTCTCAGGGCGGGGACGCAGCTTCCACACAGCTGGGGACCCACAGAGCCTGGCCTGCCTCTGGGAGGCCTCACACCAGTCGGCTCCAGGGAGTTTCTGCACGGAAGCCAACTTATTCCATGTGCCAGTGGGGGAACTGAGGCCCAGAAGGCTTGGGCCCAGGCCTGGGGACCAGGAGGCCTGGGTTTGAGTCCCGGTTCTGCCACAGACCAGCTGCTGGCCTTGGGCAAGTCTCTGCTCTTCTCTGGGCCTCTCGGAAGAAAGAAGGGTGACCTCCTGAAGGCTGAAGGGGGCCGTGAGAGATGGTGACTGCACCCCAGACCAGGACGGGATGCGCCAGGGAAGGCGGGACATTTAGAGTTGTGACTTCCCCCACCTTAAGATGACAAACAGGAGGACCTGGCCCATGGCCTTTTGATTCTGGGCCTTCCCCTTGCTCAGTGTGACCCTGAGTGCGTCGTAGTCCCTCTGAGCTTTAGCTTTAACAACTGTTAAAAAAAATCGCTTCTGGATCAAAGGTAGACATGTGGTCTTATCAGTGTGACATCCTGCATTCGGGGACAACATATAGATCGGGTTTTTGGTTGGCCACAGCCCGCAGTGACCTGGTACTGCAGTACTTCCCAAACAGCACATCCCCTTGGGAACTAAAAAAGGGGGCAGTTAGAACTCCCGCCCAGCCCACCGCACAGTGTCGTGGCTGTGAGGGTGGCTTTGAGAACGTGGCTCCGAGTGCCAGAGCAGGAAGGACCCATGTCTGTGGCCAGACATGGTGGATAGATTTTATCTCAACTTTCAGTTGGCCGGGGATAACTCCCTCAAGTGGTGTGGGGGGCAGGGGAAGGGACCAGCCTCAGTGAGTGAGATGTCAGCATGAATGCGGGTGGGATCTAGTCCGACTGACTGGCTTTGCAGAGGCAGAGACTGAAGCCCGGGGAGGGGAAGCAACTTATTCCCAGTCACCCAGCACTCGGGGCAGAGCCAGGACTCAAACTCGAGTCTGCTGAGGCCCGGTCAATGCGGCCCATCTAGCCAATGCTGTCTCCTGCAGATCTGTGTGAGTCGAAAGCATCGAATTCACACACAGGGCTTATAACGGCACAGCCGTAAGAGCTAGGGCTCCGGGACCAGCTGGCCCAGCGTGGGCCCTCATCCTACACGACTGGGTAAACTGAATGGACTTAATGCTTCCAAAGCCTTGGGCTCCTTGTCCTTAGGGTGGGTACCACAGCACCTCTCTCACTGGACCGGGGAAACGAGCAGCTGTACGTGAAGCGTTTCAACAGCGCACGGTGCCTGGCACGTAGCAAGTGCTCAGGGAACTCTGCCATGTGGCCATGTGGCTCCAGGGACTCTGATCTCCACAGCGGGCCCCTCCGGGCTCCTCACTGCCAGTCTCCCTGCACCGCCCTCCTGCCGCCCTTGGCCTCCTGTGCCCTGTGCCGGCCAGCACCTGCTCCTCGGAGACCAGCTGGTCCACCACGTCGCTCCCAAACTTGTGGCGAATGTTGTCAGGAATGACACTGCTCCTCTCTCTCTGGGCCCCCGAGTCGGGGCTTTGCTTCAGCCCCTGGCACGGCTGAGCTCCCTGGTGGGAAGCCGCCCTGCCCTCCCTCGGGGAGGGTCTGCAGCCCCCGCTCTTCAGTGACCCGGGCCGGGAGTCCACCCCTGAGGGGCTCCTGCTGACAGCTGAGGGGGTTGGAGGCCAGCCCCCCTCCTGGCAGGCCTCTCCCCAGGGGCTGCCCGGCTGGTGCAGGGGTGGCTGCGGGGAGACCGGGGCCTGGTACTGGAACTTGGATGTATCCAAGGGGCTGCAGGCAGTTCTCCCGGGGTCCGTGTCCTGCTGGTTGCTCAGCTGGGCCCTGGTCAGAGTGGTCATACCTGAAGGGGGGGGAGAGGGCGGGAGAGAAGGAGACAGGCAGACAGATGCAGAGAGTGGAAGGCAGGAAGGAAGAGAGCAGCGAGGGGGAGGAGGGGGACAGGCAGACACAGAGTCCCAGGGACCCAGAGCAGAAAAAGGGACGGGGACAGAGAGAAGTCACAGGAGCCAGACACATGGATGAGAAGTTGGGAAAGAGACACAGAGAGAAGGCAGTTCGGCTGCCAAGCCTCCCGCGGAACAGGGTCATTCCACAAGGCTTTTGACAACAGAGAAGCTGGCACCGCCTCTAAGTCACATGGCTGGAAGGGACCAGCCCCGGGTCTGGGCCTGCCTTTGCTCCCCATTCCGAGCTGCTCCCCAAGCCTCCCTTGCCTCCTCTATTCCCAGGGCTAATCGGGTGGTGCCATCCCAGCCTAGTCCCCTGCTCTGACCCCGCACCTCCACCCCCCCACCACCCACATTCCTGCCCCTGACTCCCAGTCCCGGGGGTCTCCTACTCCCATCCTGTGACATCTCCTCATCCTCTTCTGCCACCCCCACCACGACCTGGGGTGTCCCACCTCCCAGCATTTGCCCAGGCAGGTTCTGCCACCTAGAAGGCCACCTCCTCCTTTTCCCTAAATCAAAATTCCACCATTCCTTTCCATGCAGTTTCAGCAGGAAGTCCTTCTTGATACCCACCCCCAAGCTTTGGGGCCAGCCCCCTCCTCACCACCTCACAACCCTGCTCCAGGAACCTCACACAACCCTGGGGCTTCCCTTTCTCCATCACTGGGAGAACCGCCTCCTTTCCCCGCCTCGATGGGGGGCAGGGCCATCAAGGTAGGCCCACAGCTGCGTCAGTCCTGGGCTCTGCCCCAACAAGCAGGCAAGGCAGCTCAGCAACAGGGCCCTCCAGGGAAAACTAGGGCTTCCAGGAGGGGAACGGATACCCTTCTCATAAGGCGTGGAGCCCTGGCTGGTGTGGCTCAGTGAACTGAGTGCCAGCCTGCAGACCAAGAGGTCACCAGGTCAATCCCCACTCAGGGTACATGCCTGGGGAGGTGCTGTGCCAGGCTCTGGGGACACACAGTGACTGAGCTCAGCGGGCCAGCCCCTGTCCTCTCGGAGTTCAGTGTCTGTTGAATAAGTGAGTGAAGGCCTGCCGCTGGCGTCCCAGGAACCTCACCAACCCCCTCCTTCCCTCCACTCCATTCTTCCCCTGCTGTAAAATGGCCAGAGTAAGCCCGACGTCACTTGCTATTTTGAGGCTCATTTGATGCATCCTCAGAGTTTTCCAAGTTAGGCCAATCATTAGAATTCCCCAGGGCGCTCAGTGAAAACTCAGATTCCCCAGCCTCCCCCTGGGTGTCTAACAAGGCCCCTGGGCCATTCAGGTCCGTGGGGAAAGCTTCTAGCAGAGCCCCACCCCCCACCCCCACTGGCCTGTCTCCCACACCCTCGCTGCCAGCCCCAGCTGCTGTGCGCTCCCTGTGGGGACCCCGCTCAGCGCTGACCGGATCCAGTCGAGACTGCAATGAAACCCTCCCCCTGTCCTCAGGACAGAGCCTCCACCGCCTCCTCAGGGACCTGGCCCGGCCACCTGGCCTCTCTCCCACTTCACTGCAGCCACAGCTTTCAAGTCGTGTTGAATTTCATTCAAAGTCCAGCCTCCCTCACCTCCCCACCTTCCCCCACACAGCTCCCAGAACACTCTGCCCCTCCCGGCACCACGGCACCCCAGGCTCGGCTGCTCTGACCTACCGCACCTCCCCCGCACTGAGACCCGGCCTCCTGCCCTCCCCACCCCGCCATGTCACCCCACTGCCTGCTCATTCATCTGTCTGGTCGGTCCTGGGTGAAAAAACGGGGTTGTGCGGAAAGGAACGTCACAGGAGGAGCTGGTCACAGTTCCCTAACTGGGCGGGTCCTGGTGGGCAATGACCAGGCGGGCACCCTAAGCTCTCTGCTGACCGTCATCTCAGCCTCAGGCAAGCCCTGCCACTGTTTCTGTTTCCAGATTAGCACACTTGTCAGTGGCCCCCTTTCAGGCCCCTCCTTCTGAGGGCGCCCCCCACCCCATCAGACGTTGCTCCTCAGACACGTCCACCTCCAGAGAGCGAGGCATCCTGACTGTCCTGCACTCCGGTCCGGCCCTGCCTCTGCCCACCTCTGTGTATGTGGCCTCCCTTCCGTTCCCTCCTTAATCTCAAATGCTTCAAAGAAACAGAACTATTTTTCTCTGGAGCATTTGAGATCTTGCCCTCAGGCCTTCGTTGTCAGTTCAGCTCAGATAAACCATAGCATTTCCCTGCAGGTTTGGAGGAGCCTTATGTCAACATGGTGCCCCCAGGGGGCTTCTGTCTCTCCTCTGAGCCCCGAGGAGGGGACCACTGTGACAGGGTCACGACCCCCAGGCCTGGCAGCTGGGAGGGACTCAGTGGTACTCCTCTCCCTCCCTTTTCCTTTCGCCTTCAAACAGAGCACCCGGAGGGGGACGGGGCCTCTCAGAGGGTCTGGCAGCCAGAGCAAGACTGAGGGGGAGGGGAGGGGTTGTTCCCGATGGCCCCCAGGGAGGCCCCTCCCGAGGCCCTGGGCATGCACTGAGTGTCCCCGTCAGCGTGTCCCTGGTTGGCCATCCTACCTGCTCTGCGGCCCAGCTCCATGCACTCTCGTTCCAAGCTTAGCCCTGTCCACAAAGAAACAAACTGTCGTTTCAGGTGTCACAGTGGCTTCGTGAAGGGGGACAAGCTGAGAGCCCAACCGGGAGGCCTGGGGCCATCTGCCCCTGGTCAAGGTCCCTCTGCACTTTCCCCCCCAGTGCTCTCTGGCCCTCAAGGAGCCCCCTGCCCCATCCACCTGTCACCCCCAGCACTGGGCCTGCCTCCTGCAGCCCAGCAGGCTCTGCCCTTTCTGGAAAGCCCTGGTTGCTCCCACTACCAGTGAGGGGAGGGCCTCAAAGGCCTTTGAGGTTGCAAGTTCAATTCCTGGTCAGGGCACATAACTAGGTTGCAGGGGTCAATCCTCGATCAGGACACGTTTGGGAGGCAACCAATCAATGTTTCTCTCTCACATCTCTCTTTTTTTCCCTCCCTCCCCTTTCCTCTCTCTCTGAAATCAATAAATGTGTCCTGAGGCCCAGAGAAGGAGAGTGACTTGTCTTAGGGCACCCAGCAAGTTGTTCTGCTGGTAAGCTTGAAACAGTTGAAGAACTGAATTAATCTTATCATCTTGAAAAATCATCAAGCAAAGCAACTTTTTTCCTTTTTAATATATTTTATTGATTATGCCATTACAGTGGTCCTATTTCCCCCCCCTTCATCTCCCTCCACCCTACACACCCCTCCCCCACCATTCCCCCCCTTTAGTTTGTGTCCATGTGTCACAAGTTCTTTAGCTTCTACATTTCCCATACTATTCTTGCCCTCCCCCCTATTTTCTACCTACTGTCTATGCTATTTTCTGTACCTTCTCCCTCCTCCTCCTCCCACTCCCCTGTTGCTAACCCTCCATGTGTTCTTCATTCCTATGGTTCCACTCCTGATCTAGCTGTCCTCTTGGTTTGCTTTTGTTTTAGGTGTGGTTGTTAATAACTGTGAGTTTGCTGTCCTTTCACTGTTCATATTTCTTATCTTCTTTTTCTTAGATAAGTCCCTTTAACATTTCATATAATAAGTAAGGGCTTGGTGATGATGAACTCCTTGAATTTGACCCTATCTGAGAAGCACTTTATCTGCCCTTCCATTCTCAATGAAAGCTTCGATGGATAGAGCAATCTTGGCTGTAGGTCTTTGGATTTCATGACTTGGAATACTTCTTTCCAGCCCCTTCTTGCCTGTAAAGTCTCTTTTGAGAAATCAGCTGACAGTCTGATGGGCACTCCTTTGTAGGTGACTGTCCCCTTATTTCTTGCTGCTTCTAGGATTCTCTCTTTCATTTTAATCTTGGCTAATGTAGTTATGATGTGCCTTGGTGTGTTCCTTCTTGGGTCCAATTTCTTTGGGACTCTCTGAGCTTCCTGGATTTCCCGGAAGTCTATTTCCTTTGCCAGACTGGGGAAGTTCTCCTTTAGTATTTGTTCAAATAAGTGTTCCACTTATTGCCCTTCCTCTTCCCCTTCTGGTACCCCTATAATTTGGATGTTGGAACGTTTAAAGATGTCCTGGAGATTCCTAAGCCTCTCTTCATTTTATTGAATTCTTGTTTCTTCGTTCTTTTCTGTTTGGTCATTTTTTTTTCTTCCTTCTGGTCCATTCCCTTGATTTGAGTCCCAGTTTCCTTTCCATCACTATTGGTTTCTTGTGCATTTCCCTTCATTTCAATTAGTTTAGCCTTCACTTGTTCCCCTAATTGACTAAAATCAACCAGTTCTGTGAGCACCCTGATCACCAGGATTTTGAACTGTGAATCTGATAGATTGCTATCTCTTGGTCACTTAGAAGTATTGGCTCTGGAACTTTGAGCTGTTCTTCTTGAGACATAATGTTTTGGTCTGTTCACACCTGTTACGTACAAGGGGCGGAGCCTTAGGTGTTCACCAGGGTGGGGCAACACAGTCCCTGGGTTGTGATGCTGTATGTGGGGGTGGGGTCAGAGAGCGGCAGTGGTGTTTGTTCTCCTCTCTCTCAGATTTCGGTCCTGTCTGCTGCTTCCTGCAAGCAAACCAGGCCCCCTGCTGCCGGCTCCCGGATGCGTGGGTCTGTGCACCTCCAGGACCCTGTGGGTCTCTTCAACAAACTCTTTACTTTATGAGCCTGGGAGCTTCTCCCAGCACCTCGACCCTGAAAGTCTTTCCAATTGGTGCTTTGGGGCTCTAATTCCTGTCGCTGGGGCCCTAGCCTGAGCCGTCTGTCTCACTGCTTGCTCCTTTGCCTGGTTTATCTGCGTGATAATGTGTGAGCGTGGTCAGCCAGCTGCCTTGCGCCCTCACTGGGTCCGCCCGTTGCCACCCCACACCTGGGATCCGCCAACCACCGCCTGCACTCCTGGGTCAGCCAGGTCACCTTTTCCTGCACGACCCTGCTCCACTAGCTGCGGACTCCGCCCCTCTTACCCGTCTAACTGAATGGTTGGTTGTTGTCGGACTTCTGCACAGTTCAATTTTCTGTGTTTTGGTCGCGTTTTTGTTACTAAAACTTTGTTGTCTTTAAACTTGGTTGTGTGAGGAGGCACAGTGTTTCCACCTACGCCTCCATCTTGGCCGGACGTCCCAAAGCAACTTATTAAATGTTAATTAATTGTTGGGTGGTTGTGTCCCTTCTGATAGGACCACCCATGTTCCCTGTGCCCCTGGTGTTCATACACTGGGCAAGATGATCGCCCTGAAAGTGGACTGGACCCGGCAACTTGCTTCAGATCAAAAGAATGTGACAAAGCACAAAAGTGAGAGGATGTCACTGCCCAGTTAGATTAGTGATTGTTCGAACTGTTTCTTGGGCTCTTCTTGGCTGGCCGGCTCACCCTGGGGGAAGCAGCTGGTGCGTTTTGAGTTGGCCTGTCCGAGGCTCTGGTGGTAAGGAGCAGAGCGGGCCTCCAGCAGAGACCCTTCCTCCGACAGGAGGTGGTAAGTAACTCCGAGCACCCTGCCGCCTGGATGAGCCTTCCCCAGCTGAGCCTGGACAGGACAGCACAGCCCAGCTGGCACATTAACTACAGCCCGTGGGAAGCCCTGGGCCAGAGGACACAGCCGAGTCAGATCCCAGGTCCTGACCCTTAGAAACTGTGGGATAATGAACTTGTCCTTTTTATAAGCATGCAGTTTCATGCGGCTGAGAGCTTTGTGGTAATGCATTATGCAACAGTAGCTAACTAATATATATTTGGGTACCAAGGATGGGGCGCTGCAGCAACAAAAACCTATAAAGGTGGGCGTGGCTTTGGAACCAAGCAGTGGGTGGAGCCCAGAAGTATTTTGAGGAACAGGACAGAAAAAGCCTAAATTGCCCTAAACAGACTATGAGTAGAAATCTGGGCTTGGAGGTTGTTGCTACTGACGGTACAAAAGGAAGTGAAGGACACGTCATTAGAGCCTGAAGTGTCCTTGTTGTACAAAGACAGAAACTGGGTGATGCCCATCAGCAGTCACGGGGGAAGCAGAGACAGGACAAACGAACTGGGGGCTCCAGCCAGGGGGATGCCCAGACAAAGCCCCGCAGACACCTGCTGGCCTCCTCCTGCTGCCCGCAGAGAAACACACCAAGGGCAAAGCAGCGGGTGGAAGGGCTGTTACAGAAAAAGGGGGGGAGACTTAGTAGTCTGGAAATTCTCCTCCTCTCAGGGTGCCAAAGGACGCTAAAATTGAGAAGGCTTTAGAGTGCTGTCAGGAACACGGTGTGACCGTGCAACCTTTCGTTAAAACTTCAGAAAGATGAAAGAAACAGTGTGTTGCTCAGAGACACAAAGGGCCCTTCGAAGAGACGAAAAGCTCAGACCTTCTCAGAGGACGCACAGGGCCTCTAGGAAGCGCGTGGGTGCTGCCTCTCAGCAGGGGTGGCCGAGGGAGAACTGCATCGGGCACGGGGTCACGGTTGGCGACAGTACTGCCAGCTTGGAGTGTAAGGGACGGAGATTGTGCAATGTGGACACCAGCGGAACTCCCAGTCCTGCTGACAGAAAATAGTCTACGGAAAAGGGTAACTTAGATGAAGCAAATGTCCATCTGGCACTGCTGAGAGCCATGGAGAATTCTTTCTACCCCTCGAAGCCTATCAAGGGAAGTCCAGCATTTGCCTGGCTGGGTTTCAGAAATGCTAGGGGTCAGTGACTCCGTGTTTCCATTTTCCTCATTTGAATGGGAAGGTCTGCCGCTCTTGCCCTGCGCCTGCAACACCATTGTACACAGGAAGGTGACTTCAGGGCAGATAGCCTGGCTTCACGGCTCTACTGATGGAGGGCTGACCAGTGTAGCTCAGTTGGGCATCAATCATCTTGCAAAGTGAAAGGTTGCCGGTTCGAATCCTGTTCAGGGCACATGCCTGGGTTGCAGGCCAGTTCCTGGTTGGGGTGTGCATGCAAGAGGCAATCAATCCCTGTTTCTCTCCCTCTCTTTCTTCTTCCCTTCCCCATTCTCTAAGAATAAAGAAATACCATCTTAGAAAAGAAAAGAAATGGCACTCACGGAGCCTCATCCACACCTGGACCTGATTCATAGGACCAGACTCCAGGTTTTAGGGAGCTGCAGCTGTGAGATCAGATGTGGGGACATTTTGGGAGGGCACAGATGTACTCTGCATGTCATTGGGGGAAGAGGGGCACAGTTGACACGGCTCCAGTGTCCCCTGTTCCTCAGTATTCATCCACTTGGGCCGGACTTACTGGCTTCCAACAGATGGAACATGACAAAAGTGATGGGAGGCCACCTCCCAGATGAGACCCCGAGGACGGGCCGTCTCCTTAGCACCTTCTGGCTCTTCGGGACTCAGCCACGCAGATGACGACAGCAGCTCGCACGCTGTGAGCTGCCCTCCAGAGAGGTCGGCAGGGCAGGGAACTGAGGGTGGCCTCCGGCCACCAGCTTGTGTGGAGCTGGGTCCAGCATTCCTGCCACCTGAGGACCCCTTCTCTAGTGGAGCCCTGAAGTAGCCTGAACCCCCTGCTAACAGCTTAATCACAGGCTGTGAGAGAACCTAAGACGAGGACCCCCCCGGGGCTATATCCTTATTCCTGAGCCAGAGACACAGTGAGATGGGATTGGCGTCTAAAGCCACTAAGGGTTGGCATGATCTGTTCGCCCTGCAGACCAGTGGGTCCTCGCAAGGACTCAGTGCGGTGTTCAGAGACTGGTAACTCACCTTCCTCCCCAGGCGGAGAAACAAGGTCTCACCCAGGCAGTGAGCTTTCTGCTCCCATTCCCTCCCCCATCCCCAGCCACCCTGAAGGGCCTACCGCAGCTTCCCATCCGCCCAAATGGCACCCCCCATCCGCCCAAATGGCACCCCCGGTCCACAGATGTGCGGACCCTCCGCAGTTTCTGACCTGGAGGGAAGGCCCCCAGAGACGCTGGTGGAGAAGGGAGGACAGGGTCCGGGTGCAGGCTGGGCACTCTTCACTCACAAGCAGCTCTGAATGGGGGGAAGGAAGCTGAAACCTGCGTCACAGCGGGTCCCCGGGCCACCCTGCCGGCGTCTGCCTGACCTGTCCACTCCTTTTCATAACACTGGAAACCACGAGAACCTCTCTGGAGTGTGCTGAGCCGGGGAGTGCAGACCTGCATGACTGCTGGCAGGGACCAATGGGTGGTTGCTAGGGAGCCGCCCTCCCCTGCTGTTCATTGGAGTCTCCACGGCGATCACTATACACAAGGCTCTGTTACCTCAGAGGGCTGATAGGCCAGCCCCAGGGAACAGAGGCCACGACAGCCACTACCAAGGGGGGGAACATCCCGAGCTCCCACCACGTGCCAGGCTGTGTCCCAGGCACAGAGGGCTCAGACGCCATCACGTGAGAAGGAAGTTGTCGGTATCACAAAGGCTTAAGCAGAGAGATTAGTTCTATGTAGGGAAAAGAAGATGGTCATTTGAGCTGGATTTTGAAGGATGCATAAGAGTTCAATGGTTTAGAAGGGACTCAAATATTAAAAGCGTGGATGTATTTATGAGCACCAACCTGAGGCAGGTCAAGGGGAGGGGGGAGGAGAGGGAAAGATGCACCTGAGCTGAGCTGGACGTGAAGGGACCAGGAAGCAAGGAGTAAAGTGAGGACAGGTGGGACAGCGAGGGACAGCTTAAGTTACCTTCCTCCTCTTGTAACTTAAGGGCTACAGAAGTTATACAGGGGCAAGTGACTTCTGCAGCTGGTGCCAGCAGCTCAGTCTGGCTGCTGCTCAGCAGGAGGAAGGGGGCACAGGGAATACGTCCTGCATGCCCGCCTCTCGGGGTCTCCCCAGGGTGAGAGCATCATGGCTAGACTTGGGGCTCCCAGAACCTGGGCCTGCCACTTACTAGAAGGACGACTTGGTCCTTTAGCTGAACTTCCCTCACATGGGAACCCATGTGACCCCCCCCCCCCGCCCGCCAAGGCTAAGAGTGAGGAAGTGGTTTTTGGGAAATGCCTAGAACGTTGCCTGGCACAGAGGGACGCTGCCGTTGGCTCTGCACCGCCTCCACAAGTGACCCATCAGCAAGTCTTTGGAAGTGCGCCAGACTCGGTGGGCCGCTCAGCCGCCTCCTCATCTTCGCCTGACCCCGGTCCAAGCCACCACCGCCTCTGGCCAGGACGGACACACTTGCCTCCTCACTGGTTTTCCACTTCTGCTGCTGCCCCCTGTATTAATCACCATAGGCGCGTAACAGTACAGGCAGACCTCAGAGATGCCTGGCTCCGTGGGCGTGGCTCCGGGCCACCACCACAAAGAACCCCAACAAAGCAAGTCTCACGAATCCCCTGGACTCCCAGTACACACAAAAGTTTGCACTACAGTCTATTAAGTGCTCAATGGCCTTGTGTCTAAAAACAATGTATACCCCTTAATTGAAAATACTTTAATGCTGAAAAATGCTAACCATCAGCTGAGCCTTTAGCCAGTTGCCTGTTTGCTGGTGGAGGGCCCCGCCCCGATGTGGACAGCCGCTGACCAACCAGGGTGCTGGCCGCTGAAGTTTGGGGTGGCTGTGGCAAGTTTTTCTTTTTCTTTTTGTGGCAATTTCTTCACATGAGACAGAGATGAGGTCTGCTGTATCAATCTCTCTGTAGCACGTGATACTGTTTGAGTGTCTCATCCACAATGGACTTCTTCCAAAATTGCACTGTGGGCAGCAGGGAACCCCCAGAAGGTGGGGGGCCTGGAATCACCTAATAGCCCCAGAGGAGGGTTTAGAGAGCCCGTTTCTCAACAACAAAATCCGGGCCCGTGGGGCCAGTGTGCCAGGTGGCTTTCTCCTACTGTGGCTTCCTGGCTCACATTGCCAGGCTCTGAGATTCCTCCCAGCGACTGAAGCTGCTTCTCCGGCCCCTCCCCCTGGAGCTCCGAGTGTCTTCTTCTGAGCCTGGAAGGTCTCCTGAAGTGGAGACATCCTTCCTTTGGCCTGTTTCTGAGCATCACCTCTCCTGAGGCCCCAGGGCACATCGTGTGACACCTCTTTGACCAGTCACTTGGAAGGCTACCTGCCCCTCCCCCCCACACCCCCCCAAAGGGCTGGTCTACAAGTGTGGTGTCCAACTGCAGTTCCACTTCTCTCTGGCCTCCTCGGTCCCTTTCCAGCCAGGCCTCAGCATGCTCAACCCAACATGGGACCACAGGCGGCTCCCTTGGCCAAAACTAAATAATAAAGGGGCTTCCCGGCTGGCAGTTGCTCTGGGAGTTTTCTCTTTCTTTGGTGGGCTCTACGGGACATGCAAATATGAGGAGCACGGGGAAAGGACGGGGCAGGGACGGACACTGGGGAGAGGCAGGCAGACCCGAGACTCAGAGAAAGCTGCATTTATTCCAGTGTTGGTGGGGGAAGGAGAGCCTCACCCAGCGACTCTAAACCTTGTTAGTCTCCTTGGCTGAAGAGGTAGGAACGGGCCGCAGGTCACGCCAGTTGCTGGACGGGCTGGGTTATGGGCAGGTGGAGGGGAAGCGCAGTGCTCAGGCTTTCTCACCCTCCCACTGGGACACAATGGTGTCAGGGGGTGCCCGGTAGAACCACTCGAACCAGGAGCCGTCGTAGATGGCCACATCAGGCTTGCCGCAGAGGTAGGCGGCCAGGGCAATGTGGCAGGCAGTGACGCCCTTCCGGCACGTGGCGATGAGGGGCTTTGCGAGGTCAACCTTCTTGGCCTCGAACATAGCTCGGAGCATTTCTGGGCTCTTCTCGAAGCCATCCTCAGTCAGGAAGTCCATGAACGGCATGTTGACTGAACCTCGGATGTGGCCCGGACTCAGTCCTGGGCAGGGGCGGAGGACAAAGGGAAGAACAGGATTAGGAAGGCAGGGGGTGGGGAGAGCGATGGGGCTTCAACCAGCCGAGGCTATCAGGATGGGGAGCTGCACAAATAAAAATAACGCCTCTGCCCTTCTCAGAGTTCGATTGGTTCCCGGTCCTACTACAGTCAATGCTCAGGACTTAAGGGCTCTCTCCCCCCAGACCTGCCTTGGCATGGTAATGTCCGAAATCATACCCACCTGAGAGGACGGGGGTATGCGTCTCAGCCCTACCATTTACTAACCTTTACCTGGGGCAAATCACATCACTTCCCTGGGCCTCGATTTTCTCATCTGTAGGCTCAGTGATGCAGGCCCCTATAAGAATAGGGTTGCTGAGAAGAGCAACTGACATGATTAATGTGAATGCTACGTGCTGTGTCGATTGCTGAGAACACAGAGGTGGAAGGGAGAGCCCCAGCTGCTCTCTGGAAGGATGGTCTAGCAAGGAAGATGGATGTTAAACACATTTGTGGGATTCATTACTGTTAACACGACTCCATGTTACAGATGGGTACCCTGAGGCTGACAAACTAAAATAGCGTTCCCACAGCCACACGGAGAGGTAAAGACAGACCCGGGATTACATGAAGGCACCGGGTTTTCCTCATAAGGAAAAGTGCTTTTTCTTTAAAAAGTGCTTTTTCTTCTAAGCACACAGCCGTGGAAGACGCATACAGCCTGGTGTTAGAAGTTCAAATCCCAGCTCTGCCACTTACCAGCAGGGCTACCTTAAGCAAGCCACACTGCCTCCCTGAGCCTCAGCCTCCCGGAGGGGGTGAGTGGGAGTGAGCGTAGTCACGTGCTTGCATCAGGGCCACCAGAAGGAGCAAGGCACTGACTGCAGAGGCTAGCCCACCCCCTCAGATGCTGCCGCTCCCACCACTTCACCACCACCGCAGGGGGGCGGGTAAGACGGGGGGGGGGGGGGGGGNGGGCGGGGGGGGGGGGGGGGGGGGGGCGCTGTGTGGTCTGTCTCTTCGGGCTTCTCCTAGCAACACTGACAGGCTTAGATGGAAGCAGAATGGGGGTTTAGGCTGGGGGTTTAGGCTGACTTTGGGGCCTATTCCAGAACCATCTCTGCACCCAGTGAGTCTGCCAAATCTGGCTTTAGAAAAGCCAGCAAGTCAGGCAAAGTGGACTGGGGTCACAGCCAGGGCTGGTGCCCCCCGCAGGGCCAAGGCCTTGGTCTAGCCCCCAACACAGCCAGGTCGCTCCCTGCTTCTTCAAGCACTCCATACCCTGGCAGACTGGGCACCGGGAATGGGGCCCGAGACACGCTGGAGCGTCTCTTCCAGTTCCTATGGCGGCAGCACAACAGGCCCTGACTGGAGCCACCAGGGCGCACTCGGGGTGGCATGCAGCCAGCAGGCCCCATGCCTCTGAGTTTTGGGCTCCCCCATGTGCACTGGGGAGATAAGCCCCCACTCCCCCACAGACTGAAGGGGGGAAGTTAGCTGCTGCCAGTGAAAGCCCCTAATGGCCCCGGGCACACAGGCGGTACATCCCGTTCCTCTCACCCAGGGTCAGAGAGGGTTCTGGAATGTGCTGGCATGACCCAAGTGTTCTTTAATTGAAGAGATGTCCAACTTATAAAATTATAGCAACTTCTTCCTGTGTGATTGCACCTTTTTGCCTGGAAACTTTAATCTGGATGCAATATGTGCTGACCCCACCAATGAGGAGCCTTTTGTCCATCTGTGGGCTTCGAGGGTGTTCTTGCCTAGAAACCCAAAGGTGAAATGTTCGGCGTCCACACGCTGGGCTGGACTTGGTGCATTTCAAAGCACAAGGGTTTGTTGAGTAATGAATGCTGTTTTTCCTTCCCCCATCCCCGATGAAATGGCTTCGTTGTTTTCCTCTGATTACATGAAAGGCACCTCTTCAGAGGGAAGCAGTCAAGGGGGTTCTGCAGACCCCCAGCCTCCCACTGCCGGCCAGCCCTGGTCCAGTCATCTTTGCTGTCAGGGCTCAGGGCCTGGCTGAGACATTTAGGCAAGCAGGAACCCCCTGCCCAGGTAGGGTAGGGTGCAGGGGAATGAACCTGGCCCAGAGCGCGCTAAACAGCCAGCTGGAGCCTGGAAGCTTCTCTGCTTCCCTCTGAGTCCAGCAGCAGCTGCAGGCTCGGCTCCCCACGCCCCTCCTGAGCAAGCACACCAGTATGCTCATAATAACCCCTGGCACCAGGCCCCCAAACAAGGGATTACCTCAAGAAGCAGCCCTAAAGGGAAGCCCAGACTCAGAGAGGGGAGGAAATTTACCCCAGGACACACAGCACAGGTGTGTGAAGTGAGGTCTGTCTAGCCCAGAGCCTGTGTTGCTTACCACCCGGGCTTTCCCAGACAAGGGGGCTGAGGGGGGGAGCGGATGAGACAACCCCTCGTCCTCCTCATCTGCTCGGAGGTCTGGGGCTTTGTGCTCCAGCTTTGGCCAAGAAGATGCCAGTCCAGTCTGTGAGGTGACTGACATGTGTGGCTTTTCAAAGCCAGGAAAACCTGCTTGGCTCTTTCTTCCCAAAGACACTAGAGAAAACAGCACCCATGGCCCCAGTGGTTGGCCCCTAACCCTGGCCCCTGGGAGACATCTTGGCATCCTCCCACCCCCTCCGACCCCAGCCTCCAGGCCTTCAAGGGAGAGGCAGAGGCAGAGGGGCCCCATGACCCCAGAGCGACACCCCAGAGCCGGCCCCTCCTTTCAGGGTCCGTGTTTCCTCACACACAGCAGTCTTGGGAAACAGCCCCACTTTGATGCCTGCAGGCTGGGGTCAGGTCCCGGCCATTCTGCCTCATTAGAGAAGTCCTGCCCCCCACCCCCCACCTGCAAAGTGGGACCAACTCTATACCCCACCTGCCTCCCATGCAGGGCTGCTGCCGGTGTCCAGAATATTTCAAGGGTTCTGCACATCGAACATTCATTGGGGATCAATATCCTCCCTCTTCAACCTCACCCCTCCCCCACCAGGCCACTGGGGCAGAGAGAAGAGGTTTATACAGACGCTGAGCTTGATCCAATCCCCACCTGTTTTCTCCCTTCCCCCAGCTCCTATAAGGATTCGGGGGAGAAGGGACTTGCTCAGGGCCACTCGTAAATGCTACACCAAGATATGAACTCAGGTGCCTGGATCTCACCTCGCTTCCCTTACAAACAGGACCCAAGGCACATATGGGGGGGGTGCAGGGGGCACCACACCGTGGCCAGAAGGGGGCGTTACTTGGCTAAGTTGCACAGGATGTGGCTGTCGGGTTTCTAAGGCCCTGCTTCTAGCTCCTCCTGGGCAACACACCTTCCAGGGAAGCCCAGGGCCTGCCACCCACATCCCCCTCGGTGTCACATCTGGACTGCCCAGCCCACAGGCTGCCTCCCTGATCTCACCCCAGGTTGGCAACCAGGAATTCAGCAGAGCCTCATGTGCCTTTGCGTCCCCAAAATGTCTCGTATGGAAGGCCAGGAAAAGCCTCTTAGAGAACGAGAAAGTGCCACATCCTCCACACCTTTCTAGGTGCCCTGGCCTCTGTCCAGCTCCTCGCCCTTCAGAACACCTCCAGCCACTGCTGCAGTTAAACGAACACGCCCCCACCCCCCGCGGTGGGCAGGGCTGACAGTACTCTCCTGGTTTTACAATAAAGGAACCCAGAGAAGCTGAGCAATTGGATTCAGGTCCCACCACAAAGGAGGGGCCGACCTCAACCAGGACCCATGCTCCTAGGGCTCCGGAGGGGAACTGAAGGGGGTGGGGGTAGGGCCACAGGATAGAGGGGGTGGAGGTACTTAAAAATGTCAGGCCTCCAGGAGCCATCGCCTGTATCCCCTAGCTCCGCCTCAGGCTCCCCATCTTTAAAATGGGAGTGAGGAGCCCTGGCTGGTGTGGCTCAGTGAACTGAGGACCATCCTGTGAATCAAAAGGTCACCAGTTTGATTCCCAGTCAGGGTACATGCCTGGGTTGCAGGCCAGGTCCCTGCAGGGGACTCACAAGAAGCAACCATACATTGATATTTCTCTCCTTCTCTCCTTCCCTTCCTCTCTAAAGATAAATAAATAATTTTAAAATAAAAAATAAATAAAAATAAATAAAATCTTCAAGAAATGAAAATAAAATAAAATAAGAAAAGAAAAGAAACGGGAGTGAGATCTCTAAAGTCCCCCTGCACTTATTCTCGGGTGCTTGGGACAAGCTGGAAAGCAACTAGCGGAACAATTCCACATGCCTCCGCCAGTGGAGCTTAAGTCCTAAGAAGAGAATGAGTCTTGAATCAAGACCAGCAGGGGCTGCAGGAGCTCCGGGGCCAGGAGGCTCTGGATGGTGCCAAACAAACTTGCATCTTCAACGCTGGCCCTTCAGAGAGCCAGCCAGGCCAGGGGGGAAAAAACAATGGGGATGGCAGAGCCCTGCATTCTCCTGCCTCGCCCACTAAGTGGCCTTGAACCGCCCCCCTTCCTCAGTTCGCTTCACCTACTGGACAGAAGAGTCCCTTCTGTCCAATAGGTGACCTCTCAGGGCCTCCAGCTCGCAGTGTTGGGAACAGCTTTCAGAGTCCTATTCCTCGGAGACACAAACAGGAGGAGACACTTTTCAACAATTGAGGCAAAATGTTGCACGGGAGTGAGACTCTGCAGAGGCGCCCTGACTGGGGGCGGGCCCACCTGGGCGGAGAGCAGCTCCACGGGTGCTGGGTGCCCCACGGGCAGGAGCAACAAGACCGCCGAGGTCTGTGAGGAGGTTCTAGGTCTCTGCACTTCCTCTCTGGAGATGATCCCCATGCCCAGCAGTGGGGAACCCTCGGTGGGAGAGGGATGCACCGCACGCCATCTCCCTGAGGGTGCCTGGGTGGGGGTGGGTGAAACAGCATTGTGTCCTGGCTCAGATCACGGGTCTGACGCTGGGCAGTATGGGTTCACATCTCAACTCTGCTGCTTAACAAGCAAAGTCTTCATATCCGGGCACCTCAGTTTCCTCCCCTCTACTAAGCCTCACTGGATGAGATAACACAATGTCGAGTGCTCAGCATGAGAGGGCAGGTGCCACTGCAACCCCGTAGACAGGCTGCAGCTGTTTGGAAAGGTCAGGGGGCTGGGGAGAGCTCGGGTGGGGGATGCTGGGGAAGGACATTGCTGAGGTCCATAAGGGTTTCTAGGGAAGAGAGGCCCAGAAGCTAGGTGTCCCCGAGACGCATCTGTACAGTGAGTGACTCCTGTGTTGCCTCAGAGGCACATCTCTGGGCGTGTGGGAAGCTAGTACCTGGGTATGGATGTGGGTCACCAGTCACCTCTGGTGATAGCACCAGTTGCCAGCCAGCTTATGCCTATGGGGCCACATATGAAGGTCCTCCTGCACCAGAGCTGAAAAGACTTTAGGTTTGGCTCTATCCTCTCATTTTACAGATGGAAAAACTGAGGCCTACATAGGGGTACTGAGGGCGAAACCTGAAGACAGCTTTACTCCCCATCCTTCCATTGGGCATTCCCCCCAAGGAGCATCCCACCCACTGGGACACCTACCTACGACATCTGGCTCTGGCTCGGTGCCCAAGTACCGCCCTTGGGGCCGTGAATCCACCAGCTGGAACCTCCTAGACTCAAGGTTCTCCAGCACCTGCTCATAGCTCTTGAGCAGAGAGCGGTCAAATGTGGCTTTGAAGACTGCCGGCTCTGGCCGAGAGGGCTCAGACGTCACAGGGTGGCCCTCCTTCAACCAGTTCCGGAAGCCACCATTGAGCACCGACACCATGCGGTGGCCGAACAAGCGGAACATCCACCAAACCCGAGGTGCATAGTAGCTGCCCAGATCGTCGCCATCGTACACCACCACGTGGGTGTTATTGCTGATGCCCAGGTGGCCCACATAGTCTGCGAAGACCGCCTGGCTGGGCAGCATCATCTCGTAGGGTGAGGACTTATCCTTGCACTCCTCTATATCAAAGAAGGAGGCGCCAGGCACGTGGCGCTCTAGGTACTCCTTGTGCGCATCCCGGGTGCCTGGTGAATACCAGGATCCGTCCAGTACCCGCAGGCCAGGCCCCAGCTTCCCAGCCCGGACCGACTCTGCCAGCCACTTGGTGGAGACCAGCGCCCGGTAGAGCACCTGTTGAACCATGGTTTCAGCTCTGCGCTTCACCTGGCGCGGGTGAGAACCAGGAAAGAGACGTGTATGAGGATTGCGTGTTCAGTGTGGTGGGACCTGGGAGGAGCTTTTTTCCCCACCCAACCCTCCCGGGCCGGTGTGTTTATAGCAACCCAGCGGTTTGCAGCGTGTAGCGTTCATTCCCTAAGGAAAGCTTCTACGCCCTTTCCTGGGTTCCCCTCACGAAAGAGGTGTCAAAAGAGCTTCTGAGTTCTACAGGGGGGAGCTAGCCCCAGAAGCTACAATCCTTGCCCTCCGGATGCCAGGGCCAGAAAAGATGCCCAGGATGGGGGCAGACTGCATCTTGGGCTTAGAGCCCTCTTTCCTGGGAGGGTAGGAGAGTGAGCGCGTGGGAGAGGGATCGCTGCGGTCCCACACCGCCCCCCACCCCTGCCCGCGCCTCTGGTCTCGAAAACCTTCCTGCGGCTTCTAGGCAGCTGGGTCTAGCCAACCCCCAGTATTCCCGCGTCTGGTCCCAGTTCGGTGCTCTCTGCCCTAACTGGGTCAGGGGTTCCTGGGGTATCATACCGCCCTCTCCACTGGGTCCCTCCATTGGGTCCCTCCCCTGGGTCGAAGGTGGCCAGACCGGTGGCACAATCCCGAGCGGCCCGGGCGCTGGTCGACGCCCACACCCGCGGCACTTACTCGCCCTCGCTGTAGCCCCGGCTCCCGCCCCTGCCGACTGGAGAAGTCACTGGTCCAAACTCCAAAGCCGACACTCTCCAGCCGGCCTGAACCATCGCACCGCCGCCCACGGGGGGAACGCGCGGCGCCACTCGCCTCGGCCCTGCGCTGCCCGTCCCGCTGCGTCCGCTCCCGGACCGCCACACAGCGTGCGGCATCTCTCAAATCCCTGGAGACCCGCGGAGGAAGTGGGGTAGCACCGGAGCGGCGCGGAGTGAAACTTGGCAGCGCAGGCTCCCCCCCTAAACCCGGCCAATGAAAGGAGCGAGCAGCGGCGGATCCGAGTGGCCGCGGCGGAGGGCTGTGCCTGAGTCTCCTCCTTTTGGCGGAAGGTTGGTGGCGAGAGGAGGTGACAGCTGCGGCTGCGGGGAAGGGGAGCCTTGCGGCGGGTCCCATGGCAGAGCCCGGAGTCCGAGAGCCTGAAACCGGGGTAACTGCTCAGGCGTCCTGCTTGATCGCTTTAGGGGGAGGCCGATCGTTGGGGTGCGTGGCGCAGAGCCCCCTACGGGCCGGAGCAGAGGCAGGGGCTGCAGTCTTGGACGGAAGGCGGTGTACCCTAAGCCTGGCCGGTCGCAGCAGCTTGAGACGCCTTGCAGGGTGGGGTCGGAATGGCGAGTAGGGAGCCGTCAGGGGGGGAGGGGGACACCTGGTGCCACCAGAAACGACGGGAGGGAGGGGGGACTAATAGAGCCTGATAGGGTCCAACTGACCCAGAGGTGCCAGGAGGAGAAACTGGCAGAGAACTTGCCAGAATGAAGTGAATCTACTAACGTATGTCAGGGCCTGCGTGGTGAGGCACTTTTTTCTTGGGGCTTTTGCTTAGTTCCCACAACCACCTGCTGCTTATTTAAAGACTGAGACCAGGGAGAGAAGTGAAGCTGTTTGCCCTGGGGGCACCCCGTGTTTTTGAGGTCAGATCTGAAGCCCACTGGGCACCAGCTGCCTTTGTTTACCTTGCCAATCTTGAGGCCTCATATCTTTAAAAATAATTGCCTTTGTTTTTTCACTGAATTGTAAGTTTCTATACTCTAATTTTTCACAATGGCTGTGTTTAACAACTACTTCCTGAAAATCTTACCACTGGCAGGACACTGTCCTGCTCAGCTTTTGCATGAACTGTTACGTATGCCTGGGATGCTCTCTCACCCCTTGTACATTTTTTGGTTTATTCTGAAGTAATTCTGTCCTCGCAGGAAGCTGCCAAAAGCCATACTTTGATAAGCATTTATCCAGTGAAGCATCTGAGCTTTGTGCTTTGCAGTGGGGGCAGAGGGGGTTCTAGGAAGGTCAGGGCCGATAGGAACCCTGCCCTTCAGGGGCCCACCCAGATGGAGGCCTGGGACTCACCCTTCCCCAAGCGGGGCTGTTTACCCTCCTGAGATGGGCTGGGGCTGTTCTGTGTGTCCTGGAGTCCTTTCCTCCCAGAGCGCCACCCAACCACACTGGTCCAGGCCTGCCAAGCACACAGAGATGTGACCCCCACCCACCCCTCAGTGACACAGTGAGAGCCTGCTGGCTCTCCCAGGCCCTCTGCCTCCCAGTCTCTTAGATTCTAGGTTTGCAGCTGTCCTTTCAGAGGCCACCAATGAGAGTAGCTTTGAAGAAATAATGGGATTCGTATGAAGGTGTCCTGAGTGATTATTGACACCAGTCAAATACAGGGCACCATCATGGCCCTCTGCATTCGTCATTCAACCTTTGCTAAAAGGCCTCATTATAAGACATAGAAACGCCCCTGGCCAGTGTGGCTCAGTTAGTCCAAGTGGCATCCTGGTGTCCCATAACTGAAAGGCTATGAGTTTGACTTGTGGTCAGGGCACATACCTAGGCTGCGGTTGGTTCCGTCCTGGGTCCAATGGGCGCTCCAGGCACCTATAGGAGGCAATCAGCCAATGTCTCTCTCTCTTGCTTCTATGTTTCTCTCCTTTTCTCTGTAAAACAGCAAAGAAAAAAGTCCTCGAGTAAGGATTAGGAAAAACAAAAAAGGAAATGGAAATGGGCCAGGGAGCCCAACACGCCCACCCTCACATGAATTGTTAAACTGCAGAGTGAAATCTGTACTGATTCTTCTCACTCTAAATGTATCCTTAAGGGGAAAAAATCAAAGAGCCCCAAGAATGGTGGGGGGCAGGGGCTGCTGGGGTTCACAACTGAGGTCTCAGGAGGAGGCCCGCAGCACCCTCAACATCACCCAGCTGTTGTGCAACCCACAGGTTCTGGGATGGCCCTTTAGCCAAAGCCCTCTTGGCAGCCTCCTCATTTCAAAGGTCAAGCTTCCTGGGTTCTTGGAAAGGTCAAATCAGTTTGGGTTCCCCCTCTTCCAGGAAGCCTTCGCACCCCAGGCTGAGCCAGTAGCCCCTTCGGGCTCCCACCGAACCCCAGCCTTTCCTTAATATATTGTTTCTCAAGCAGGCCTGTGGCAAGTTTCTCAGTGCCCGGTGCTTGGCCTGGCCCGGTGGGAAAAGCAGTTCCTAGAAGTTGTCCTGCAGGGAGACTGAGGGGCTGGGCCCTGGTCATCAGTGACCTAGGGCAGGGGAAGAAGCCCAGCCTCGAGAGGGGAAGCCTGGCTTCATATCCTGAGCCTGCCTGTGACCTGCTCAGCCCTTACCTTGTAGCCTGGCCCAAAAGGCCCTCCTCCAAACTCTTGTTCTCTACCTACTCACCCTCTTCCCCTCTGTGGTGGGACTCTGTATCCCGGTGCAGATGCAAAGGTTGTGCTCTGCCCAGGGGTTGCCCAGCTGAGGGGCTTGGCCTAGAGGCTCTGCCTCTACCTTGAAGAAGCGGCACCTTTCTCTAATTTGTGGGCTGCTGGCACAGGGGCTCAGTGTGCTGGGGGCTTCTCGGCTTTGGAAGGCTGTGGGCTGTCCTGGTGGTGGGCAGGTGGGCTGCTGCACTCTGGGCTGCTGGCCCCTGTGCAGGGAAATGGGGGGGGGGGGGAGTGAGGTGCTGAGTCGCTGTTGCTGCTGCAGCAAAAGATGCAGAGAGAAGGCTCAGGCTCAGGGGGCAAGATCGGACCTTGCTGGACTCTGGAAGCCTGTTCCAGACCTGCCGGTGAGGCCTGGATTCTGGTGCCATACAGCCTAGTGCGCAGTCTGGTGTCTCCACTTCTCAGCTATTGACCTGGGTCAAGTTAGTACACTTCCTTGAGCCTTGGTAGCCCCTCTGTGGAACAGTGAGAATAACGCCAAACCTCTTGAGGACGCTCACTCCAGCCTCCTCCGGATCCTGCCGTGTTCTAGAGTGTGGCGAGGAGTAAATGATGCACACAGCCAGGACCCAGCGAATCCCAGCTACTCTTCCTGTTAGGCTGCTTATGAACGTGTTTGTTGAATAAGTTCCACTAGGGACCCTCCCTGGTGGGCAAGTGTGCTGCTCGCATCTAGTGGGGGCTGAGGCTTTTGCCCCTGCTCGCTTTAAAGTACCAGCAGGGCTTTCCTCTGCTTGGGTCTTCTCCCTTTCTGCCCCTTCCCTCTCCCCTACTAACCACCCCCACCCCCACCACAAGCAGAAGTGAGGGGCCCTCCTGGCCCCCTCAAGGGGTCATGGTCATTTGGTCACTGTGCTGGGTATAAATCCTGGCAGGGGAGGGGAGAGAGAACTGAGTGACCCAAGTCTGCACCTCGGTTCACCACCGCTGATTTTCTGTATTCTCTGGTCTCTGCCCCCCTCCCACCCCGCCCCCCTCCACCTCCCCGGCTGGCCTTGCCCCAGCCCCAGCCTCAGGGACAAGGGGCAGGGGTGTTCCTGCCCAGGAGCAGGCCTCTTCCTGGATTCCCTCCTGACATCCTCCCTGTCTGCCAGGCCTGCTGCCCCAGTGTCTGGGCCGCAGCCACGCCCCCGCAGCAGCTCTTCCCCGCGCTGGTGTCCGCGCAGTGGGTGGCGGACGCGTTGGGGGCTCAGCGCGCTGGTCAGCCCCTCCAGCTGCTGGACGCCTCCTGGTATCTGCCCAAGCTGGGCCGTGATGCGCGACGCGAGTTCGAAGAGCGGCACATCCCTGGCGCCTCCTTTTTTGACATCGACCAATGCAGTGACTGCACATCGCCCTACGACCACATGCTGCCCAGCGCAGCGCACTTCGCAGAGTACGTGGGCAACCTGGGCGTGGGCGCCACCACCCACGTGGTGGTTTACGACGCCAGCGACCAGGGCCTCTATGCTGCGCCACGTGTCTGGTGGATGTTCCGTGCCTTCGGCCATCGCGCAGTGTCCCTGCTCGATGGTGGCTTCCGCAACTGGCTGCGCCAGGGCTTCCCGCTGAGCTCTGGCAAGAGCTGCGCGGTGCCCACCCAGTTCCGAGCCACCCTGGACCCCACCTTTGTCAAGACATTTGAGGACATCAAGGAGAACATTGAGTCCCAGCGCTTCCAGGTTGTGGACTCCCGCGTCCCCGGCCGGTTCTGGGGCACAGAGCCTGAGCCCCGAGAAGGTAATAGACTGGCCAGAGGGCCTGGGAGGGGCCCTGGGGCTGCGGTTGGGCACACCCTGGCCACTGTCCTTGCTTTTAAAGGACACGACATGGGGTAGGAGCCTGAGGTCTGGTTTCTAGTCACTCACTCTCTGAGCCCCGCTGGCTTTATTCCTCAGGTGGGGCAATAATACTTGCCCCCCCCCACATACTTGGGGCAATGACTACCGAAAAATTTGGGGGAGTCCATGGTGCCCTGTGTATGTGTGAGAACCCACAAAGCTTCTGCCCAGTACTATGGGTGTAGGGGTCACTGCAGAATAAGAGGGGTGGTGGGCAAGCCCAGTGTGGGAAAAGCTCCAAAGAGACGGGGCTAATGGGGCCCACGCCATCCCAAGGGGGATAGAGTCTAGGAAGAGGAGGAGGCCGAGGAGGAAAGGGAAATCCCTCAGAGGGGCCGAGGCTGGCGGGGTGGGGGGGCAGCACTAAATAGAGGTGGCTGCCCTGGGTTGGGGCAGAAACAGAATAGAGGGGGCTGCTGCCTGGGGGTGAGGCAGGGCCTTCTGTGTGGGGCTTGATTCTCCAGGCAAGAAGCCTGCAGGGAAGCCCCGTGTGAGTCAGAGAGGGGTCTCCACAAAGCAAGCGAGTCAGCAGCCACTTGGTGTGAGCTTTTTAATGATCCCTCAAGGTGTCCGCAGTCACCACAGAGAAGAGGAAGAAATGGAACCTTAACACGGTGACGTTGCTGTGGGTGTCAGGAAGCGGCCGGGCCAGGAGCTGAGGTCCTGGAGCCCATACACACAGTGCCAGTGGGCAGCCTGCGATTCCCCAGCCACTCCTGTGCCTGCTTCACAGAGGGAGTCAGGAACTTGCCACTTCCTCCAGGAAGCACTCCCCGCATGGCACCCCTGCGCCCCCTAATCAAGGCTGGAGCTTCTCTGTGTTGGCAGAGCCGCTTGGGCTCACCCCGTCCTGGCTCTGTTTTGGGTGGCCCGAGGGCAAGGTTGTCCTTGTCCCCAGTGCACCCTGAAGCTCACCCGGCGGCTGGCAGAGTTGGTGCCTCAGAGAGGTTTGGTAGATTCTGAAGGTCCCTGCCACACAGAACCCTGCCGAGCAACGTGATGTTCAGTCAGACCGTGTGCAAACGACTGGTACCCAACCATTTTTAAACCTACGTGGGTGGTAATGTCATACATTTCAGCTTAACGGAGGATGCCACCTGACCCCTTTGAGTCCTTCAGTTCAGCCCCCAGGGAGTGGAGGGGTGGTGACGGGGAGTGAAGCAACATAGGACAGTGAGCCAGAACCAGACCTGGGTTCAGAGCCCTGCCCTGGACTGCACTGGCTGTGTGACATCTGGCCGGCAGGTCACCTAATCTCCAAATTGTGGCTTCTGCACGTGTAAGGTGGCAACAGAGCATGGAACTGAAAGGACGTGGTCGGCATCAGATGCCACATGGCAGCCAGCATGTAAAGCACTCTGCTCCATGTGGGCACACAAGGTGCACACGCAGGAAATGGGCAGTGACGTAATGAGCAGGTGCCTCTCTGGTTGACATGCCTGCCTCTGTCGTGCCTGCTGCTCCAGGAAATGGGTGACAAGGAGATGGCACCCCGCAGGTCTGTTGTCACGCTGAACCAAGCTGATGTGTGTCGAGGCTCCGCCTGCACCAGCGCAGAACATCGCTCTTCCCATCATTCCCACTCCACCGCCCGAGGCCTGGCCAAGTGCACCTGTGATGGGCCACACGGTTCCAGCAGGGAGAGGAGGCCTGCTTTGCTTGGTGGGGCTGAAGGCGTGGGGACAGTCCCCTTCTGGCAGGAGCCAACCTGGGCTGAGAGCTTGCTCTGCTTCTTTGCTCCAGGCTGATCTGTTAGTAACATCTCCCACTGACCCTGCTCTCTGCATCTGTTAAGGGGAACTGCGAGACACATTCCAACCTCACCGTGGACTTGAGTGCTGGCTATACATGAAGTCCTGAAAAGAGATAGTGACGTGGGTCAGCAGCTCCCTGTAGGAGCGTCACCCCACTGCAGGGGGGAAACTGAGGCACAAGCCACCCTAGAGGCCAAGTGGCTGTTGGGGGCTATTTTGTTGCACTATCAGCCCTTGGTGTGAACATGGGAATGTTAGCAACACAGGCCTCAGAGGAGGCGGTGAGTACAGAATGGCCAGTGGTGAAAGCAGAACACATGCTTGGGAGCCCGGGGAGCTTCTGGAGGTGTGAGTGAAGGGACCTCCCTCCAGATGAGGGGTTCTCTAGCCTTGCCCAGGCTCTTCCCACTACAGGCCAAATAACCTTTGGAAAACGGAAGTCTCACTTCCTCTCTTGGTCATGTCAGAGCTCTAAGGCTTAATCCAGGCCTGCGAAGGTGGTCCCACCTGCCTCAGTTTCCCCTTGGGCCTTGGCCTACCCACTGTCTGGACTTTTGCCACAATGACCTTTAACCCCTCTAAGCACCATGCTATTCCCTGTCCCTAGAAGCCCTTCTTCCTGGGATGTTCTCAGCCCTCACGGCCCAGGCCCGTCGACGTGGCTGAATCCTAGTCACCCTTCGGGGCCTTCTCAGAGACCACCCCTCCCTGGCAGTGTTGCCTGATGGTCAGCGCACAGGCTCCAGGGCCTGTCGGCCCGCCCTGCCTTGGGCAGGTGAGTCCATGTGCCTCATCTGTGCAAAGGGGAGGGTGAGAATTTCGTTCCCATAGAGTTTGGGGAGGATTCAAGGAGAAACTGCAGCTGAGGGGCTGGTACGGGTGCCTGGCCCAGAGCGAGCACTCAATAATGCCGGCTGTTATTACCTGTGACGTGCCCCACGCAGCAGGGCCTTTGGGAGCCTCCTCATCCTTGTAATTACTGGGTTATGGCCCGTCTGCCCTGCCAGATCGGAACTCCTAGACTGCGCGTACCGCCCATCCCCGAAAGGCAGAGGTCTTGTTTATCTTCATTGCCCCAGGACACCTAGTCGTCAGGTAACTCGGGCAGCCTGTGGCTCTGGGGGGCCCAGTCTGGGGTTCAGATTGCAACCAGCAATTTGCTAGAGGCATGACCTTGGGCGGTACTGAACCTCAGCACCTCCGTCTGTGAAATGGGAATGCCCGTACACTGAGCCCGGGCCTCCAGCTGTGAGGACCACATGAGAGGGCACACACAGAGGGTTTAGCGCCACGGCCGAGTGGGAGGCTCTTAGTACCGTGGGGTCTGCTCATACCACCCTTATATTTGTTCCCTCCTCCTGCTCTCCTGCCGCAGACATTGAACCTGGCCACATCCCCGGCACGGTGAACATTCCCTTCGTGGACTTCCTGACCAGTGAGGGCCTGGAGAAGAGCCCCAAGGAGATCCGCCGCCTGTTCCAGGACAAGATGGTGGACCTGGCCCAGCCTCTGGTGGCCACCTGTGGGTCCGGCGTCACAGCCTGCCACGTGGCTTTGGGGGCCTACCTCTGCGGGAAACCTGACGTGGCCATCTATGATGGCTCCTGGGTGGAGTGGTACATGCGGGCCCAGCCTGAGGAAGTCATCTCTGAGGGCCGGGGGAAGACCAGTGGGAAGACCCACTAAGGTTGGGCAGGACAAGACCGGGGAAGCTCCGGTGACACCCAGCCACCAGCTCTGTCCCGCCTGGTTGTTTGGATGCTGCTGTTACCGGAAGAGCGTTTCTTCCTCCAACCCAAGTGGCACATGGGGTGACATCCCAGAGGCCAGGAGTTCTTTCTGATGTGTGGGCTCCCAGTGGTGGCGGAAGAGAAGGTGGCAGTGGGCACGGGAAGGGGAGCCACCCACATGGTGCTGAGCTGGGCCCTACCTCCATTCTGTTTTACATTTGACAATAAAACAGCCAAGTGCTAAGTGCCACCAACGCTGGGACTGCCTCGGTTTCCTAAGCACAGGGGGCTCCTTGGGGCCTGAGGGTCTTGGGAACCTGTCCCTGCCTCTGAGCGGCACTGGGGCCCCAGAGCCCTTTCATCCCTGTAACTGGAATGCCCCCAACGAACTGTCTTCCACCCCATGATGTTGGGGTTGGGGGGTCTCCCTTCTGGGGTAGTCAGGGTGAAGCTTGCCATGCTGTGTCTGGAGTCCCACCCAGAGTCCCTAGTAGGTCAGCAGCACACCTCATTTCCAGGCAGAGGTGCCTAACGGGAGCTGGCACCACGCTGAGGAGGACCACCCTGGCCCAGCAGGGTACACTGGAGGACAGCAGAGTTTAGTTAAATTGGAGGAGAATCTAATTTTTCATTTATTTGGGGGGGGGTGTAATTTTAGACTCTGGGAGACCACACTTGGAGGCTCGCCTCTGGAGCTGCTGGGGATGGGCAGACCCAGTGGGGGGGGGTCCATCCTTTCTGTACAAGGAGAACCCCTTCCCACAGGCTTCCCTTGTGGCAGGACTGTGTTCCCCTCCCTCCACCTGTCTTCTGTGCAGAGGCGGACAGAGGCGTTTGAGAAGACTCCAAATGCCCCCGGTCAGAACCCAGGCCATCCCTCCCCATGTGCAAGCCCCCCAGGCACCTGTCACTCGTACGTAGATAGCCAGTGTCAGCCAGTTTCAGGGGGACCCCAGCATGAGAAAAACAGGCAGCACCTTTCCTGAGGCAACCCAGTGGGGTTACAACAGAGCCAGAGCCAGCCCTAGATTTCCTGACATCACGTTTCTTCTGATGATGCTGGTCACCTCCCAAGCCCACGGGGCTGGGGCGGGGCGGGGCCAGGACAGAAGCCTGGTTTTCCAAATAAGAGCTCCAGAGTAAGCCGCAGCCTCGCTGAGCCTCAGCTGCCTCATCTGTAAAGTGGGGATAGTATGTGCTCTATTCAGAAGGGATTTCAGGCAAGGGCCACGCCTGGAGCCCAGCGGAGCCCCATCTTCCTAGTCAGGGTGCCTCGACCTCTGCACTGGGGGGAACGTTTGGACCAGGTCACTCGGGTGGAGGGCTGTCCTATGCCCTGCAGGGTGTTTAGCAGCATCTCTGGACTCTACCCACTAGATGTCAGAGGACCCCTCAGTTGTGACAGTCAAAACCGTCTCCAGACATGACTAAATATCCACCTGTGGGTTGGGGGGCAGAAATCACCCCCCGTTGGGAACCTCTGCTGTAGGAACCAACGCCGCGGTCGACCTCGGGGGTCAGCAGTGGTGCAGACAGGGACCTCCTCGGGGAGGGAGCCCTTCCCCTGGGGATGAAGGACAGCAGCCGAGGAACCTTCCTTTGATGCTGGCCTCCGGCAAGCCCCACTGTCTTTCCCGGGAGTGTCCCCACTTCTCCAAGGAGCAAGGTTTGTCTGCCAACACATGGGAGCTTCTGACTTGGCTTCCGTCTCTGCTACCCCGTGCAAGGCTGCCGGACCTTGGCCACATTTCTGATTGTGTTTTTAGGGCGGGGGAAAGAGAGGGAGAGGAACATCAATGTGCAAGAGAAACATCAATTGGTTGCCTCTCACACGCCCCCAACTAGGGACCTGGTCCGAAACCCAGGCATGTGCCCTGACTAGGAATTGAACTGGCGACCTTTCAGTTCACAGGCCAGTGCTCAGTGCACTGAGCCACACCAGCCAGGGCCATATTTCTGAGCCTTGGTTTCTTCATCTTTAAAATGAGAGCAATATTACCTTCCTTGAGCAACATGGAGATCAAATAAGAGAATCCATAGAAACTGGTCAGCTTGGTGCCAAGCACAGTCGACATCCACGGTTACTATTACTTTTTAAAAGACTTTTACTTAGGCAGCATGTTGAGTGCTCCCTGTACTCCGGGCATTGCCGGGAGGGAGCAAGGAGGTGAGAAGGCGAGCTCAGAGAGACTTAGAGCTTTGCCTCAGGGCACACACCAAATTCAAGAGAGGAATTCAACTGGAGTCAAAATTCTCAGGGTCAGAGCCTCTCCCACGAGCCTCGCCGGCCTGTGGGAGTTTTCCAGGAGGTCTGGGAACACACACGACAGGCTCATGTAAGATGGCCAAGTGCCTCCCCAGCTCTGTGAGGAGACACCTTGTGCTGTGGGATATAAATAAGCAAGGGTGTTCAGTTAGTCTCCCTTTGCTCACCCAGTCCACGCCCAGCAAGTGCAGAGGCCAGTCTGAGTCAGGGCGTCTTCCTCCTGGGAAGGCCCTCCTCCATGGGTCTAGACAAGTTCAGAGGAGCCCAGCCCAGAGGCAGAAGAAAGGAGGCGGAGCCATGCCTTCTAGAGTTCTCAGAACTTCACTTGAACTTCACTGGCCAGCCCTGAAGCTCTACTCCCCGCCACCCTGCCTCCCACAAGCCTGAGTTCCCAGGATAACTAACCATTCTCTGCTTCGCTGCAGGGGCCAGGCCGCCCATCCACTGTGCGTATTGCAGGTAGGAGCTTGCAACACAGTGGGGACGATGCAGTTTTTGTCCACTGAGCAAATACTTGCTGAGCACCCCTCTGGGCCAGGGACATCGGGAAGGTGCCCAGCCTTGCCGAACCATGAGTGCTGGGATGGGGCCGTTCTCTGGGTCGTCCTGGGAGGGGTCATGGCCTGAAGAAGCCCCCACCCCACACTGGGATCAATTCTGCGCGGGGTCCCAGAGGGTCTGCCTTCCAGGCCCTTCTGGCTGGGCTGTCAGCCGTCACCTCTGAAAAATGGGAGGGAACTCGGCCCCGCCACGCACCCACACACAGGGTGGGTGTGGTGTCAAATAAGGTGAAGCTCAGACGATAAGCTGTCACTCCTACTGGGACAACCCAACCGTGTAAGCAGAACGAAGCTTTATTATTTTCCACTTATGGCGAGTGAATCACCTGGGAGGAGATGAAGTTTTCAGGTTGACTGACACTTTATCATTTTAAGCACCAAACTCTAACATATTAAACTAGGAGGGGGCGGAACATGGTATGCTGAGGGCGCCCGAACTCCCCGAGGCTTCGTTTCTCTGCTTTATCACACTGTGCTACCTTCAGGGGCCCCTGGGCACCCCTTCCATTTGCCCCTGGACTAACTGGCCCCAATGGATGTGCCTGACCAGGGCTCCAGCTCCAGAGTCCCCACCTGCTTCGAGGTGGCCCACCTCTCCGCATGGGGCCCCCCCGTTCCAGTGGCTTAACTCACTGTGCTGAACTGGTGGGGGCTCTCGAATCCGAGCCCGCAGCAGAGGGCAGGGCTCCAATCCCTGCGCCCACTGCCCACTCTTCTGGCCGAGTTCCCTGACTCCACGTGCGTGGCTGCATGGGTCAGCCTTGCTCAGACCAGGCAGCTCTCGGGCAGATCCCAGGTTAGGAGTGGGAGGGGGATCCTGGATGGAAGGGCTACAGGGTACTCAGCCACTGCAAGACAGAATTGGGGAGGGTCGCAGGAGAGAGATGGGGGTTCTCTCCAGGTGGGGGGTTCCTAAGCCCCCTGCAAAGGCACTGGCATGCACACATGCTCACACCTTTGCTCACAGGTGAGGACTGAGGGAGCCAGAGGTTAACTGACATGCTACAGGCGCACTTGGGTCTGTTTCTCTGAGACTCTTGTGTACAACACGCACCCCCTCTCTTCAAAGCGTGCAGTGGCAATAAGCAGGGGAAAAGGCACAACGACTGGCTGAAAGCATGCGACACGCTGCAGAACTGTGTGGCTCAGGATGAGATGGGGGGCCTCCCGGAAGGCCCAGGGGGGTTGGGTCCCAGGGAGACTTCCACAAGCTGCTGCAGTGCGGAGAGCTGGTACCCCAGGAACACCGGTTCCTGTGCACTTTCTTCCCACCTCTCCTCCTGCCTCCTGTAGCCCTCCCCCGTTTCTCAACCACAAAAGGCTTAAAAAATCAGGTATCTAATGAAACTACACACACACTTCCTCGTGATCCGGCAGTCCCACTTCCAGGATTTGCCTTGAAGGCACACTTCCACGGGCACACAAGTCCTTCCACACTGAGATGCTTGTTACAGCATCATCCGTGGTTGTGCAATATCGGGGACCCCCTGAATGTAACCGTGGAGAAGGACGTCTGAAGAGGCTGCAGTCAGGTCGCATGGCGGAGACCTGTGTCGATGTGGCAGGAACGGGAAGGGCTCTGAGAAGTGTGTGGACTGACTTCTGGGACGCACTGTTAAGTGAGAAAGAAGCAGAGGGCACGAGCGTATCCACGGTACGCTGCCTTCCATGTAAGAAGGGAGGGGAGGTAAGAAAACGTGCGTGCATCTGTCCATTCCTGCAAAAGAAACACAGGAAGATCGACCAGAAACAAACCAGACCGGCTGTCTATGGGGACAGGTGGGGACAGGGCAAGGCGGCTGCGGTGACACTGGTCTACTTCTCTGAATATGACTTCTTGCATCCTCTGACTTTTAGAACTATGCCCTGTTTTGCATACTCTGGGAGATTAATTAACGGGGAAGGGGAGGATGAAGTGCCAACACCTACGGAAACAAGCGAACCTAACTGGGCTTCAAACAGGTAACAGAACAGAACGGGGGAAAACGAACCCCATAACCTCCCCTACCCACCCAAGGGCTTCTTGAGTGTGGTATTTGGACTGTTTTGACTGTATATCCTCCGTGAAAAGACAAAACACACTCACCCTGGGAATAAATATCAAACCCTTTTTATTGGCTTGTGTTTTGCAGAGTTAATGGGTCACTGATTATGAAGCGAGGACTGAGCAGACGTTGTGGGTCCCCCCATCAAGGAGAGGAAAACTGAACTGGGGTGAAATTGTGCAGTGGGGCTGGAACTGGAGGCACCCGTGTGATCTCAGGGTTTCTAAGACAGATGTAGAAGTAGATCTCACGCACACGCATGTGCGTGCACGTGCACGTCTCCTAGCTCCAGCCCTGCTCACTGAGAGGGCCTGGAAGCAACGCCACCTAGGGCCACAAGCCTCACTAGGGCTCAGGCTCAGCTCTTCACGTCATTATCCACCCAAAAGACCTGGAGCTGCCGGGACCATTTTGCCAGAAACGAAGGAAGGGCCCCAGAGCCACTGGGACACACTTGTCAAAAGGACACCAGGGCTTGGGGCCTAGGGGCTGGGGTTGGGGGACAGAGGGGTGCAGGAAGGAGGAATCAGAAGTTATTACCTAATGGACGCAGATTTCAGTTACTCAGGATGGGAAGGGATAACGGTGACGATGTTGCCACACTGTGAGTGTGCTTAATGCCACTGAACTGCACTCTTTAAACAGTTGTGATATCAGAATAACTTGTCCCTACCCTCATAGGTGTACGCACAGGGGCCGTCAAATCACACTGACAAAGACAGTTCTCAGTCCCGTGGCAACATGCACACCTATGGGAGCTTGCAAACGGCCGTGGCTCAAGGAGGGAACGGGGTACTCGCCACGTTGGTAGGGGAAGGGGGCGAGAAAGGGCACTTCCGGAAAATAAACCAGGACAGATGACAGCTGCATGATGACACCTGTTCAGGTGTGGTGCGGATGTCCAGTCCCCAATGACAAGAACCGGTCTTTCCTGGGGGCTTCTGGAGCGGGAGTGTGTGACAATGAAGCCCTTCTGAATTCCTCTGGGTCCCTGACTTTAGGCTGACAGAGGAGTTCGGGGGAAACACCCTCCTCCCAGATGCCTTTGGCGCAAAATGATCTCAGTGCCGACTCAGTGCTGTGGTCTGGGCCGCGACCATGGCAAATTTTATGTTAGGTCTGTTTTACTACAAGTTAAAAGTAGATGAAGTGTTTTATTTAAGAATCTGTTTTTTTAAATGATCTAAGAGCCAGCTTGGAGGGGTGCTCAACTGGTCTAAGACCACATCTCAGACAATCTGAGTGCCAAAAGACATACTAATAGTAACAGATTATATAACCCATAGAAGACAGTAAGAATCCAATACTTCATTCTGATATAAATGAATGAATGAGAAGGGAAATGTCTCCCTTACAATCAAATGCCCCCTAATAAAAGAAGGGATGTTGGAATTCGAAAAATCACAATTTGGCCATCGTTAGAGTAATAATTGTTATAGTCAAAATCATCGATGAATACTAAAATTAATGAAGAGATAAATACGTTTGAAGGAAAACAGGATGTTTTTGCAACTCTTCTCTGAGCCTGAAATTACTTCAAAACAAAATGCTATTTTTAAACACAGATTTCTCTGATTCAGTTTCAGCCAGGGCTGCTGCTACACCCACGTTCCAAAGCAAGGCACTCGGGGACCCTTTGAAGTAGTTCTTTCAGCCGAGGTGGTTCAGGAGTTCAGGTGCCTTAGGGGACCGCAGGGCTCCTGCCTACACCAGAGACAGGACAGATGCTATCGGGGAGCTAGACGCCGGGCAAGGCTTTCTCTATAAGCAGCGTTGGGGTGCTGCCGCCCTTCACTTCCCCTGCCCTATATGGGGAGGCACCTTCCCCCTCTGTGGGCTGAGGGAGATGGGTTTCAGGAGGCCAGTTGCACAGCTTGACCTGTGTGTCCTGCATTCTGGGGGTGGCTCACAGGCTGGGGGGGGCCCGGGCCTGGGAAAGCCTGCAGGCAGATGCTGGCCCACGGGCTACTCGGCAGTGGAATGAGATGTGGCTGTGCTGGGCAGACCGTCGGCCAGGAGCATGGCTGGCTTCAGTAGGACCAGCTGAGGACCCGGGTGAAGAGAGATGGCTTGGAGCGGTACGGAAGGGGCTTTGTGCATGCTAGCTGTGGGGTGAGGCTGGAGGGAGGTGGTCTGTGAATGGAGTGTCCCAGGCAGCTAACAAGGAGGAAACTGTAGTATGAGCCGCTCTTAGCAATGGGGGCTCCAAAGAAACCTCAAAACAATCCTCAAGCCAGTTTGACTCGTTTGCTCTGGCCAGAGCGAAGCCACCCCAGAGGACACGGCGCCAGGCAAGGAAAGCCTTCCTTCCTTTTCCCACCCCTATCCTGTGCCGGCCATGGCGGAGGGGAAGCGGTGGGGCATGGAGGAGAATCTGGGGGCAGGGAAAGCCCACAGAACCCCCCCCCAAGGGTTTCTCCTCTGTAAAATGGGGGTTACGCTCCAGCTCCCCGTTGGGTGAGGATTAAAAGAGAAAACCCATGAAGCTGCTCTTCCAAGAAGGGACAGCAGGGGGCGGCGTAACTAGCAGGCATTTGCTAGTTTGGCCCTCCTCCAGGTAACCATCACCCCAGAAAGCATCTAAGGAATGTTTGGCTTTATCCCCGAAATGGGGAAGACAGCAAACAACTATGAAGAACGCCAGTCTGTGGTTACAAACAAGCCTGTCTGGGATTCTGAGTTTTGTCAAAGCCTCTCCCACCCACCTTCCCAAACAGAAGCCCGCTCCAGACCAAGGACCACTTCTGACATCTTCTTCATCTCTCTGTTTCAATGACTGCCACAAAGCTGTCACTCGACACACAGGGACGACACCGAAGGATGGCTGGGAGGGTGGGTCAGGAGTCCTTTTCCAGCGGTGGGCACACCCACCCCACCCCCAATCTCTGCCACCCAAATGCGGCTTCCCCCCAGACAAAACCCAGCCATGGGCGAGGACGTGGTGGCACCTGTCAACTGCAGTTAAGAGCCCTGGGTCCTGCCACCTGGTCATTAACTGTCCCTCTGTTACAGAGCAGACCCGGGGAGAGGGGTGGTGCAAATGATACACTATTGCTGAATGGACCCACCCTTGTGCTCTGGGGATCCCCCACCCCGTACTAGGTTCGCCTTGCCCACTGCCAGGGGAAGACGTCTTTTGATGCCAGAGATTGGCGAAAAGGAAAGGGATAATTTATTGAAAGAGTTATACAAACTTAAGAGTAATGACTTAATGTCTTCACTGAGATCCCAAAGTCCTTTAGAATACCCACAAACACACAGTCCTTCCTTCCCCCTCTGCCCAGTCTTGGTACCGTATCTCAGAAAAAGAAATCGAAGTCCGTGGTTCTTCTCTGCCCAAGCCATGTGGTCCCAAAAAGATGCTGCGTGGCTGCCGTGCCTGGGTTTCAACCGCAGCACCAACCTCCCTCTGCTGCACCATTTCCAACTCCGCCCACAATTGGCCACAGCGGCCCGCATTCCATAGTAAGTCCGGGCAGGCGTGGCCCTGTGGAGTGGAGCCAATCTCATCTCCAAGCTCTTACGCAGGTGCTGTAACCAGGGGGAGGTGCCTTCCGGTTACATCACAGGTTGAAGTCACTCCCATCCACCCCCCTACCTCCCCCACCCCCAGCTCAGAGCATGGCCACAGCTATTTAACATATCTATGAAACCAGTTAAAGGTTATAGATCTGTTAAATGTCCATTCTAGAGGTTATCTACAAAGCTGTTGCTATTTAAAACAATTCTCAATGGCCCTGCTCACACGTCCCATCCCCCAGTTCAGACTTGTGGGGGTCAGGACATCCTATATATATGTATTTTTTTCCTAATATTTTCTGGACATCAAGTTCTGGACCCCATTACAAATCCCTTTTGGCCCCCCACCCCCCAGCTGCACCCTGTTACACCTCATCGATGAGGTAGTTGCTTCGGTTGGAAACCTCTCAGGTGCTCGCTGAGGGAAGGCCAGGTCCAGGGATGGGCGGTGTCTTCTGAGGAAGGAGGGGGTAAGACTGGCTCAGAGTGTTACTATCTGTATTTAGCTAGAAAGGGGGAACAAAGGGACTTAGACAGTGAGTTCAATAAACTGGGGAGCACAAGCCTGCTTCCTAGCCAGGAAGCTACAGCGTCACACCCCAGGGGATCACAGCATTGCTCTGCCAAGGGGATCAATGCTCCTTGCGTCCCTCTCTGGTACCGGCTTGTTGGGGACACAGCGGCAGGCACTGGACCATAGAGGCCTGTCATTCTAGCTAGGAGGTACAAATGCATCCAACGATCGTGAAAGCTTAGGAAGCTTATTGGTTCTTTTGAAAAGGCACCTGGTCCTTCCCAAGCCCCAGCTAATATAATCCCAGAGGAACCAAGAATCTCTCTCTTCCCGCCCCCCCCCTCCAACTTTCCCTTGGGACTGGTACTTGCACCTGCATCCACGAGGTCTCTCTCCGGAGCCATGTGGCCTTAGCAGCCACGTGGCCCAGGACAGCTCAGACCCCGCACACCGGCCCCACAAGGCAGCCCGAATTCCACACCGGCAGCACAGCAGCAGACAGCAGCTGGAAGCACACCAGACTGGATACCAGACTGGACTGGGCTTGAACACAGCACGGAGACTCTGGGCAGTGGCCTTCACCCTGACCCTACTGAAGACAAGATTAGAGCTCTTCTGTGGGGAGACTGGGAGGTCTGGAGGGGAATCGCCCTAACTTTACACCATCGATACACCGTACTGCAGAGCCCCGTCCTCTCCTGCGGGTCTCAGGAAATTCGTTTCCTCGTAATACCGCAAGAACCCCACTTCCACCCATGACAAAGGCTTCTTCCTCGACTTGGAAATCAAAGGTGCTGGCTCAGCCTCCACAGACACCTCCTGGGCCGCTCCTGTGGCAGGACAGCAGTGAGCCCTGGTGCAATCAAAGCTGCGAATCTGTAGGCCAGGTAGTCCCTGCCTACAACCCTTAAGTTGACCAGAAAAAAAAGTATTTCCAGCTCTAGTTTTGTTCTAGCTAACACCGGTTGAGGGCTCACTGAGCATCAGGAGTGCTGCAGGTCTTTCAAGACCAGTTCGTGCCTGGCTGCTGTGGCTCAGTGGATTGAGTGCCAGCCTGTGAACCAAAAGGTTGCCGGTTCGATTCCTTGTCAGGGCACGTGCCTGGGTTTTGGGACAGGTCCCCAGTTGGGGGCATTCGAAAGGCAACTGAATGATGTTTCTCCCACACATCGATGTTTCTCTCCCTCTCTTTCTCCCTTTCCCTGTCTCTGAAAATAAATTTAAATAGGTAAATAAAATCTTAATAAAAAAGAAACTTGTATTAAAAAAACCAGTTCATACCTCACTTCATTCATTAATGTATGCATCCACTCATGCATTCATTCAATATGCTAAAACCAGAGACGATGCCAGGTGTTTTACAGACGTATAATTTAATCTTGACAATAATGCTCTCGGACTATTGTAATTCCCAATTTCCAAAAGAGAAAACTGAGGTTCAGGGAGGAAATTGCTTTAGGACATGCTGGTGATTTCTTGGGAGCAAGATTCTAGCAGCTGTGACCTATTCCCTGCCAAGAGGAAATGCTTTATGGAGAAAAAAAAGGGGGCCTTGGATGGTAACAGAGAACCTTCCCCCAGCACCGGGTCAGGCTGCCCAGCATGTGGGTCCTGTGGGCGTGACACCAGGATGGATGAGGGGAGCCTCAGACCCTGCCCCTTAGACCAGGACGAAAGATGGAGGAGAGGAAGTGAAGGAGGATAGCTTCCCCTCCAGCCCCTGTGCCTCCCTGGTCCCAGATGACATGGGGTGCTGCCCCTCTTCCCCCAACCTGCAGCACCCACGGCGGTAGTCCCACTTTCGATCCGAGTTATCTGGCTCAGAAGGTGACCCACACAACCAACCCTCCACCCCTTCCCAAAGTACAGGTGGGAAAACTGAGGACTCGCCCAATATCTCATCCTGCAAGAGTCAGGATGAAAGCCCAGTTCTCCAGACTTTGACCCAGTGCTCTATCCGCTTTTCCTCCCAAGCAATCTTTCCCAAGGAGCGCAGGCAGTCCATGGCAGGGAAGCAGGAGCGAGGCTTGGTGGTGGCAATGCACTTGGAAATCTCGTGGGTTGCTGCCAGCCTGCCACTTGCCAGCCATGAGTCAGGGAGGTCACTTCACTTGAGTCCTCCTCTGTGCAATGGGTACAGGGCTGCTGAGAGCATCAGAGAATAGTACGGATACAAGAAGCATCTGGAATTCAGTGGGGGCTCAGTCAGCTTTAAGCTCAGCTATGCTGCCTTCAAAGAACTGATGTGGGTAAAGAACCAGCTCTCCTTCCTCTACCCTCTTCCCACAGGAAGGGCAGAATGAAAGAATATTAGAAAACAAATACGGGCAAATGCTATGGAATGCCGGGAAAGAAACGTTTCTTCTCGTATTTATCAGCTGTTGGATGATCCAGCCTGGGCAATGGGAAATCAATAATACGGAGAACAAATGGGAGGACTGCTGATTTGGGGTCTCACTGACTATTTTCCCAGTGACCCCGAACTTGACTTTCCCCAAACACACAGTCGTTTAGCCAACGGGCTTCTTCAAGAGACCCCAGTTTCAGGGCTTCCCAGGAAGGGCAAAGTAGGGCGGGGCTGGGGGTGGTAGGTTGCTGGCATCCGGGGACCCTCACCCCAGGCGTCCCAGCTATGGGAAGCGTGGACTACAGCTCCCGGCATGCCCTGCATGCAGTACCTGCCCGCCTCCAGCTCCCGGGAGCTGGGAGGATGCAGGATCCGGGGCCAGACTTGAGGATGGAGGCCGGGGAGGCAGCGCCGCCGGCGGGGGCGGGAGGCCGCGCTGCAGGAGGCTGGGGCAAGTGGGTGCGGCTCAACGTGGGGGGCACGGTGTTCTTGACCACGAGGCAGACGCTGTGCCGGGAGCAGAAGTCCTTCCTCAGCCGCCTGTGCCAAGGGGAGGAGCTGCAGTCGGACCGGGTGAGGCCCTCGGGTTGGGTGGTGCGGGGCTGGGGGTCTCCAGCTCGCTGGAATCCGGGCTGTCTGGCCTGGCACTTCCGCCGGGCTAGGGACACGGGCGGGTTTTATTTACAAAGAGCCGGAGGCGGGAAGAACTGGCTGGAGGAGCGGAGGAGGAAGTGGATCAGAGAGTGAGGAATGTGCCTATTGCCTTGGCAACGGGACAACGCCAGGCAACGGCCATTTGAAGCTTAGGAGAGCTGCCCTGGACTCCCCCTAGGAGGCTGGTGGATCAAATCCGACTCTCGCCCCTCCTCTGGGGCTGTGCTTTCAGTCAGAGGCGTAGGGCCTTAGGTCCCTCCCAAACGGGACCTTCCCAAACGGGAGTGGCTGAGGCTGCTTCTCCCCTGCCGTTTGGGGTGTGGGTGGCCTAGGTGTGCAGGGAGCTGGGTGGAGAAGGCCCAAGGTGGCTTCTGAGTTGGGCTTCACCTGGGAGCCGAGCTGGCCGGCAGCCCCAGGTCTGGGGAGCCAGGGGGCCCTGCTGGACACCGCTTGCCGGACCTAAGGTCTGACAGGTCCTGCTGCAGGCTCAGTCTCCTGTCTGTGGCCAGAGGAGGCTGGTCTGGAGATGACTGCCAAGGCCCCTCCTCCCCCATTCCCTGGCCGTCTGATGCTGTGACCTTGGGCAAGTCCCCGGACCTCCTGATGCTCTTTTCTCTCTGTAGAGTTGTGCTGCCGCCTGCCCTGCCTCCCTGCAGGCTGAGGGTGTCCAATGAGGCAGCGGCTCCTTTGGCAACCTGCAAACACCCCAGAATGACTGGGGATCTAGTGGAGACGGTGAGGGGCTGGCTGCCAGGGAACAGCCTCTAAGGGGGCAATCACTGAGCCCTCCCTGGATGTCCACCGTGACCCCCAGTTATGGGGGAGAGGCACAAGGTTCAGAGACGCTAAATCCCTGGCCCAAGGTCACACAGTCAGGACAAGGCAGGGGCAGGATTTGAACCTTTGTGATCCATCGTGCTACTTCATTCCAGGGAAGAACAGACGCTTTCACGGGCCCAAATCGAGGGGCAGGCAGGGGGAAGCCTCAGCCCTCTCTCACAGCCTCTACCCCTTGCCTTCGCAGGATGAGACCGGGGCCTACCTCATTGACCGTGACCCCACCTACTTCGGGCCCATCCTGAACTTCCTGCGGCATGGCAAGCTGGTGCTGGACAAGGACATGGCCGAGGAGGGTGAGTTGGTGCAGGGGGCTGGCCCGGCCCACATTTCTAGCCTTGCTCTCTGCAGCCCGCCAGGCCTTCTGTGCAGTCCAGAGCCATTTCTTCCAGCCAGAAGGGACATCTGCTTTCCTCTGTTCCCTGCCTGTTCCCATCCCGACAGGGCTGAATCCCTCTGCCAAGCGGACCAGCCTGAGCTTTCACTGGGTGCTGTTGGGGAGGTGACCGAAACATCCAGGCAGAGGTTAGAGGAATCCAGCGAGGCTGGCAGCTGGTGTTGTGGGCAGGGATGCCCTTTCTGCTGGCCTCCGGTGAAGCCAGATATGAGCGGGGTGGAGCTGGGCAGGGTGATCTAGTATCTCAGATGCCTGGTGAGGGCTTGAGTCAGCAGGTGGGTGGGCCGGGTAACTCTTCCCAAATTTGGCAACCTCAGCAGCACTGTGCTAGATGTGGGTGGAGCAAGGAAGGTGGGAGCCCGCTTCCCAGCAGGGGCTTTGAGGCCCCGTAGATGCCCACTCCTGGGCCCAGCAGGTGGTAGGGAAGCCATGCCTGGCGGGATGGCCCCTTGACAGAGCCCCAGCCAGGGGCAGGGACCACAGTCTGTGCCAAGGCAGAATGTGGCTGTGGGTCAGCTGACCCGGCCTGGCCAGCTTGGACATGTCACTTCTCCTTTCTGAACCTCCATGTGGCTAAAGTGTAGACGGTGATCTGCACTGGGGTGAACACACTTTGCAGCAACTAAAGTTATGAAGCCCAGTGCTTGTACCCTGGGGGTGTCTAGCACAGCCCATCCCTCCTCTCCAGTGGGTCCCCAGTGGGCCCGGACTTCAAAATCAGAGCCCACCATAGGCACTGGCTCAGCAGGGCCCACAGCTTCCCAGGCAGTGCCTCCGGAAGCACAGGTGCCATGGGTGTGGCTTGGCCCAGGAGCAGGTCCCTGGGGCAGGGAAGTAAACACTCCGGCTGTGGCGTAGCCAGCTCTTGTTTACAGGTTCGGGGTTTGTCCGTGTTCGCCACTCCTGGCAGTTTCAGGCGGGGCTAGGGCTGTGTGCAGGGGACCAGGGCATCTGGGAGGAGACTTACTGACTGTGTGACAACGGGAAAGTCCTTCATCCCTTTGGGCCACATCTGTGGAATGGAGCGACACAGCGGTTCTGCTGCGAGAATCACAAGAGTGGGGGCTTAGTGCAGTGTCTGGCCCCGAGGACCAGGGGGGCAGTGTCCATCGTCTGTATCTGCAGGGGCTCCTGCACTGCCACTCACCGGCCGCCTGCTGTGTGTTGGGCACTGCGTGGGCCCCGGGGACAGCAGCAGAGAGCAGACGTGGGCCCCGGGCCCAGGGAGCTCAGCCGCCACTGATGAGAACGGTCAGGAGTGTCCCTGCCCTGAGGGAGCTTTGAGGAGCCCAAAGGCCAGGGGCCCTCCCACGGCACTGGAGAGGTGACTCGCCTCGTCTCTTAGACACAGCTCCCTGAACTGCATGGGGATGATGGGGCCCGCTCCCCCATGTCCCCAGGGCTTGTGATGGGCACAGGAGGGGTTTTGCAAACTGTCACTGGTGGGAGTCGGGGATATGCATGTGTACAAAGATCAGGCCCTTGCGGTGGGCTCTGAAGTCAGAGGAACTTGAGCTTGAACCTCAGCTCTGCTGCTGAGTGGCTGTGGGTTACCAACAAGCTGTTTCTCTCCCCATTTCTCCTGTGGGGCAATGAAAGTACCTACTTCTGGTTCTGAGAATTAAATGCAGTGAGAAATGAAACTGCCCAGCACAGCGCCTGGCACTTGGCATGCACTTCATTCACAAAGGGGGGCATGTCATAGGGGTCCCCCAGGGCCCTTCTCATTGTGGCATTGTAGGGTCCAGTCCTAATGAGCCTGCTGCCTCCTGCTAGCCCCAGAGTAGCCCCCAGATTAGAGGACTGGTAGGCACCCCTGGGTCACTGTGCGCAGTAGAGCAGAGATGCGAGGCGCTGTGTGGCAGAGTTTGGCCCATTCCACACAGAGTATGAGGTCCAAGGAAGGAAATGTTCCCTCTTGCTCTATCCCTGAACTCAGAGTTGCTCATCGCCGTCATGTGACTGGAGTGGGTTTGACGAGGACAAGGGAAGAACAGGGCACAGGGCAGTGGGAATGACCCAGGGACGGCTTTGTCTGTGCCAGGGGTCCTGGAGGAAGCAGAGTTCTACAACATCGGGCCGCTGATTCGCATCATCAAAGACCGGATGGAGGAGAAGGACTACACTGTCGCGCAGGTTGGGGCGCAGGTCGGGCCTGAACAGCAGGGCAGCACCTGTAGCCAGGGCAGTTGGTGGTGGGGAGAGGGAGGCGGGGGTAGGGGTGGGGGAGGCAGGAGAAAGGTTGGTGGGGGTGGGTAGTTTTCCTTGGGGAGGCCCCACTATCCTGTAAGGGAAGAGGTAGTCGTCCAACTCCCGGACTGCCCAGCAGAGCCCCAGACTGGGAGGTAAACACTGGTTCTTTCCTGCTTCGAGCTGTTTGCTCTGTGACCTTGGGCCAAGCATGCCCCTCTCTGGACCTTGATTTCCTCTGATGGAATACAGTGGTCCTGAGAACTGCTCGCCCTTCCCTTCCTCACGGGCCAGATGGGGTCAGGGAGGGGCACCGGGGCTCTTTGGGAGGCACTTCGGGGTTAGCACATTGTCTGTTTCATGGGCTCAGGCAGCCCCCTGGTGGGCGCTGCAGAACTGCTGGAGCTGACATTGCCTGGCCCCTGGGCCTCAGTGACCAGTCTGTAGGAGGAGGTGGAGACATTCCCAGCCTGCCCTGGGAGATGCAGGGGTGGGGAACAGGTAGTGAGGCACCATCTCCTGGCCCCGATTAAAGTGGGGAGGCTCTGTCTCCTGGAGGGCCTGCTTTAGTCAGTGACCTAGAATGTCCCCCAGACCCCTCCCTTTTGTCTTGTATCACGTGTTTCAGTTCTGACTCCCTGCCACTCTTTAGCTGGGTGACCTTGGGCAAGTAACTTACCCTCTCTGAGCCTCCACAAAAACCCTACAACAAATGTGAAGTGTCCCGCATGTAGCTGGCCCTTGGGACTCGGCTCCCATCCTTCTCTCCTTCTGCAGGAGGTGGGGTTGAGAGGAAAGAAGAAGCTGGGGGGCAGGCGCTCACCCCGCTCCTGGGGTGCCCTCACATCGCCTCTCTGCCTGCAGGTCCCGCCCAAGCATGTGTACCGCGTGCTGCAGTGCCAGGAGGAGGAGCTCACGCAGATGGTCTCCACCATGTCTGATGGCTGGCGCTTCGAGCAGGTGGGCCAGGGACACGGGGACATGGAGACCATGCCCAGGACCTCCTAGTCTCCAGGGGAAGCAGGCCACTCCCTTCCTGCCACCCCCACCCAGGGGTGGTTTTAAGTAAACAGGGTTAGGAAAGGCCACGCTTGGCAGCAGATTGGCCACAACGAGAGGGCAGAGTCCCACATTCTGCATGGCAGCTCCGGGTCCCCTTGGTAGGAACGCTCGCAGGGACTGGGTGGTCATGCACATGGCAGTGTGAGCGAGGCCCTGGGCCCCGGGCGACAGCTCGTGCAAGGAGTGGAGATGCACACTGGCGAGCGGAGCTACTTGATTGAATACCACCTGGAACAGTTCCACCAGCGGGGCTCCCAGGGCCCCTGCAAGGGACAGGCCCAGTCACGGGCATTGCCATGTTCAGGGAAGCCCAAAGCAGCGACTTCCCGAGGGATTTTTAGGGACCACTAGTTCCTCCCAGTCCAGATGCCGGTTTCCCATCAGGGGGCGTTTATCATGAGTCATGTGGCCCTAGTAATACAGCAGATGCCCCACCTGCCTCAGGTTTTCAAAGGGATGGATTAGAGGGACCACCGATAAAGTCCCTGGCCCAGGGTAGGACTCTAGAATATTCCAAGAGTGAACAGAATATTCTGTGGGCTCCACCATGCCAACCTGGCACTGGGGCCGCCTCATCTGGTACAGGAGGCAGCAATCTGCCAGTTCCAGGCCTTCTCCTGCTTTGAGGAAGTGGCCTGCTGGCCCTGGGCTGGGGGAGGAGCAGTAATGAGACCTTCCCCCAGGGATCAGGCCCAGCCAGCCAGCCAGGTGGGGAGGCCAGTCTAGAAACTCACCGGAGGTGTAGATGAGGGAGGGGAAAGGACTCTTAACTTCAGCCCAGAGGTATTTTCTGGAAACCCAGGCATATGCCTGAGTAGCACAGCCAGGTCAGGACACAAGTTGGCATCAGGACGAGTTATGCACCCTCCTCCCCCTTCCTCACGGCCCCCCAACCTGACCTGTCATCCTTTTCCGCCCCCGTGCACCACCCCTCTAGCTGGTGAACATCGGCTCCTCCTACAACTACGGCAGCGAGGACCAGGCGGAGTTCCTGTGTGTGGTGTCCAAGGAACTCCACAGCGCCCCCCATGGGCTGAGCTCCGAGTCCAGCCGCAAAACCAAGGTGAGCCCCCAGCCCCGCCTGCCTGCTTTCCTCCCTCCCCGCCCCTCCTCGCAGCCATCCCTGCTTTTTCTCTCTCCCTCCCGCTGCACACCCACAACCCCAGTCACAACCAGTGCCATCCATCCCATGCCACCTGTGGTCCTGTCTGCTCACGCTGGTCACCCAGGCCCAGGCTGGGAGAGCAGTGAGATGGGACCATCCCAAGGGTGAGGCAGGTGTGACTTAGATGCCACTTGAATGGTGGCCATGGGCAGCATGGCACGAGGGGGAGTGCCCCGGGGTAGGGGTTTCTGGGTGTGGTGCGCCTCGCTGAGTGACACTAGACAAACCCCGACCCCTTGGCACCTTTGCTGTGCTGAGAACTGAGGGAGGTAGACCACGTCCTCTGCGGGCCGTCAAGCTTGGGACTCCTGGGACCCTAATGGCCAGTGTATTCCCAGGGGTGGGTCATTGTCTCAGCTGGGCCGGGCCCGGGTGGGGAAGCCAAATCGGTTGGTGCTGCCCCTTTCCCAGGCCCCTTCCTCTGGAGAAGAGTCAGAAGCCTTTCCAGGGCCCAGCCCTGTGTGTCCGCCCTGGCCTCTGAGGTGGCCTCAGCTGGCTGTGAGGAGCTGAGTTCCTGCCACCCGGACCCACAGCTGGTGGGAAGCCTCAAGGGCCTGGCACAGGCTGGGAGGGAAGGAGGCCCTTCCTTCCGGGGCCTGTTCACATGGACCGGAGACATAGGACTCTGGCTTCCTGTCTGTCTGCCTGCCTTCCCTGTCCTGTGTGTCCTCCTCCACCCCAGTAAGGGCCAGTGGCTGGCCCTGCCTCGCAGGGGTGCAGTGCGAGCCTTCTGCTTCTGCCTTTGGCCCAAAGCCTTGGGACCTGGGCTGCCAGAACCTGTGGCTGGCATCCCAGGCCTGGGTGATGTCTGCCCTGGGCCTTCCCTGGCCTCAGCTCCCCTCTGGGGCAGCCCTCCTGAGATAAGGCCTTCCCAAGTGCCCCTCAAGGATACCCCAGCTGCACGCCCGCCCCAGTCCTCTTCCTGTCTGCACCCAGCCTGCTCCAGCTAATGGCAGCCAGCCTGACCGGAGAGCACCCAGTGGGGCCCGTCCTCGCTGGTTACTCCTGTCCCTTCCCAGGGGACTGGACAAGATGCCCAGCCTCTCTGGCTGTAGTCCCCCGCTCTCCTGGAGGCCCCCCTTCATCTAGCCCGCTGCCTGCCCTGAGCTGGGGCCCTTGGGGACGGCGCCCACAGGCTCCCTCGTTAGTTCTGCACTCTTTCTTCCCTGGGTCCGCCGGCTGGTTCACAGAGCGCGGAGGAGCAGCTGGAGGAGGAGCAGCAGCAGGAGGAGGAGGAGGTGGAGGTGGAACAGGTGCAGGTGGAGGCAGATACACAGGAGAAAGGTGCAGCCAACCCCCGAGGAGAATGATTGCTAATCCAAGCCGGAGCCTCCTGCCCGCTCCCTGCCGGAGCCAGCCCAGCCGCAGAGCCCGGGGGGCCGGGGGCCGCTGGGGGGTGGGCCACCAGGGTTAGCTCAGCTGCCCGCCTGGCGCCTCACCTGCATAACCATCCCTTCTCTCACTTTCTCTTTGCAGCCCAGTCATCTCAGGATCCCGCTAACCTTTTCTCCCTCCCACCACCGCCTCCTCCTCCTCTGCTTCCCGCTGGAGGTCCTGCCTCATCTTCATCCACCTCTTCTTCCTCCTGGATCTCATCTGCACCCTGCCTCTTCCCTCTCTGCCCCTGTCCGGGCTTTCTCTCTGCCTGCTCACGCCTCCATCCCGGGGCCACCCTGGTCCCAGGCGCCCCGGCCTCACATCTCAGGGCACCCTGCCTGCCGCCTCCTGCACCCCTTCTGGCAGCTCCCGCATCCTGGCCTGGGGAGCAGGCGTGCCGCTGCACCTCCTCCGCACCTGCCCAGCCCACTGGGCACCTCTGAGACTGGGCCGCCTGCCCCAGCGCCTCACCTCCTCGCCTCCTGCTCACACTTCCTCCTTGCAGGTTCCTGTCCGCACCCCTCAGACCTGAGGCTGCACTGGCAGTAAGGCCCTCTCCTCAGCCCCTCACCTGCCCCCAGAGCGGCCAGCCCTGGTTTGTAGCTTGGCGGCGCTGGAGGGAGTGGCAGAAGCCAGGAGGGTGTTCATCTCTCGTTCCTTGGACTTGGGCTGAACTTGCGGCTGATTTTCTCCTCTCACCCAAGTTTCTTGGCTGGCCTATCTTGGCCCTGGGTTATGAGACTCTGAGAGGAGGAGTGAGTTAGGGGTGGACACGGTGCCATCTGCCCATCAGCGCCAGAGCAGGCTGGGAAGGAGGGAAGGGGAACAAGCCAGGTGCCTCGGCCTCCGCCCTGCACATGGGAGTGCCTGCCTTGCAGCCTCGAGGCGCTGGATTCCCTGTCTGCGGGGGTGGGGAGGGCTGGAATCAGCCTAGCTGGCTGTGGGTTGGGGTGTGGCAGACGAAAGCCCTGCTCAGGTGCCCAGAAGCCCAGAGGGGCAAGTCACTGTCCCTCTACAATGTAGTTGCCTCTAAAGTGGGGACAGATAGCTACTCACTGTGACCTGCCTCTCTTGGCCTTGACCCCCCTGGCCAGTCTAGGCAGCATCTGGCCTCCCAGGCAGCCACCACCAGCCCAGGATGGAGCCTGGGGACCCCAAATAGGCAAGCTGGGTCCCCTTCCTGCTCACCCTCCTTCTGGGCTCTGAATCCACCTTCTCCGGGCCTCAGCTCTCCTCTCTCCTCCCTGAAGGGACTCTGTGACTCACCTACCTCTTTCTCTCTCCCTCTCTCCCCCACCCCCTCCCTCCATTTCAACCTCCTCTCCTTCCCCTGGCCCTGCATCACCCTGTCCTCCCCCACTGGCTCCACCCCTCACCCCCTTCCCGGTGTTCGGACCACCTCCCACCTGTCCCCTGCCCCTTTTCCTCTTATTTTCTAGCTGTTACAGGCCAGAGGCACCCGGATGTGAGGTCCCAGATCACCTCCAGGGACTTGGGGTTCCGATCTGACGTCCTTTATTTTTGTACCATGGGGTGGGCCCCCAGCTCGGGGTGGAGGAAGCGCCCTTCCCGTGGCCACCTGTGTCTGCACCTGCAGGGCTGTGGCCGCCCTCTGCCTCCCTGGTGGGCCCTGGGACCCCTTGGCAGAGCCGCCTGCCGGCAGCCAAAGTGTGTCGCCTTCCAGCTGTGTCTCCCAGGCCCCCGTGTCCCTTCTCCCGAAGCCCCCAGCTGCATGGCGGAAACAGTCCCTCCCGGCCCAGTCACATCGCCTCCTTGAGCCTTAGTCTCCCCATGGAGTGGGTTCTCTCTTCCCCCCACCCCCGCCTACCTCACAGGGCTGTTGTGAGGTCACATCCGAGGGGAGAAGGTTCCCCAGAAGTCCTCCTTCAGAGAGGAAGCCTTCCTCAGGGTGGGCCTTCTTCACCCTTCCCCCAGGGGAAGGGCCAGCTTAGCCACAGATGAAGTTCTGGTATTGGTGGGGATGAAGCGGGTGGGTTGGCCCTGTCCAAGGGGGTGGGGCGACGTGGCCTTCACCTGGACTCCTCCCACCCCCATCTGTACTGGGGACAGAGGGCCCTGGCCCAGGCAGTGGCTCAGCAGGGGCAGTGGGGCTGCTCAGGGGAGGGAGACGCTGCCTCCTCCATTCAGGGGCCCGCCTGCCCCCACTGGTGCCTGCCCAGCTGGGTAGTGCTCCGCCGTGTCTGGCCCCACCATGTAATAAAAGCTGAAGAAACAGCTGGCCTGCCTGCCTCTCTTTCTCTGGGTCCCTGTTGGGACAGGGGCTAAACTCAGGGCTGGGTAGGTGACCCAAAAGTAATGGGGCTTTTGCCCAAGGCCCAGGGACCATGCCCTGCCATTGCTTCCCAGTGGGGTGGGGTTCGAGGCTGGACCCTCTGCTCAGACACTGCAGGCATCTGCTTTGGCTGGCTGGTGCCCACCCCTCTCGGCCTGTTTCCTCATCTATACAACGCAGGGTTGGACCAGATGACTTCCAAGGCCCTGCCCCTAGAGTCATGAGGGTCTCCCCCTGCCTCCAGGCAGCCCTAGGCCAGCCGGGGTTGCCAAGGAGAGGGTGGGCTCTGGGAAACCAGGTCCTCTCAAGCCTGGCACGCTGTCCTCTTTCCAGCCTCACCCCACTGTCCAGGTAGCCCTCAGCTTGCTGCCTGCGGCCGCCCCTACTCATCCTAATGCCCTAAGACACTTCCACTTCCTCGTCACCTCCCTGTCTCCCTGTGGCTCTACCCTCTGTCCCCAGTCCCAGGAAATAAACACCCAGGGACCCACCCACCTTGTCCTAGAGCCCTGGGGCCCCAGCACGCCTTCCTGCCCTGCCGGGGCCTGGTCCCCCACCCTGGCCCTCGCCTCCTCCCTAGCTCTTCTGTGTCCGCCTTACTTGGCTCAGTGTGGCTGGGGCACAGCCCTGCGAAGCCATGACTCCAGGCTGAGGCCCCTCTTAGGCCAGGTCCTGGCCCCACTTTCTGTATCTGACTTGGCTGCGAAAGACTCACCAAGAGCTTGTTACAGATGGCCAGCTCCTCTCCCCAAATTCCTACTAAGCCTGAGTAGGCTCATGATTTGCATTCTAGCACAGCCCCCACAGTGCTCTGGCCAGTGAGCCTACCTGAGTAGGAATGCTTTAACATCCTGCCCCTGCCCCAAAGGGTCCCCACACAGCATTGGCTCCGCCTGCTGTCCCCTCCCTCCCACAAACGGCCCTCCGGTCATGGCTCGCTGCCTCTGCCCACCCCCCTATGGACAGGTGCACCCAGACAGGTAGCAGCTCCCTATCTTTGAAACCCCCTTAAGTCCAGATCTCCTCTGTGGCTTCCCCTTCCCCCAGCTAGGCTCATCCGCACTGACCACCCCCAGCGCACCCAGGAGGTGCCAGTGAGCCAGGGCCTGGCCCCAGGCCCTCCCTGAGCTCCCCCACTGCCCTGTGGCCTTGGTACTAAGACGCTGCTGCTCAGTTTCCCTCCAGCTTCTGGCCATGTCCTCAGCCTCCTACTGTGCGCAGTGTCTCTGCCTCGTCCATGACGTGTCCATGACACCTTCCCACAGCCTTGCCCGCCCTGCTGCCCCGGGTTAAGGCAGGGGCCCTCCCCTGGCCAACTGCTCAGGCCAGCCCCCACCAGGAGAGGTTCTGAGTGGCTCCTTCACCCACCCCATCCACGGAGGCACTTCAACCCTATGCTTGAACCCACCATCCCACGCAGTCCAGGCCCCCCACTCCCTCCACAGGGCTGCCGCTGCCTTGCTCCAGAGCCTTCCGTGGCTCCCCCAGAGCATCCAGGTCAAGTCCTTCACTCAACTCCAGGCTCTTTATCATCTGGTCTCAGTTTGCCCCCCACCCTTGCAATTCATCTGTCACTCAATCTCTGTGTAACTGAAATAGCTTGCTGTCCCCTAACATGCCATGTTCTCCTGGGACACGCTACCTTTGCACATACTGCCCATAATTGCCATTAATCTCATCTCCAGGCAACCTCCCCTGACTGCCTGGGTCTGAGGCCACCCAGAAGCCTTTGTGCTAGAGCAGCAACCCCCCACCCCCACCCCACATAGTAGGAGCCAGGCTCTGTGAACGGCTGTGGCCCCAGCATAGACACCCAGTGGGAACTGCGGGCTCAGAGGGAGTATCCGCTGGGGGGTGGGGATGGGGACCAGGAAACAGGAGGTAGGGCTTCCACACCAGGCTCCACTCCCAACCCCTGGTGCAATCATGAGGACGTCTCTGGCCTTCTTGAGCCTCAGTTTCCCCCAGAGGATTCCGGAGTCCATCACTTGTCCCACTCCTCTCTCTGACCTGAGGGTCACCAACTGCTGCCTTCCTGGGGTTGCTCCTGGGACCTGCACAGCTGTCACAGAGGCCACCCCTGCCTCTGCTGACCTCACGTTGGCCTCTAGACAGCTGGCAAACAGGCTGAGCAGGAAGCAGAGTCTGCTCAGTGAAGGGTACAAGGTTGGTGCCTACGGCCCCATTCAATCTCCAAACGGGGCCTCAGATCAGGCGGTTTTATTCCAGGGCAGCTGAGCTCACCTCCAGGTGAGTGGGCACCAGAGGCCCAAGGGCAGGCAGGGGTGTGGCGAGAACCCTGGGCCCAGGGCTCCCCAACCCTTTGGCTCACAGGGGCCCCTGGCCCACTTGGCTGTCTCCAGGATGCTGAGGACCCCTCCTCGAGGGCACCTCCCACCCCCACCTCTCAAGGCAGGCCAGGAGCTTCAAAGGCTGGAATCTGCTCTCTGGCACGATGTTGCCCATGTAGCCTCTGCACTGCCCGGCAGGGGCGGGGGACGGTGTTCAGACATTCCTGCTGGGATGTGGCAGCCCCGTCTGCGCTGCTGAACAATTTCCCCCCAAAGTCAGCAGGGGAGGATGGGGCAGGAGGAGAGAACTGGGAGGTGATGGGCTGGATGTGACCCCACCAGCCAGGCCTGGCGACCATGCCGGCCACTCCGGGAAAGTCTTGACCACCAGCTGAGGGCCCTCCTCCTTCCTCGTGCCCTTTCTGGGTCGACGTCAGGGAGCAGGCTCGGGGACTGGGTGCCACCTGCTTCTTTCACAGGGTCCTGCCACCCCAGAATGCTTGCTCCCCCACCCAGTGGGCACCCTGGGCTCTCTGCATCCAGGAGGTGGGCCTCAGCTCCACGGGGGCAGCTCCTCAGGTCAGCACCTGCTGGATCCAGCCAATCACACCTGTGATGCGGGTGTAGACGCCAAAGTAGTTGGGCCGGCCGCAGCCCAGGCCCCAGCTGACCAGTCCTGCCAGGAACCAGCGGCCACTGGGCTCCCTGCACACCAGCGGGCCTCCCGAGTCGCCCTGAAAGGGGGAGAGGAGAGGCAGGGCTGTGTCAGAGTTAGGGCGGCCCCGCCTCCAGGAGAGGGCCCCGACTGCTGGGCATCTCTGGGCGGCAGCAGGAAAGGCACAGAGCCTCCTGACGCTCAGCTCCCCTCTTCCCTTGGCCTGGCCCCCAGTGTGTTCCGACCACCCTGGAACTAGGGTGTGTGCCCACCCCCCATCCCCCTCTGCCGGCTCGTTGTAGCCCTCTACTCTGTCACCTCGGGCAAACAGCCTTAAGGTAGGCAAGGAGCAGAACCGGTCCTGAGCCTCAGAGCCGCCTGCCCACCACAGGTCCCTCCAGATCTGCAACCTGGGGCATGTCCCTCAACCTCCTGTAAGGTGGACATGGCCATCCCCTCACCTTGCTGGGAGCCCAAGGAGCTCATTCAGCAAGCTGATGTGAGCAGATGGCCAGGTACAAGGAACATCACCCTCTCCCTCCTCCAGCCCAGCCCCACGGGAGTCACCTGGCAGGCGTCCTTCTTGCCCTTGTGGTAGCCGGCACACAGCATGCGGGGTGTCACCTGGTAGTGATAGGCCTCGCTGCACAGGTCCTGTGGGACCAGCTGCACGTCCACCTTCTGGAGACCATTGCTGGTGGGGCCTGTCAGGTGGGGTCCAGGCCAGAGGGCAGAGGTGAGAAGAGCCACATGCCCAGGAGGCCCCGCCCTTTCTCCAACCATCTCCTCTGCACCTCCCACTCATGGTCACTCTGTATGGCCCACAGGCAGTGGCCCATGGTGCCCGTGGTCACTCTGTATGGCCCACCCAAAGCCTGTCTGGGCCAGTGTCTTCTCCTGCTTGAGGCCTCTTGGCCACCTCCCCTTTGCTCTGTGACAACCCCGGGGGCAGGGGGCGGTTTCCAGAGCACACATCTGACCCCTCCTCTCACCCCCTAAAACACCCCAGCACCTCCCCACAGTTCAGCCCAGTGCTCCTCCATGAAGGTCGGTGTAGAAGCCCCTGGCAGCTCCACTATGCCCTGTGCCTGGCCCCACCCAGGGACCTGTTCACCTGGAACATGCCAGGCATTCTTCCCAAAGCCCTCAGGGGGCTCTGCTGCTCTGTCCAGAGCCTCCCGCAGCCCCACCTGCCCTGGCTTCCCTCTGGTGCTGCCTCTTCTAGGGCTCCCCGGGCTGCTAGCTGTCCCTCACTGGAATGCCTTCCCCCTCCACCAGGACACTGCCAACTCTGTCTGCCAAGCCTCAGCTTAGCCCGCCCGTCCCCAGAAGCCTCCTGGGCCCTGCCTGTGTCAGTGGTCGGCTCCTAGCACTGTCTCCCCTGTACAAGTTCTCTTTTCATCTTATGTCCCCAGAGCCCAGCTGCAGGTCCGCTGTACTGTGGGTGCATATCAGTGTGTCTCTGAGTGAATTCGTGGGCCAGGGAACCCATCCTTGCTCTACCACTGTCCTCCGCCAGAACCTCAGACAAGACACAGCCACCACCATGAAGGACAGAGAGCATGGCTGTAGTAGGCCAGCCCAGGCCTGTGTTCATGGAACTGAGAGGTGGCCTCCAGGGACATCGGGCTTCAATCAGGTTAGGCAGGAAGGGGAGAAGTGCCCTGTTTCTGAGAGGCAGTGGCAGGAACAGCAGGGGTTCCGGCAGTCCTGAGTTCCAGCGTCTGCTCCAGCCCGCTCTGGCTGCGTGTCTTTGAGCAACAGTAACTGTCCCTGAACCTCAGTTTCCTCATCCATAAAATGGAGTCATAAAACCCACCCTAGGACTACTGGGCAGATTAAATGGAATCGCCTTCCCCCACCATCCAACCTTAATGAAGAGCCTCCCCTGCCCTGACCTGACACACCCACACGTCACCCCTCCGAGCCCCACTGTCCAGGCAGCAGAGGCGGAGCTTGCCGGTGGGGCAGTGGGGTGCCTGGTCTGCCCCCCTTTATCCCACGTGTCCCCCAAGATAAACTTCCATGACAGTTCTCCTTAAATGCCCTTCAGGGAGGAAGAGAAGGGCCAGGCAGGCAGGGGCCCATGGTGGTTGCTCTTTCCTGTGAAATCCAACCCTTAATCCCAGGATTTACAGGCCTGGGGGCAGAGCCCTGTCCCCTTGCCCCACCCTCCCCCGGACAGACCCTGGGGGAGGCCCACCGCACCCTCTCCCCGCCCTGCAGGCCGGCTCACCACCCTCGCGCAGGGCACCCCAGCCCGTGATCCAGCAGTGCAGGCCTGGCTCGAAGAGGTGGGAGCGTGCAGGCAGGCAGACGGGGCGCACGGCAGCCGAGCGCACCACGGGGTGGTCCAGCTGCAGCAGGGCCACGTCGTAGTCGTGGCTGTCCTCCTCGTGGTACGGGTGCAGGAACAGGCGGCTCACCTTGAAGGACACCTCGCCCGGCCAGCGGGAGCTCTGCCACACCTTGCCCAGGAACACGGTCCACAGTGCTGGCAAGGCCATGCTGGGGGTAGGGAGGTGGCCTGCTCAGCAGCTGCCTCTGCCACCCCAGACCCTTAGAACGGCCAGCTTCCATACCTGGGGCACTGTCCCCCGCGCCCATGCCCTCCTGCCCTGCTCTGGAAGGCCGGGTCACTGGTGCAGGTACAGTGTCCATTGTCCCACCCAGGGCGCACCTGCCTGGGACCCAGCCCCAGCTCCACCCCTTCCTAGATACATGTGCGCCTCTCTCAGCCTCAGTCTCCTCATCTGTGAGATGGGAATAGGATTTTCTATGCATGTTTCTGGGGGGTATAATAAGCTGTAGGTAAGAGAATAAGCACCCATGACAAGTATCCCTTCCTTCTTATGTGGGTGCTTCGCAGATGGGGCCGCCGTGGACTTGCTGAGACCTGTCAGTCCTCACTGAGAGGGGAGTGGAGTGTGGAGAACTCGGCAGACTGACCAGGCAAGTCAGCATCCAGCCATTCTCTACCTTGAGGGCAGAGGGGAGCCAGGGATAGAGTGAGAGAGACTGAGGTGGTCAGACCACCCTCAGAAAGAGTCCCCAGGCACCGGGCTGCTGAGGTGACTTGGGGCAATGGTCCCAGTGTGGCCGGGCAGTGGCCGAGGATTCGTCCAGCACACTGAGGCTGTCTGCCTCTGGGTGTAAGGGGAGGGGGTGCCCCTGTGGTGCTGAGCCCTTGGTTGGGGACTGAGTAGACCCAGGACATTAGAGGAGGTGGAAGAGGAGCCTGGCGCTGGCTGTGCTGGGGGCAGGGCCAGGGGCTCAGAAGATAGGGCTGGGTGGGAGGGGAGCCCTGTGAGCCCACCTCCAGGCAGACGCGGAAGGGTCAGTGTGCTGCCCCTCCCGGCCCGGGCATGTTGCTCCCTGCTGGACCCCAGTGAGAAGCTCAGCCCCTGGCACATGGCGGGAGCACGGCAAACATCGTTGCGTGGATGCGTGCGCGAAGGAAGGAGTGAGCTACTGACCCAACTTCAAACAAGACGCCAAGAGGATAGCCCGGAGGGGTGGAGCAGCCCGTCTGGGGCCACGGAGCACGGCTGTGGTGGAGCCAGGACTGAACCCAATGGTGGGGGCAGCCGTGTTCAGGGGGGCCTCACCAGCCTTCCCTCTGCTTACAGCTTGGGGACACGGGCCCTCCCTGCTACGGCCGTTCCTGCCCCAGTATTTACAGTCTCTGTCCCACGCCCTCCCCTCACCTGTCCTCCTGGAAGCAGTGGGCGGCTGTAATCACCCAGCGGTCGGCGATGAGGGCCCCCCCACAGATGTGTCGGCCCCGGACCTGGAGGCTGGCCTGCCACGGCCACTCACCCTCCGAGGACACAGCCCCGCCCACGATGCGGCCGGAGGGGCCCTGGAGGCCACAGTCTTCAGGTGGGAGGAGAGGGCGAGGAGAGGCGGACAGGCAGGAGGGAGACCAGTGAGACAGAGAAGGGGGAGGGAGAGAAGCAAGGAAGCCGTGGAGGGAAAGACAAATGAAGGGCAGAGGGAGGGGCAGAGGCAGGTGGGACCGAGGGAGGGGCAGAGGTGGGGCAGAGAGACAGAGGGACACACAGTGAGCTTTCCCTCCAGCATCCGGGCACGGGCACCTCCCTGCCTCCCTCCCACGCTCTGGGCCCAGCGCAGGAAGAGGGTCTCCTGCCCACCCCACACTGTCAGAGCCCAGGGGCAGCCTGGCGCAGGGCAGGCTCACCACAGTCCTGCTCATCGGAGCCATCCCTGCAGTCGGGCCGCCCATCACAGCGTGGGTTGGGCTTCTTCACGCAGCTTCGGTCCTCACACTGGAAGGTGAATGTCCCACAGGGCACCCCTGGGATAGAGGGGGTGGGGCAGGGCACAGAGGTAGGCCCTTGAGCCCAAGGAGGCCTCCAAACCAAGGCCCAGGGGAGACGAAGGCTGGAAGAGGCCAGTAGGTGACCGGTGAAGGGTCTCTCGGTCATAATGGAGGTTCCCCAAGACCCCTTCAGTGTTTCCCAGGCTATGTCCCTTCGCCCGACCCTGACTGCTCTGTTGAGAGCAAGGCTAGGTCTCCCCTCTCAGCCTGGGGCCCCCAACCACAGGGCCACGCCTCTCCCATCAGACAAAGGCTGCACACTTCGCCTGGCGGTCCTCCAGGTCCCGCCCCACCTAGCTGCCCACCTGCCCCTCCCTGCCTTCTCCACGAAGGTCCTTCTGCTCCACCACCTGGTTTTTGCCTGGTCTCCTTCCCTCCCACCTATTTGAATGTTACTTCTCTTCAAGGCCCAGTGCAAAGCCTGCCTCCTCCAGGAAGCTCCCCCCTCCCCCCCAACTGCCTGGTCTCTCCCCACCTCCAGGCTCCCCATGCTGCTGGACATCACGTCCAGGAGGCTTTGGGCAGAGAGTCGCCCATCGTGTGTTCCTACTAACAGACAATCCCCAGAGGACAGGGGCCACATCTCTGGCATGAGATTCCCACTTCACCTCCTGCCTCTCTCATCCGTGGGTAGCCGGCAAGTGTTGGTTGGTTGGTTGGTCAGTTAGTTGGATGGATGGATGGATGGATGGATGGATGGATAGCTAAATGAATAGGCACATATAGGAAACTCAGCGGCCAACAAATGGGTGGACTGATGGTCCAGCAGGGAGATGGGCAAGCAGCTGGACGGATGGATAACTGAGTGACTTTAAAAACCAATAGATGGACAGGTAGTTGGCGAGATCAGCAGATGGATGCGTGTGCACAGGCACTGGAGGATGCACGGGTGGAGGACGGGACATGCACACACAGACAGGTGGCGGGACCGACCAGTAAATGGGTAGATTGATGGCTGAGTGGATAGGGACACATGATTGGATAGGATGGTGAATGGATAAATTGGAGGGTCTGATGGAGGGGACGTACCCTCACGTTCTGGTTGGCGAGACCAGAAGGTAGGTGGGTGGGTGGGTTGGTGGGTGGGTGGGTGGGTGGGTGGGTGGATGGGCTGATGGACAAGGCGTACACGCAGATGGGTTGGTAAGTGTCTGGACACGAGAGCAGAAACCTTTGCCAAAGAAGTAGGCAAAGGGCTGGCTTGTCTGGTGAGACTCGTTCTCTGGTGGCCGACCAGACACCTGGCCACATCCCGGCCTACCTTCCCAGCACTGCTCTTCATCACTGCCGTTGACACAGTTGGGCTGCCCGTCACAGACCCTGGAGAGGGAGATGCACGTGCTGTCCTCTTGGCACTGGAATGTGGCTCTGCAAACTGTGGGGACACGTAGAGGGGGCAGGTAGGAGGGCGCCCGCGGAACAGGCTGGGCCTTCGCGATGCCTGTAGAACATGTGTGTTGCCCTCACATCTCTCTTGGCTGCTTCACACTCGAGTTGCCCAGCAGCCTGGGGACCTGCCCTAGTTCCTTGATGAAAACAGAAATGAAGCGGCTTGTCCAAGGTCACCTGGCTCAGCCAGAACTGGGCACCTTCCCCAGCACCCAGGCAGAATCCTCCCAGGGGAAGGCGCGTCTCCCTGCCCTCCAGCCTCTCGCCCCACACGCTGAAGACTCTGATGGGATGGGGAGGAGGTAGGTTGAGGAGATAACACTGGACCAATTCAGAGGAACAGGCATTGTTCCAAGAAAGCCCGGGTTTGGAGACCACCAGGTCCCTGAGCCCCTTCTGTAGGGCTGGGTGGTGATGAGCACAGCTCCTGTCTCCAGCCTAAACCCTGGAAGAGGAGGAGTGAGGGGTCTGTTCAAGGGACGGAGATGGGGCATTCTCTCCTTGGACACCCAGAGCCTGCCTGCCTCTGATGAACACCTCTCCTTCCTGGTCCCGCCCTTGCCCGCTCTGCCCCTTCTTGGATGGATGGCCGGGACAGAGGCCATCCTGAGCTGCGGGTCAGGAGCCCTGGTCCCAGCTTTCTCTACCACTGTTCCATGGGGTGGTCCTGGGGGGCCGCTTTCCCACTCGGTGTCTCTGCCTTGCAGTCTGGGCACAAAAAGATCCCCACTTCCTGGGTGCTGATAACGGGGCCTCTACTCCCAAGGGAGGGCTCAGCTCAGTGTGGAGAAGGCGAGGGGGCAGGAGGGGCATGACGGGCCGACTGCTCACCGCAGTTTCTCTCGTCCAGGCCATTGGGGCAGTCCTTGACCCCGTCGCAGGAAGGCACACAGAGTCCGTTCACAGAGCAGAGGAACTCTCCGGGGCAGGCTGGGGTGGGGGAGGTGCCACCAGGACATGTCATCACGAAAACACATGCAGATGCAGCATCTGTGCTACACGTGTAGCCACACATACACATGCTATGTGCGTGGTCCACGTGGACATTCATGTCCAGGCAGGTGCATGCAGCATACATACAGTGTGCGCGTGTGTGTACACTGAGTGAACGCACAGGACTGCTTTGCACATATGGGCGTACACAAAGTTGTGTGTGTAGTACACAAGCACATGTGTGCCTGTGTGCACACACACTGCCTTCGTCTAGCCTCTTGGTGCTCCCAGGGCGGGCAAAGAGGCCGGAAGAGGCTAAGGGGCCCCGGGGATGCCTTCCTTGCTCCCGGCTGCCCGGTACTCACGGTCCGACTGGTTGTACAAGCTGTAGTGTGCCTGCACGCCGGGCCCGGTGAGCGAGATCTGGGAGGTAAAGTTGATGGTGATGCCGGCACTGGCTACCACGGGGATCCTCTCAACATAGGGCTGCAGGGTGCGCAGGCCACACAGCCTAGGGATGACAGGAGAGAGCCTCAGGACCGTGTGGGGCTGTCCCCAGGGAGGGAGGGCCTGGGCCTTGGTGCAGACAGGGCAAGGACAGGGCAGCCAGAGAGTGAGGAGGGGCCTCACCTCCGCCCCCCCTCCTTGTCTTGATTTTTTCTCCAGCGACCGCTCACCCCACCCCCTCAGTCATCTTGTCTTTTAGAGCATAGCCTGGCTGCGCCATGCCTGTGCTCAGACACCTTCAATGACTCCCCATTGCCTGAAGGATAAACTTCAAAGTCTGGACTCATGTCCCCATTACCTAGCACACCAGAGTCTTCTCTGTGCCTCCCTTTCCTCCCTGATAAAAGAAGGGGTATTTGTTCTCTGCTGGCCTGAAATCTGGCAGAAAGGCTGCAATGTGCGTGCGGGGGCTGAAGTCCTGACTGTTCTGCTCTCTGTGGACAGCACAGGGTGCCCCCTGCACTCCGTGGGGGGAGAAGGCAACACGCTCCTGCTCACGAACTGTCCTTCACACAGAGACCCCCCCATAGCCCTGGTGGTCTCCCTGTGATGCTCTGGGCACGCGGGAGGCGCCCGCCCTGCTCCAGGACCAACAGTGCGATGCTCTTGGGAAGGAAGATTCTTCTCTGTGCATGGTCACACCTGGTGGGACCGTCCCCCAGAGGTGGGAGCACCCCCAACCCCTACTGGGCCCTCTCCCTCCCAAGAAGATGCCCTTGTTTCCCAGAGCAGGAAGGAGGCCGGCACAGAGAGGCAGAGTTTTCCCCACAGAGCAGGCGGGAGTCCTCCCACCTCCGAAGCTGGGGCAAAGCGAGCACATCCCGCAGGGATCTGGGCGGACCTCGTCTCACAGAGCACGTGGGCGCACTTTCACGGGGCAGGTAAAACTGCACCCCCAGAGCGGCGGGACCCTCCCCAAGGAGCCGCATGGGGTTCCCTGCCTTCCCAGGCAGAACCCCCTCAGATGTTCTTAGCCATGCTCCCTCACCTTGCCAACAGGGACGCCTCCATGGAGCAGGGAAACACACCCAGAAGACAGGCGCAAAGACCTCCAAAGAGAGGTAGAAAGGCTGCAGCCCAGCAGGTCGGAGGAAGTCAAGAGAGCAGGTGGGAGTGCCCCGTGGCATGCTGGGAACACGCCCGCCCACCCCAGCAGGTCACCTGGTTCCCAGGAGCCAGGTGTGCTCCCTCAGAACTTCTAAAACATGCTAGGCACTAAAGCGAGTTAATCAGTGAGTTAACCAATGAAAACTGAGGATGAGCTTTGGGGCTACATTAACATCTCAAAGCACAGGGCTGGGGCTGGGGCTGGGGCTGGGGCACAGGGAACCTCAGCCGGCTCCTCCCTCCTGCAGCTGCAGCCTCCAGAGGCCTCATCACACAGTCATTCCCAGGTTCTTGAAGCACCTCTCTCCTGGGAGAGGGGACTTGTTCCCCAGCCAGAACCCAGCCTCCTCAGGGACCAGGAGGACCCCCCCTAGCCTGCTGGGGGGGCGGGGGGGTGGCAGGGGGAGGGGCTCCGACTCTCAGGGCAACTTGGGCCTCGGGCTGAGCCCACACGTCCCCACCTGCCCCGACAGACCTGGCCCAAGGGGTGGCCTCCCTAACGCGGTCAGGCCGCAGTGACCGTGTTCTTGCCCACACACCAACAAATAACTCTCAAAGTGGTCTCTGGGGACCCCTTGGGGTCCAAAGTAAAAGTTATTTTTATAATAAAGCTCAGCGGTCGCTTGCCGTTTTGACTCTCACAAGAGAACAGTAGAATTGTTCAGAGACTGCATGATGTATGAGAGGATTAACCGATTAAATGCAGAAGCAAATGTGGGGTCTAGTTGCGGTCTAGTAACCCAGTTATTAAAGCAAGTTGCCAAAGTATAAAGTGGTGTTATTTTTCTCACCAAATGTTACTGGTTTGGGAAAATACAATTTTTAAAAATGTTAAAGTGTAATGGGTTTGTTATTTTAAAGGGGTTGATAAATATTTTAAATTTTTCTCAGCTTTAACTTATAATGCCGTAAATATAGATTATGTAACCTGTATAAAAACTCCTTGGGGTGCACAAAAATTTTGTAAAGTGTCAAGGGGTGTTGAGGTGGAAAATTTTGAGAACCGCTGCTAGGATTTCCACAGCCGGGGGAGAAGGCGCCACTAGGGGGCACCCCCGCGCAAGCCTGGCCTTTCTGGTCTTTAAGGAAAGAAAAAGATTTTTGTCTTTGTTTTTAAAGTAGATACACAAATGTCAGGGGCTGTAATCCCCTGAGAACCGCCCTGGGGAGCTGAGGGAAGAGCCTGGGAAATCCTGGGGGGGGGCAAAGGAGGAATCAAGTGCATCCTAAACATCTAAAGATTCAAGGACATAGGGCTCTGCCTCCCCCCAGTCCCTGGAGTTGGTGTGACAGGAAGGACCCAGAACCGGGTTGGAGGGGAGTGGAAACGCTCCAGTCTAGAAGAATTCAAGGGCTGCATGCTCGCTCCAAGCCTTGGCCAGGGGCCCCAAGGTACCAGCCCCTGCAGACAGGATGTGTTAACAACTGGAGTCGAGACTGAATTCCACAACCAGCTACAGGCTCAGCCTGGGCAGCACGGAGTTCTCCCCTAGAGGCCTGAGGCAGGGGCGGAGTGGCAGAATTGCAGAATTCCTGGGATGATCTCTCTCAGTCAGCAGGTAGCCAGACAAGAATTCAGGGCAGAGCCTGCCATCTGGTTACTCAGGCCAAGTTCTCAACGTAATGATGATCTGTTTAGTCTATGCAGTGTTAATTTTTTCTCTGAATTTAGTTGCTAGCTGATTTCACATCATAATCTAGATTCTTGTTTCTAGTGAAAAAATAAGCTCCAATACGCTGGCTGGTGTTTTGAGGCCACCTGAATTAGGCAGTGCACGTGTGGCCCTGCTCACCCGGTCCCCACCTGTCCCGCCACCTCTAAGCAGCCTGCCTCGTGGAACTATGTGCCCCCAGTCCCCTTTGCGCATCTGCACCTCTGGTTTCTGCTGCAGAGCCTCTGGGGGAGGCTGTGCATGCTCTAGCTCTCTGATTCCTCCCCACCACCAAAGCCACCTCCTCCCCACAAGCCCTCTCCAAGGAGCTCAGAAGTCTGAAGGCTGTGGAGCCCCCTCTCATCTCAGCCTCAAAGCTCTGAAAGCGTGCGTTTGCACTGTGGTCTGCCTTACTTTCTCACTCCTCTGGACTTGGGGATTCTTCCTTCTTGTCTCAGGTGGTAAGCAAGGACCCTGTCAGCCATCTTGCCTATCAGCCAGTCCACACAGGGAGGAATTCAAGGAAGAGTGGATGGGTGGGTGGATGAAGGGTGGGTAGACTGATGGGTGGATAGATGGATGGAGGGGGAAGGGTGGGTGAATGGTGGATGAGTGGATGAATAGATGGCTAGATGAGTGAGTGAGTGAGCAGGGAGAAGAAAGGGAGTGTGGGGAGATGGATGAATGGGGAGATGGAAGGGCGGTAGAAGAAGGAAGGAAGGAAGATGGATGGATGCATCCCCTTCCCTTGGAACCAGTCCAATGGGAAGGACGGTCAGAGGATGCAAGCAGTAGAGGAAGGAGGTCAGCAGCCTCTCACGTGGTGGCCAGAGCCCTGGACCTGGAGCTGCAGAGCTGAGTTCCAGGCCCAGCTTTGCCCCGTGAGGCAGCTGTGTGACCCTAGGCACAGGGCTCAGCCTCAGCAAGCTTCGGTCATCACATCTGTAAAACGGGGCGATGTTGTCCCCCTTGTGGGAGGTTCTAAGGAATACATGACAAGATGACTTCTTTGGAAGCCAGCTGCTGACGTGGTCAGGCTGAGTTCATCTGGGGCAGCAGCCGGAGCGCCAACTCCCTCACTGCCAGCGCCCAGCACAGGTTCTGCCACTGGGCGGGATCCAGTGGGCCTGGCTGGCTGCAGGCTGTGCCGGCCCCCCAGGACTCCACACAGCAGAGGGCACCCCCCCAGGGCGGGCCAGGCCAGCAGGGGCTCCAGCAAGCCTGAGGAGCCTGCCTGCGCCCATCCGTAGGAGAGCGGTAGAAATGGTTAGATCACAAGAACAGTGACATCACAGGAGAGGAAGCTGGCGAGAGGCAGGTTCCCGGAAAGGGGGAAGCCTTGCCTCGGTGACGCCCAGCCAGACTGGGTTCTGTGAAACCAAGCAGCTGGTGGCTGGACCCCTGGAGGCCAGACCCTTCCCTGCCTCTGGGCCACTCAGAGGGCATCAGGCCTCAGCTAGAGTCAGGTGGGCCCCAGGAGAAGCTGGGTAGAAAGCAGGGAGGGGTGGGGGCAGAAAGGGCTCAGCAGAGTGAGGCAATGTACCCAGCGATGCCTGGACGGTGACGGGAGGCAGGCCAGCCTTTCCTGCTCACTATGCTGGCACCTGAGGGGCAAGGCTCCCTCTCCTCAATTCACTCTCTGTTGTTCCTCACCAGTGGTCACTCTGAGTCCAACGGCCGTGCCTCCCCCTGTCTCCAAACCCTGTGCCTGGAAATCTACACCCTTCCCCAGACGTCTCGCATCTTTGCCACCCACACAGGCAGATTTTCCAACAAATGCTCACTCAGAGAATTTCCCGGCATCTACATAGGATGATCATTATCAAAGAAGATGATAACTAGAGGAAGCAGCCTGTCCGGCGCACACAGGTCGGAGGTTCGCCTCTGCCTTCGCTCCCGCACTCACTCACGGGCAGAAGCCTGAGGGAAGGGGGCAGGGGTCTCCACTGGGGAACCCGGGACTCTGATGAAGGTCTGAGAAGACAGAGATGGGACTTTGCAGGCTGCTCTTGGAACTGACGAGAGCCACAGACACTGTCAGTCCCTTGTCAGGATGCCAACCAGCGGGTGGGTCGGGAGCACCGGGAGGGTGAGCAGCTGGCACAGCCACACAGAGGCTCTGTGGGAAGAATCTCACCAGCTCCAGCACTGGCATGCAGACACGTGCGCGCATGGACTAAAGGAGATGATGGATGCACGGGCACGTGTGTGCAGCCCCCACGAGGGGGCCGAATCAGACCCCGTTCTCAACTCTGGCTTCTCCCCCGACAAGCTGGGTGCCTTTGTGGAAGTGACGTGGCCTCTCCGTGCCTTGGGCTCCTCAGTGGTCCAGGAAGGCAGTGCCGGGACCTGCTTCCTCACCGGGTGGCAGAGGGTAAAGGAAAAGGCACCAAACCCCTTAGCTTGGGGCCCGCCTGGCACCGGGTCAGCAGCCAGTTATGAATCTGTGGTTGGTGCCTCCCAGAGCTTTCCCCAGGCCTGCAGGAGCCAGTGGCCTGAAAGATCCATCATCTCGTTGAGATGACTGGGTGGGGATCTGGGTGGGGATCTAGTCTGTCCTGGGTGGGGATCTGTTTCATGCCCACTGTCCAGGTGAATCAGCTGGGAGAGGTGAATCCTAGCTGAGTAGGCAGCAGAGGAGCCGGGATTTGAACCCTGCTCTGTCTTGTTTCCACACATAAGCTCTTTCCACAATGACATTTCACCAGGAACTGAAAAACACAGCACACTGGGTGCATTTATCTGGTGGGTAAATAATAATAAGTCGGGGCCCTGGCCAGGTAGCTCAGTCGGTTAGAGCGTCATCCCAATGTACCAAGGATGTAGGTTCCATCCCTGGTCAGGGGCACATGTAAGAATCAGCCAATGAATGAATGCACAAATTTTTGGAAGACAAATCAATGTTTCTCTCTCTTCCTATCTCTCAAATCAATAACTACAAATTTAAATTTTTTTTAAAAGTTGGGGCCCTTGGCTGGACTGACTGCCTTGTTTTACAGACAAGGAAGGGGGCCTCCCCAGAGTTACAGGATGAAACCAGGTGGCCCCCACGAGGAGGGAGGGGCGCGGGAAGACAGGCAAGGGGCCTCCCAGTCCCCACTGCACCCTCTACCTGGCTACACCCTGAAGTTCCTCCCTACCACTTCAAGGCAAAAAGATAAGGTCAAGAGGCCAAGTCCTTAGTCCTGTCCAGGCCTCAGTTTCCCCACCCACACAGTGGGTGAGCGTTGGCCAGTTTTTGGCCACTGGGAGGGGGAGCAGCACTCCGACCCCATTTCTTTCACTACGCCTGAGGTTCCGCCATCAGGGGAGCATCCCTTTTGGTTAAGGCTGTCTCCAACCGTGGTCCGCATTTAAACCCACGGGTAGCTCCTGAAGTCCCCAGCCCCCGGGGCCCAGCCCCTTGCCCGACCCCTCTGGGGGGCATCGGGGAGGGAAGAGGGTGGCCCTCCATAGGGAGTACACTGTAGCCGCCGTGTGTCCTGCTGTGGGCACGGGCGAGGCCCCGACTGTGGCCCATCCAGGCACTGCCTAAGCCCCCTGAGCCTCAACTCCCTTCTTGCAGAAATGGAATGGCGTTTCCCTGGACGTCACAGGCCATCAGGCCAGTGACCTGAACTTGGGTGCTCGGCACCAGGCTCGGTGCAGCTGAGGGCCTGGGACTGGGGCTGGGCCCCTGGCTCATGGAATGGCCACAGGGGGCGGGGACAGGAGCATCAGACTCAGGGCCCCTCTCGCTCCTTCCTAGCCCCTCTCTGAGATCAGATTCAGCCGTGGAGTGTGGAGCACGGCAAGAAAACCCATGGCCATCATTCAAAGGACTAACTCGTGGGCCACAGTCAGGGTCTCTGTGACCTCCTAAACCCGAGGGGCGGGCCCAGCTATCCTCAGTCTGGCCAGGCCCCAGGCAGGGGGAAAGGGGTCCCAAGGGAACTCCACGAAGGGCCAAGGCAGTCATGCCCAGAGATGCCACCTACGTGCTGGGAACAGTGGGACAAGGTGCCTTCTGCTCCCCGAACAGCACAGTGCCAGTCTCAGCATCTGGGGTTACCCCAGCAGCACGAGCCTGAACTCACACCCTCCACCACCCCCGAAAGGCACGGGTCTGCAGTCACACCATCTGCATTTCTCCTTTGTCCTTTAACTGCTGTCCCTGATACCATTCAAAAGGCCTGGAAAAGTATGGTGATGGGTCAAAGAGCATTGTCAGCCCCCGTCACCCCGTCGGGTTGATGCTTTTGAACAGGGCCGACCTAGAGCCAAGTGTGAGCGTCGGTGAATGTGGACACCAACCCCAGAGTCCAGCACCCCAGAGTTCGGGAACCTTCCAACCGTAGATCATGAGAATGTTGGATACTCAAAATCGGAAGCCAAGAAGTCAGACTTTGCATTAGAATGCCAGCCTCTTACACGGCCCCCCAGAACCCCAGCACTGGGAGGGAGGGCAGAGGCCAACCTGCTATTAGATACAGAACCTTCTCCTGTTCAGCATTCTTAGATCCCGGTGGGGAGGGGTCTCCTGGCTCTACAAGGCCCCTCCAAGACGCTTCTTCTGTCCCCAAGCCTCTGTCTGCCTGCCAACGATGGAGCCCCGCAGGGCCCCCTCCCACTCCCCCTCCATGCGACCCCTCCCCTCCAGCCCTGCCTCCCAGCATTGTCGCCTGCACCTGCACCTTCCTCGTCCTTGCTCTCTGCTGGAGCCTCCACGCAGCACATGGACGTGGAGCCCGCCACTGTGAATATCCTCTCCCTTACATGTCTCCTTGTCTCCTCCTCTCCCACTGCCCCACCTCCCGGCCCACCTGACTCCTTGGCAGCTGTCAGGACCAGCAGCCCCAGGTGGCCTGCCCCAGCGGTCACAGACCAGTCTCATCCTACTGACCAAACTGCCACCACGGTGACCCGAGGAGGGTCCCTCGAGTGACCTGGCCTCACTGTGTCCTGCACACCTCCCCAAGGGGCTCCCTTCTTCTCCAGATAACTTTATCACCAGGGGAGCCACAGGCAGGGCTGGCAGCAGGGTGGGTGCTCTGCAGGGGGTGTGGGTGACACAGGGTGACCCTGGTTACCGAGCAACCCTGCGGAAGCAGTCGGGTTAGCAAAAGCGTTGGACTTGGCCATGCAGCCTTGCAGCCGGGAAGCCCCTGATTTTAGCCGAGAGCGAGGTGCGCGCTAAGGGAAGGGGCTTCCAGCTGCACTGAGGTGGCTCAGGGAGGGCGCTTAGCGCCGCTGGGTCCTGTGGCTCCCACATCACTTCATCTAAGCGTTTGGGGACCCGCCACTGGGGTGATAGCACCCAAGAAAAGGAAACCATCTCCCTCTAACTAGGGTCCACATCCAAGCTGTCTTATGACAAAGGTGTGTCTGAGAACTTTGGGAAGCAGGAGGGGAGCTGGGGCCAGGGCGGGGTGAGACGGAGACTGGGTCACAGGGAGGGGCCACAGGCCTGAGCAGCCCCACCTCTACGGTCTTCCTGGGCTGCTCCTCTGAGGTCCGGGGCTGGGCTCCAGAGGGGGTACCTGCAGGGAGAGGCAGGGGTGACGGGGGTGGTACCTCCGGTTCTGGATCGTCCACTGGCCCTGGGTGCATGGCAGGTCGTATTTCTGCCTCCTCAGTGCATAGGCATCAAACGAGAGGGCCAAGCCATAGTCTAGGGAGGGCACCTGTGACAGAGGAGCTGGTCACCAGGTGGCCCGTGGGCTCTGGCTGGTCTGGCGAGTCCACCTTCTGTACACTGTTGTGCCCAACAGAGCCAGGCCTTGGCGACCCCTGCCACGCCCACTCCCAGAGCGATCTGAACCCGGGCTCAGCCTGCAGGTGCTTCATCAGAGGCAGGACAGTGGACCCCTCCCAGCCGGGGCCCCCAGAGGGCCTTAGAGTGCCCTGGGCTGACAGCAGAGGGGCAGGCAGGGTGGGGGCTCACCTTGAGGTGCCAGGAGCAGTGGGTGCTGGGTGAGTAGTAGCTGGGGAAGTACGGCGTGCTGAGGACGCCCTGTGCCTCCAGCCGGCCCTCCAGGGTCAGGTTCACCTCGCAGGCTGGTTCAGAGAACGGCGGTCACACAGGGTCCCTCAGCCGAGTCCCACTGCTCTTCCCAGCCGGTGGCAGGCAGCTGCACCGCACCCCCCCCTGCCCCTGAACAGTAAGCCTAGTGTCTGAGTGTGACTGTGTGATCTTGAGCCTCAGATACCTCCTCTGCAAAATGGGGACAGCAAGGGTACGTGGCTCAGAGGGTACTTCAGAGTGAAACAGACATAAAACATGCAGAGGGTCTGGTGTGTGGGAAGGGCTCAGCAAATGTGAGCTGTTGACACATCGTGCGGCATCGGGCCAGTTACCCAGTGGACTTGAGGCTGTGGGAGCTTCAGTTGCAGGCCTCAGGGAGGAAGAATCAGGACCCTTTGCAAAGATGAGGTTCGGAGGAAAGAGGGGTGACTCAGCTGAAGTCCCACAGCAAGAGGGGGAGGGTTTGGGAGCTGGAGTGTCCCCTGCTGTCCTGCTCCCTCTCCATGGAGTCAAGGTCCCCAGAGCCCCTCGCTCCCTTCCCCCTAAAACTGTGTCAGACTCTCCCATGAGAACTGAGCCAGCTCTGGCCCCTCCTTAATCCCAGGGCCCCCCCCAGAGGGCAGCCAGTACCGCAATGGGGTCAGCCGGGGGCCATGGGCCACTGCCAGGAGGCCGAGGGGGTCAACACCAGGAGAAAAAGAAACTGAGTTGGGGGGCAGGAGGGAGAAGCAGCCCCCGTGTGTGGTCTCCTGTTTATAGCCCTCCCCACACAGAGCTCTGGAAATGACTGGGTTGCTTTGCCTGCCCAGGGGCAAGGCCATGGCCATGCCCAGGACAGTCAGCAGGCGGGAAGGGTAAGTGTGCTTCTCCTGAGAGAGGGGATGTCTGAAGGGGGCATCTGAAGGGGGAGTCAGGATGAGGAGGTGAGGAAAGGAGGAGAGGAGGGAGGCCAGATGAGGACGAACTCAGGGAAGAAAATCGCACGGCAGGAGAGGCAATGAGGAAGATTTGGGAGGCATCCCAGGAGCGCAGAGAAGGGGAGGGAAGTGGACTGAGCACAGAGGGAAGGGGGGCGGGGCTGAGGCATATGTGGGAAGCAAGGTGGAGAGCAGCGGCTCTTCCAGAACCTTCCCTCATCCCACACCAACTGGAGCTGAGAAGGTGAAGGGCATGCCTGAGGGTGCGTTCTTAGTGTCTGCCCCCTCCCTCCCCCACCCCCAGGGCCCAAGCCCTCACCCTGGAAGGCCACGGGCTGCACCGAGAGCACGAAGGGGTCGTAGTAGCTATGTAGGCCCTTCTTCCAGACCACCGCCATGACGGCGCCCGACGCCAGGACCTCCACCACAGGTTCCTGGCGGCTGCAGCCGTAGACCCTGGGGAGGGCAGAGAGAGGTGGGGAGGGCGAGCCAGAAGGTGTCTGGGAGGAGCCAAGGAGGGTCAGCTGGGAATCTGTACAGCTGGGCACACAGCCAGTCTGCTGTGTGTTTACCCAATGTGCTGACCCTCTCTGGCCCAGGGGACGGATGGGGCCTCATAAGGATCAGGCCAACATCTCAGCTGAGAAAGGTGGGGAGATTGCTGGGCTGTCGAGAGCTTATATTTGACTACGCCAGCTGACTCCCGCCCCAAAGAATCTGTTCTACCCCTCAGAGTCCCCATGACCTCTGCGTATTTGGCCTGTGCCCGAAGGAAGGGCAGACAGGCATCTGTGGGGACCCCATTTCCTAGCTGGCTGCACCCTAACCTTGGTCTTGCTCCCATCCTCTCTGGGGCAGAGAGGAAGCAGGGGCACGGTCTGCGACCCCTGGGGCACCCCAGGGTCCCACCCAGAGCTTCGTGCCTGGATGCACAGAGTGAATCATGACATCTTAGGAGTCTAGACTCTTCCAGGGCTGGAACGTCAGCCCTGCCAAGGCCGTCAGGAGATTGTCCAAGTCAGCTGCTTGGTTTCTGGGGGGTGGGGGCACTGGGGCTCAGCACCATGCCAAGCCCCCACTGCAGGTCCACAGCAGAGGGAGAGATGTGCTGAGCCCTGTCTGTGACAGCGCCTGACGTCCCCTCCCAGTAGGTGGCCTCGGGGTTTGCCATCTCAAGCAGGGGTGCTCCCAGCTCTCCCCCCACCCCTTACCAACCTCCGTCAAAAGACCGCTCATCTCCGACAGAATCCTCCGAGCCACCACCAATTTGGAGACCAATTCCCAACTAATAACCCTGCCTCCCAGAGTGGCCATGCCACCATCCAGCTGCAAGGTACTGCCTGCCTCCCATGTGCTGGCCATGGACTTTACTGGCGGGGATGGGCGCTGATGGAGGCACCAGGGCATGTCGGCAAGGGCATGTGTGAGATCCACGCGCAGCCTCCAATGCCAGAGCGGCGTGAGTAATCCCAAGGCAGCTCCCCCAGACGGTCCCAGGGAGGGGCTCTGGCCCGGGGCCTCAGCTCTTGTCAGGGCGGGAGGTTGCAGAGGTGCCCCGGTCCCTCATTCCTCCTGCTTTTATCCCCTGGCTTGTTCTCATTGCTGGGTGCCCCCCACTCTCCCACACACCATGCCTCCTCATCCTCACCTGCTCCTCTCCCAGAAAGTGCAGATGAGGCAATAGGGTAAAGAGGCACCTGGAGGTCACATTTAATGGGGGCTGCCACTTTTAATGTTGGGGGTTCCTTTTATTTTCCTCCATTTACTTAGCAACAGAGCTGTGTTGCAGATACAGTGTCCCCCTCCTCCCTGGGGTAAAAACACTCGAAAACAAGCCAGGAGGTTGAAAACAAGCGAGGGCCCGCTCTGTCTTCCTGTCACCCCTGGAGTTCCCCCTCACACTCTGGGTGTAGGTGGGAGGACACCCCCAAACTTGTCTGTCATTTTAGAGCCTCTCCTTAGGCCCGAGGTGGAGGGCATCACCTGTGCCCAGGTGCCACAGTGAGCAGGGACGGAGCTGAGCCCAGCAGCAGCGGGGGCGGGGCCACTCAGAGAAGCCCCAGGGGAAGTTCACGAGCGTCTCCACCCTCCTAAAAACCAGATATCATCTGGCTTCTCTGCATTTCCCAGAGCCCTCCAGGAACCTGGCCCACGCACGCCTAGGTTAAGGTCATGGCGTGGCAGGGCAGCAGGGGTGGGTGCCAGCGTGTCATCCATGCCACCAGGAGCCTGGAGACTCAGAGGCCCTGGCGGAGGGAGCTGAGAAGAGGCTTCACAGGCCCTCCTCAAGGATGGCTTTGGATCTGAACAGCAGGCCCCACCCCCACCCCACCTGGCAGCTGGCCCAGCCCAGGCAGGATGGAGAAGGCAGCAGCCCGGGGCCCTCTGTGTCTCCCCCCACCTGCTACCCTGTGGGGAGGGGACCAGACTCCTGGTGATTGAAGCCACTTCCCGCCCTTTTATGGTCTCCCCACCCCATGTCCACCTGCCCTCTGACCTGGTCACTTCTGCACCCCACTGCACATCCTGTGCCCTATTCCTCTGCTCAAGAACGCACAGGCAGTGCCCACCTCCCAAGTATTAAAGTTTACATTGCTGCTGGCACTCAGTGCCCTCCGTGACTCTGCCCAGCTGAAGAGCATTACTGCGTGCAAGGATCCTGGCACAGATGGGCCAGTTTAAATCCTCGCAATTACCCTGCATGGTAAGCCTGATTGTGCACCCATTTTGCAGGTGAGGAAACAGACTCAGGGAGGCAAAGACTCGCCTCAGGGCACAGGGCTGGGAAGCTGCAGAGTGGGAGCTGGAGGTCAGGGCTGCCAGACTCCAAAGCATTCTTCTGACCAGCTGTGTGGCCCCCCAGAGGTGACCTTGGGGGTCATCTAGTACAACTGTTCTGTTACACGTGGGGAAATGGATGGGGGAGGGGAGTGCCCGCAGTCCACAGCCATCTCCAGTCTCTCCTCCCCCTCTCCCTCTGGGCTAGCCTCACCGTCTCCCAGGTAGTGAACGTGAAGTCACTCAGCCCCTGGTCTCAGAAGGCTTGGTGTGACCGTTGACCCCACACCACCGCTTCCTTCCCAACCCCCCACCTCTGCCCCCACCCCAACCTTCTCAGGGACTCACGAGGTGATGAGCCTCCTTTCTAGGGGCCCCGCTGCATCGTACATGGCCAGCCGGTCCCGGCAGTCGGCCAGCGTCCACTCGAGCCGGAGTTTGAGCATGAGATCCTCGGGGCCCTGCAGGTGCCACAGGCAGCTGGAGGCCAGGTAGTCAGGCCCCTTCAGCTGGAGCACCTGGCCCCGGCCCACGTAGCTGTAGCGGTAGCAGCCTGGAGGGGGAAAGGGGCAGGCTCTGTGACCTCTACCAGTCGGGAGGAGGGACCTGGGGAGCCAGCCCCCGCAGGTCCTCACCGGGGCAGGGGTGCCCTTGCCCCACCTCAACCTGACAGAGTCCTGCCTATGCCCCACGCCTGGTCTGCTGCCCCTGCTCCAGGAAGGCTTCCAGAACCCCCAGCCAGGAGCAGCTCCTTTTCTCTAGAGGCACGCCCCTTCCTCTGCTTTGGATTGGAGCCCTGCCCGAAGGGCAGAATGACTCCCCACACACACACCGCCCTGGGGCCTCTGGTCCAGCCCTGGCACTTCTGGGCTGGTGAGAGCCTGTTCAGTCTGTCTCCCTCATGGGGCTCTGGGCTCCTCCCAGGGCAGGGGTGAGGGCGCGTCCTCTGGTGTCCCCTCCGCAGGCGTGGGGCCTGGCATGGAAGAAGTGCTCACAGGCCTGTTTAAAGGACTTTAATGGTCGTCCTTGCCCCTCAGACACTGTGTTCCCAGAGGGCAGGGCTGCAGCTGCTCACGGACCCAAACAAGGGTAACTGCAGAGAAACCTGGGGACACACGGACACCCAGCACAGGCAAGGGCAGCCCAGACTAAAGGCCAGTGCAACTGCAAGTGTGCCGATGCTGTGTAAGATGGGCGGACGGATGGATGGATGGAGGGACAGACAGACAGGATGAACAGATGGTAGATAATAGAGTACAGACAAATAATAGATCGATGATGGAGAGGTAGAGAAACAGATGATAGATAATATTATAGATAGATGATAGACGATCGATAGATAGGCCAGACAGATGGCAGATCCTAGAAGAGAGATAGATGATAGATAGATCCGTTTCCTGTGCATTCCTCTGACCCGGCATTTCTACCCTACTGGTTCCCTAATTACAGGGTGAAATGAATCTCTGCCTTGTGCTCACTTTGTCCGTGTGTGAGAATCACCATGTGAACTGTCTGAAAGTGGTGCTGGGACCCCACAGCCTCCACCCACCGAGGAAGGAAGCAGTGGGCTGGGTCGGTGGGAGGAGAGAAGGCGAGTGCGGGCACACCGCGCACGGGGGCGGGGAGGGGGGGCAAGCGCGCAGGGGGTGTTAAGCTCCGCCCCCACACGGACCAGGCAATGAGACCCTAGCTCTGGGCAGAAACTACAGGACTACAGGAAGGACCTGAGAATTCAGGGGCTTAGGCTCAGGACCACAGGGTACAGTGGCCCAGGTCACGCCCTGCACAGCCCGGGAGTCACCAGTCACACAGACTGCGATGTGGATGCCCCTGGCCTGGAGCAGCACGGTGGCCCTGTGCTGCCCAGGGCTTGGCAGGGGGACAGTGGTGCCTCTTGGAAAATAGCAAGGGACTCTAGCGATATAGAACAGGGGTGGGTGAGGGCAGAGGGCAGAGGGCAGATTAGCCTGGCTGGCTGAGAAAGGGAAGAAAAAGGTGGAGGGAGTATCCTTCCTTGAATGTGAAACATCTCCAGAAGACCAAGTTCGAAACCCGAGATGACTGTTACCCCTTGAAATTGCAAGACTATTTTCAACTATGAAAACCATGGCCTGAGGGCAAACTGAACTCAATGACAGAAAGCAGAGTCACACTCTCACATCTCACACAGGCAACACACGCACACTTGTGTACATGACACACACACATATTCACACATGCATGCCTCCTTCTGTCCCCCCACAGCCTTGCCTGGGACCCCCACCAGGTCCACCACGCACCCCGGGTGGCTGTGGGCCAGTGGCCCCCTGACGCTCGACCAAGCCAAGAGAGACACCGGCTCAAACGTGGAAAAACAAAAGGAGCGTACCCAGTGTGGAATTCAGTGCAACTATGTCTTTTATGCTGGCTTCTGTTAAAAGGAAATGAACAAAAATAATAAATAAATAAAATGAAAACAAAAATAGAAGAGACCACCAGAGCCAGCCTGCCTGCGATTTACCCCAAACGCCCACCCTCCCACGGCCCCCACCCCAGTCCTGGCTCCCAGGACCCTGGGGCTGCACCCTGAGAGCGTCCCAGCCTCCCGTGCCCCGCTCCCCAGCACTGACCCAGGATGACCAGGCCCTCTGGGTCCGGTTCGTACTCCGCCCTGTAGGGAGCAGGGCCTGAGCCGTTGGCTGTGGACAGCAGCTCCTCCACCAGCAGCGCCCGCACCACTTCGGGGCTCAGCAGCAGCTGGTGGTGCTCCGGGATTTGGAGGATGAACCAGAAGAAGCAGGTGAGCGGTCCCTCCCTGAGGCGGGCGGAAGCGAGAGGGGCTGGGGAAGGGACCTGCTGTCTCCCGGCCCAGCCCCCGCACCCCCCCCCAATCCTGTGGTGAGAACACCGACCATGCTCACACATGCTGAGCACTTACTACCTCCCAGGCAAGGCTCTCCAGCTTCACAGGGGAGCCTCCTAACCACCTCTAGGCAGGTGCTTGCCTCATCCCTGTTCTGCAGGTGAGGAAACTGAGGTGTGAGAGGTCAGGGTGTATGCCACAGACCACGTTGAAACTGGCAGAACCAGGCAGGAGTGGAAGAGCTGGGCCACCCCCCACTCCCACTCACACCCCCACTGGGGCCCCATTTACCACCGGCCAGGCCCTTGGCAAGCACAGTGTGGCCCCTGTCCAGGTGACCCCTATCATACCTCTGTGCCCCCTCCAGAGATAAGGAAACCAAGTGCATGAAGGAAGGTCACACACAGGAAGCCAAGCTGCCTCTCCATGCCTCAGTTTCCTCATTTTTTAACACAAGGGCATGGCATCAGTCAGCTCCCCTCCCTTCTTTGAGCTCGTGGTTCTAACAGGGCGGGAGGGGCAGGGACTCACCCCAAGGAGTAGACGGAGCTAGAGTTGTAGTAGGTGCCCAGGCTGGTGCTGGCGATGAGGGCCTTGAGCTAAAAGGAGGGGAAACAGTAGCCCCGCTGTGACCCTCTGCGGAAGTCTCTCCCACCTCAAGATGCCCTTTTCCCCTCCAGGCAGCCCCGCCCGACAGGGTAGAGAGCCCTGCCTGTGGTCACTCACTCGGCAGGCAGTGGCCACGCCTGGCAACCTCACACCCTTTCCACTTTTCCCCTCCCCCCACACGCAGGCACTGCCCCCCAACCCCCTCCATCAGCTCTGGCCTCCCTCAGACCACCCATGCATGGCCTCTGCCCCCTTGTCAAATGCCATTCAACTCTGAGAAGCCCCTGTGGCTCCTGAGTCCCCTCCTCAGCCCAGGCACCAGCCACAGAGCGCAGCTGGCTGGGCTTCTCACGAGTTCAGCCACAGGGCGGGCGAGAGGATGCGTGGTTGGAAGTCACGCAGCACTGGGAGCAGCCCACCAACCCCACAACGACCTACGGACAGGTCTGCCATCAGCACCCCACTTCCCAGCGGAGGCAGGAGAGCCCTGGGGGGGTCCCTCAGGAGCAGGCCAGGTCAAGGGCGCAAGGCAAGTGGTTTACGTGGAAATGATTCTGGGAAGACCAGTGGGTGGCGGGGCTCAGCCGACAAGGTGCAGGGTGGGGCTGTGGGCCACTGAGGCAAGGCCAGCAGGGAGCTCTGGGAAACAGAGGGGGCATCCTCAGAACTGCCCCCCCCCAGGGGCCAGGGTCTCCAGGGTGTTTATCCACCTGCTTCATTTCCTGTGGTTGAGGGTTGCTCCTGGGAATAACCCCTCGTTGGGCAGGTGTGGCCCTGTGACCTGTGACCTGTGACCAGAGAGCCCAGACAGAGGAGGTGCTGGCAGTGGGAGACCACCCCCAATGCGGGGAGCCATTGCTCAAGAGGGGAGGGGAGGTGGGTGGGCCCTGACAGCTTCCTGGTACTGCCCTAATTCCCCAAGGTCACACTCTTTGTTAGTGGCACAATCAGGATTTAACATCAAACCCAAGTGCATTTGATGCCAGAAACCATTTTCTCTCCCATCATCCTATCGGTCTCCTTCCATCATGCCCGGAACAGGCCCCTGACCAATGGGCTTGACACGATGAGGCCCCTCCCTCTTCGTTCTTGCCCTCCCCCTTCCCTCCCATCCTCCAAATCCTTCCCTACCATCTCTTGGGCTTTGGCGATTTCACTGCGGAAGGCACTGGACTCCCGGTGGGCAAGGTCCTGGGAGAAGTGGCGGTTGAGCACACGGAGGCTGCCGGAGTACACCTGGCTGACGGTCCCCTCTGCCTTGTACCCTGCCCAGGAAGAGACCAGCAGGTTAACCAGGGCGCAGCAGGGAAGGGGCCTGCCTCCGCCATGCCTTCTCTCACACCTGACCCTTAGCTTGGCCTCCTCCATCTTGGGCCTCCAAGGCACTAGCTTCATCCTCCATCTTTGCCATTGTCATCGTCGCCATCCAAAGTTTATTTAGTGACACACTGGCCCCAGGTGCCAGGGAGAAGAGAGGCCTACAGATGGATGATGTCCTATGGGCTCCCCATCAGAAGCTGACACAGTGGTCAGTCCAGGACATGGATAACCTGAAGGCCAGGACACCCCACGGGCCCAGGTCAAGTTCATGGGTTACAGCCTTTATTCATCCTTCCACTCTCCAGGTTGTCCAGCTTGCACCCACCATGTGGAGAACACTAGAAAACCACGACAGGTGTGGCTCCCCATGCGGAGCAGACAGTGGGGTAAGACAGGGGTTAAGAGCCTTCAAGGGGAGGCAGGAAGTGCTACTGAGGGGCCAGGACAAAGCAGGCCAGCCGGTCAGGGCGGCCCTGCAGCTGAGATGAGAGGACTGCAGTGTGGCCCGGAGGAAGGGAAGGGGGGAAGTCCTTTCCGGACAGAAGGAATAACATGTGCAAAGGCCCTGAGGATGGGGTACTGTGATGAGGACACAGGGCTAAAACCTGCTTGGCTGGGGCCACCAGTCAGGGCAACCAGGCACTGTGACAGAAGCAGGGACAAGTTTCAGCCTTCACCAGCGGAGCAAGGGGCGCCACGAAAGGGTTAAACGCAGGATGATATCATCAGACTTTTATTTTGCAAAGACTCCTTCGGCTGATGTGAGAAAATAGATCCCAAGCCCTGGGTTCATACCTCTGTCTATTCATTTATTCATTCTCTCAACTAATATTTATGGAGAACCTATCTGTGCAAGGACTAGCCGAGAGCACCTAGGAATATCCCAGTATAACAATGGGCAAAACAATAAAGAAAATAACCCCTGTGCTAAAGAGTTTATAATCTAGTGGCAAATGTGTGGTGACATGTTACAGGTGTAAGTGGACAGTGGGGCTGGGGCTGGTGGCCACGTGAAGACCAGAGAAGGGGTGGTGTTAGCCACCTGGACATTCACCTGCAGAAAGAGTCACCCAGGCACCAGAACTGCATGTGCAAAGGCCCTGTGGCAGGGGTTTTTCTGCTGTGTTTGAGGAGCCGCAGAGTGCGTGATGGGGAAGCAGGAGGGGATGAGAGGGGCGTGGACTTTGGTTTCACTCCGGGTGAGATGGGAGCCATGGGGATTTTAAGCAGAGAAGTTAGATGATTTAATTTGCTCTTGTGTTAAGAGCCAGCTCTAAGGAGGCCCGGGCAGAAACTGGGAGACCTGCAGGAAGTGATTTAGGTGAGAGAGACCCAGGCGAGCAGTGCGGGTAAGAGGCGATGTGGCCTGGACCAGGCTGCGCAGCAGCAGCGGTGCAGAGGGTGAGAAGTGGTTGGGCCCAGCTGTGTTTGGAGGTGACCGGCGTGCTGGAGCCCGGCCACCTTGGGGGAGCCAGGAGGGCTTGCTTTAGAATAGGCAGCCCTGGCTCACTGCGGGAATGAGCAGGAAGGCAGAGCACGCCCGGTGCAGCTGAGGGGACTTCTAGGGGGCTTTTCTTCTGACCGGCTTTGTTTGCTCATTCAAACTGGTGGCAAAGTGGGTGGGGGTGCAGGAGGTTTGAGAAGAAAGCATAAAATGGTCAGCCAGAGAGAGGAGAGGGGGAAACCAGGGAAGCACGGTTGGGCAGCGTGAGCGACAGGGCCCATCTGCCTGGGGAAGCCACTCTCTGCCCTCCCCTCTCCTGTCCCTTTCTGGGGCAGGCTGACACTCACTTTGGGTTTATTCCATTCCGGGTCAGCAGGGTGCACCCCTGATTCATCCCTCACCCAGCACCCAGTCCCTAGGGCACAAGGGCACAGCGTGGCTGGGCGGGAGGAACGGCTCACATGTCCCCTGACATGCCTCCTCTACACTGACCCCTCTGCAGGGCAGATTCGGCTCCCCCACTGAGGCTTGGAGGCACTCGGCCCCAGGGTGTGGAGCACCCCCTCTGCGGGGGGGGTGGGGGAGGGCAGTTTCCTGCTGCAGCATCATCAGGAGAAGTTAGACTCATCTGCAAAGACAGACAGTTGGCAGGCGAGCTCCTGGCCCTGCAGCCTGGTGCTCTGTGGTTCACCCTAAGGACTAATTATCCCACAGCCTAAAAGGGCCTCGGCAGCCCTGTGCATTTGGGGTGCTGGCTTCCTGCCAGTGGTGAAATGCGCACAGCTTTCACACCCTGCCGATGTCCTTCGGTTCTGAGCAGAACTGCCATCCACTCTGGGCCATGGCAGGTGCACTCACATCCCACCTGGGCGTCCTAACAGTGTCTGTCTGCGGCTGGTTCCAACTACCGCTCCCCCCGACCCCCTCTGGAGCTGGGCCTAGGCTGACCTCCCCATGACTGCTCCAGAGTGGGTCCCCCCATCCCTTCCCACAGACCTGAAGTTCCACTATGAGATTCAGCCAGTAAGAACACTAACTTCTGCAGTGTCTAAGGGGAAGTCTCTGATCATCAGTCCCTGCTCTGCTCCCCCGTGGCCTCAGCTTCCTGGTCCTGGTGAGGACACGCTTTATGGCAAGGTAGGGCCATCCTCAGAGCCTGGCACAGAGCTGGTATATAGGAGGTGGTCAGGAACGAATGAACGAATGAATGAATGAGTCTTCTATAGTGTACATGGAGCATTTTCACAGCCAGTGTGAGCTGACTTGGTTTATCCATTATTTTCCATCGTCAAGAGTGGAGCAAAAGAGATACAGTCCCCATCAGATTTAGAAAGAGACAGTAGGTGTTGAGGAGTGTTTATTGAATGAACGAACGAATGAATGAATGAAAGCAAAGGTGGACAAATGGACCCAGTCTGGGGACCAGTTGCTTCCAGGAGGCTAAGGGCCATGACACCACAGAAGGAGGCCAAAATTCAGGACCTGGGAGAGGCTCTGGGCCACCTGCCCTGGACACCGCAGGCCCCTCCTTCACTGCATGCTGAATCCCACGTGTGCCGGAGCTGGGGTATGAAAGGCCTCTGTGCGTGTGGACCACCCCCTGGATGCCTGAGCCCTGTGGCCCTTCTCTGCTTCATTCCCGTCCATGCTTGGCCCTGGGGACTCAGAGGTGACAGAGCTGTGGTCCCCACCCTAGAGGAGCTCCCAAGTGGCATTCAAGTTAACAGAAGCACTAACTGATGCCAGGAACCCTGGGCAACACTGGACCTTCTCCAGCAGAACCAGATGGCTCAGAGTCCCAGGGGCAATCCTGGAGGGCTGCATGCAAGGAGAGGCAATGTTTATACCCCTTTGGTGTGTTGGTTCACAAGAACAGGGTGCTGGGAGAGCACTCCTTCCCTAGCTGGTGAGAGCTGGAGGCACTTGGCCTGAGTCCCAGGACCCAGAACATAGGTCCAGCAATCTCCCCTTCCTCCCCTCCCCACCTTTCCCCCACAGGACAAGAAGGGAGACTCAGAGAGAGGAAGTGCTTGCCCAGGGTGGGTTGCTGGGCACTGCTGACTTGGAATCCTGGTCTGCTCTGCTGTGCCCCCCACAACCACCCCCAGTTTTTCCCGGGTGCCTTTCCCGGACAGGCCCACACCTTTACCTAGAAAATACCACAGCAGGAACGCGCCTAAAGCCAGTGCGACCAGGGCCAGCCACAGAGGCACCAGGCGGAGGTAGTCCCGAGCTTTTCTCTTGGAGTCCTCAGAGGCCTTGAACATCCCCTCCGGCTCCGCCTCCTCGCCATCACCTCCATCGCCCTGCCCACCAGCCGCCTGGGGGGCCTCTGCCACGGGCATCCTAGCAGGGAGACAGACCTCAGATGAGAGTGGCCTGGCATTTGCAAGGGAGCCTTTGCTGAATGCCCACAATGCAAGAAGTAAGTCCTCCTGCCTTTTGGGGTAGGAGGGTCCTATCACCAGGGAAGGAGCTGGATCAAAAGTGGGCATGGGGCCCGCTGGCTCACAGAGCCCCCCAAATCAGCCTTTCTAGGTTCAGAGGACAGGTAGAGGTTTCCGGGCCTGAGCCCTGGCCCCCGGGGACTGTGCCCACAGATAGAACTGAGAAACATGCGGTCCAAACCTGGGGTCCAAACACTGGCCCCGCTTCCCTTCGTCCAGGGGGAGGCTTTTTGCTCCTCTTGGTTCTCCACAGCAGAGCGTCCCAAGATACCCACACGGTCAGTTCACTTAGCCCTCACCCCGGAAGCCCCCAAGCCAGCGCTGGGCAGGGCCGGGGACCCACCCCTCACAGAGTGCTGGCTGTTTGGTCTCCCCACCAACCCCAGACCCTCTCCGGGGCAGGAGAAGGAGACAAACACTGATACTCAAGTACCGTCTACAGAGGACATTTCACAGGCATCACCTCACTGAATCCTCTGGTCACCCCGGGATGTGGGGACCACGGTCCCCAGGCACTCTTCTTTCTCAGGCCCGCTCTGTGCGGACGCTCTACATGTACCATCCTGCTTAAACCTCCAACCGTCTTTCAAGGTTCTGACCCATTGGACAGAGGAGGAAACTGAGACCCGGTGTGTTTCAGCAGTAACTCAGGCCGGGTTTTCCTGGCCGGGCCCCATTTTCCCAGTGTGACTCGAATATCTAGCACTCACCACCAGCCCTGTTTTACAGATGGGAAAACTGATGCCCCGAGAGGCTAAGCCACTCACCCAACAGCAGGGAAGTGGGGAGAGGGGAGGAGGGGCACATCCAGGTGTCGGATGTCCTGCACCTTCCCCTTTGCTACTCCTGTAAATGAGCTGTTAATTAGCAAGTCATGATTAAGTGACAACTGACTGCCATCCCTCTCAGGGCCCTGAGTCTGCAGCTCTATCATCCGACCCCCGCCCCTCTGCCGCCCCCAAACAAACTGAGTATTATCCGGCTTCTCTGGCAGGCTTTCAGAACACAGGCTCTGGACCACTGAGAAGCTGGTCTCCTCCTCTCAAGTCCATTAATGCCACTGTGGCTTTGAAATGCATCCCCAGATGCATGGGGGTGGGGGCTCCTTTGGGCTGTGTTCTGGGTTTTCCCAAAAGGAGAGACTCCTCAGTGATGCTTAGCCCCTTCCTGGCCTTCTCCTGCTTCCCCACGTCCTGCGGCTCCTCTCAGCCGTGTTCCAGGGCCTCCGGCAGCCAGCCCCTCTGACCCTCTTGAGTGGCCCCTACCCAGTGGAAGTGAGGGAGGGATTCTCAAGTGGGCATGGAGCTCCCCTCTACCCCTCACCAGCAGACACCTAGACACGGGGGGCGGGCCCTCTGGCTCTCATGGGGCTAGGCCAAGGGTGGTAAATACGCCAAAACGGGTGGGACAGCCCCCAGTGAGAAACTACCTGTCTCCCAAAGCTGAGCGGGGTGGCCAGAGCCGGGAGAGCCCTGTGACAGCCCAGGTCCTCATCTTCTCTCAGGCCTGGGCCGCTCCCTCCCCCAGGGATGGCCATGCTGGTTTTACTCTTGACTCTGGATCACCAAGGACCTATTTTGGAATGACTCACATCACTATGGGGACTCAGGGGCACTAGAAATGACAATAGTTGACATTCACTTCAACTGTTTCCAGTGCTTTACAGGCACTGTCTCATGTAAGCCTTACTCAGACCCTGTGGGGGTAAGTTCTCTTATTGTTTCCATTTTATAGATGAGAAAGTTGAGGCACAGAGGTTGAGCAGCTTGGCCAAAGTCACACCAGCCGTCCACAGCAGAGCCAGGCTGCAAACCTAAATAGTTTGTCTACAGAATGAACCCCTGGTTCCTCTACTGCCTCACATATCACCCGAGGGGGAAACTGAGGCTCAGAGAAGGCCACAGGTCCCTTAGGGGAGGCAGCAAGAGGAGCATCCAGGGTGAAACACTCGGCAGACCTCCTCCTGCCGCTGCCCCTTCCCCAGCCAGGCCCGTGCTCTGCATTCTGCTGCCCTCGTAAATGAATGCCTTTTCTGTCCAGGACTTTGAATGTCACAAAAAAGCCCATTTTCAGAAAACCCGCTGTGTAAAAACCCAAGATTAGATACAGCCCAAAGGTGGGGCGAGGGGTGCTGTTCGCCTGGGCTCCCCGTCAACCCCCACGTTGACTTCTGAGGCAGCTTTCTACCTGGGCTCTCTGCCTCCAACCTCCCCTCCTGCACACCCTCCACGTTGCACCAGACTCCCTCCACACCCACGCCCAGCCACTTACCACTCGGAATCCTCCCAGCCACCTCCGAACCCTACCCCGTGGCACCAAGACCTTCTTCCCCAGGCAAGCTGCTGCCCACCCTGCTGTGGCCCTAATTTCCATCGCATGTATCACCCTGTAGACCCAGGGGATGCCACCTCTGTGTAGCCACACCCTCTGCATGAAGAACAGTGGGCACCCTTACAGGTGACTCCAAGGCCTGGCTTTGGGTCCCGGGGCTCTGGGGAGTAAGCAGCCTCCTCCCCTGGGGCAGCCCTTGGTCCGATCAACGACATGCCTGTCTTTTGGCTTTGTCTGTCTCCCACACAAAGAAGTGGGCTGGGTCTTCTCTCCCCACCCACCCCATTCCCTGCAGCACCCAGCACATGGCCTGCCAGGTGAGTGAATGCTTCGTGGGAAAGGGTAAATGCACAAAGCCCCAGGTCTCCAGACTCTCAGGGCAGTGCTCCCTCCTAATCTTGCTGCCTCCAGGAAGCAGCACTTGGGGGGCTTACTGCTGGCACCTGGATGGTGGTGCTGGCCTCGGAGTCCTGCATGCGGTGACCGGGCTGCCCCATGTTTGTCAAGCATGTCTGCATGATGCCAAGCTCCATGCTAGACAGAAGGGGCACGTTGGTGAACATGAGACCCCATTCTCATCCTCTTGGGGCTGACAGCCCAGCAGGAGACGGACAACTTGGGACGATTGACAGCTGTGACAATGCCCACACCACTCCTGCCTTTCACTGTTGTACAGCAACTGCCCCATTGTGTCAGCGGCCCAGCCCATCAGAAAAGTCTGTGGCTCGACCTTCCACATGTTCCCAGGACCCAGGTCTTTCTTGGTACCTCCATGGCTCCCACCATCATCCAGGTCAACATTGTCAGTCACCTTGACAGCTGCAGTAATAGCCAGCCGTCTGACCACCCACGGAGCAAAGTGCCACACAGCCGTCAGCGTGGTCTTTTCACCAGACGCCCTGCTCACAAGCCTCGCGTGGCTCCCATCCACCTAGAACAGAGCCCAGTGCCCTTATCACAGCCCACCAGGGCCCCCTGTGATTTGGCCTTTGCTCGTCTCTCTGTCCTCCCCCCTCTGCTGCAGCCCCGCCCCACTCCTTGCCAAACCATCAACATATCAAGTGCCCGCCCCTTCAGGGCCTTTGCACTTGCTGGTCCCACCACCGGAATGCTTTCCCGTCGCTCTGCCTCCTGGCCCGCTCCTTTACCGCCTTCGGGTCTTTGCTCGAACGTTACCGCTTCCTCCTGAGGCCTTCCCTGACCACGCCCCTCTCTGCAGCGGTTTTTTTCCTCAGCACTTCTCGACCTTGCATGAGATGCTTCTGTGTCCTTTGTCCCCAGCACTTCTCGACCTTGCATGAGATGCTTCTGTGTCCTTTGTCCCCTCCCCGCCTGTGAGGGGCAAGGGAGCGGGGGCTTGACTTTGTTCAGCGCTGTGTGCCCTGCTCCAAGAGCAGAATTCGGCACTCCGTAACTTTAGTTGAGTGAATGACTGCTAAGATCCCCATTCCTTCCCGTACAGCTCTAAGGCGCTGTGTGCACATGTGGCCGGGCCAACTTCTCCAGTCTCATTTCTCCCCGCGCCTTCTTTTTCCCCTTGTACCTCAGTGACATTGGGCTTCACAGTTATCCATTCCCACAGTGACTATGGCAGAGCATAGCACAGATGGGTCTTGAACACTGAATGTTCTAGTTACTCCCTAGCTTTCCACACACCCTTCATTCTGCCTGGGCTGCCCACCTCCTGACCTGGCCAGCTCTTAGATGGCCCCTTCACACCTCAGCTCAGCTCTCACCTCCTCCTGGAAGCCTTCCCGGAGTGCCCCAGGAGAAGCGGATGCCCCTCTGAAGCGTCCTGGGCCATCTCCATCAATAAGCAGTTTACTTTGGGGCACAGTCTTTCTGACCCACTGACAGTGAGCCCCTGAAAGAAAGGACTGGGTGTACCCCAACTGCCATAGGGGCTGAGGCTGTCCCTGGATTTGAGCATCTGGACCCCATCCTGAAACCTGCTCCTTTCTCTCTCCTGCCCTTCTGACCACTGGAGGGACCTCGGTCTGCCCACTGGAGGCTGAGCCCCGGCCCTGTACTGGGCAACACCATAAACCCAGTTCACCTCAGCCTCCAGCAGCCTGGGGTGCCAGCCTTGCTGCTTCTACTTAATGGCTGGCAACTGAAGCAGAGAGAGATGAAGTTGCTCACCCCAGTCACTTAGCAGGGTGGGCAGAGCAGGGCCGTTCTGATCTGCGGCCTGGCAGGGAGGCCGTTTGGGCCTAGAGTACCATCCCCTGCTCTGAGCTGCTGTGGCCATTGGGGACCCAATGTGAGGGCATGGGTAAATGTCCCTTACACACACACACACACACACACACACACACACAGGTGTACACAGACTCACGGAGCAACTGAGGTACACACACCCCCCTATCTATGGCACAGATTCATAGATGCACACTCCTACTTCAATATACACTTGTGAACACACTGCACACACGCACACATGTGCGCATACAGTTGGCTCCAAACTCGAAGGCTGGCAGCTAAGGGTCCCCTGTTTAATACAGTGTGGGACTCTGGGCCCATCCCCACACTGTACAGCCCAGGTGGGAGACCCGGGTATGAAGGCAGCATGTCCAGTCCTGCAGTAAAAGTGGGGTGCTCAGGGGCAAATCAGGCCTCTCCTCTGCCTGTCCCCGCTCCAGAATCCACCAGCCGCACCTGAGCCCAGGCCCACTGCCCCTGGGCTGCCCATGCCCCTGGCCTAGCTCCACCCTACCCTGCCCCAGCCCCAGCTCTGGGGGCCTCTTGGCCCCTGCTCACACAGTCACTCTCTGGCCGATGAGACCCTGCAGACCTCGCCTCACAGCAAGGTGGACAGCTCAACTTCCAGGGAGCCAGGCCCAGCTCTCAGCATGGACACTGTCACGGGGTCATTCATGGATCCTGGTCCCCTCCCCTGGGGGCCCCCACTTACCTCTGGGAGTGGCAAGTGAGTGCCGGGCCTGCACACAGACCTCACAGCTGCTGTTTTTCCAGGCCAAGGTCTCCCTGCCCCCACCTGGCCAGCTGGGGCTGGATCAATGGCCCAGAGCCATGGCCTGGGTGTCTGGCCCTTGTCCTCTGTGGCCTGTGGCCCCAGGCTCCATGGGCCTGCCGGTCCGTTTAGGACCTGCTGTGTGCCGGCACTCAGGTAAACAGTCCAGAGGCTAGAGGCAGGCAGTGCCCGCCCCACCCCGCCCTGCCCCGCCCCGCCCCACAGGCACCCTGGAGGAGATCTGAGCTGTCCCCCGAGGCCTGTTGCCTGGTGACATTCTTGCCTGGTTACAGCCCCTGGTCCCCTAGAGCATGAGGTGGGGGTGGCAAGGCCTGGGGGCTAAACTGAGGGGCCTGAATGGTGCACTTAGGGGCTCACTAGGGTCTCCAAACCTGGGCAGGTGAGACCAGAGGAGCCAATGGCCGGGGAGAAAGAGAAGGAGGTGGGCCCCATGTGGTCCCAGCACAGGAGAGAAGCGAGTGGAGTAGGGGGCGGGATTTGCTGCTATTTTCTGTTTAGTTGGCAATTATGTGAATTTCTACCTGATTCTATAGAGCTGTGCTGTCCATTTCAGGAGTGCTGCACCCCCCCCCCCCCCCAGGGCTCTGGAGCAGCTGGGATGCAGCCTGTCTGCATAAGACGGGCCACGCAATTCAGGTACACACCAGGTACAAAGATACAGCGCAAGCGGAGAATGCAGAGTACCTCAGAAAGGGTGGTTTGGCATTGATTATGTGCTGGCTCTACTGGGTTAAATAAAACATACCTTCAGACTTCATTCCACCTGCTTGGTTTCATATTCTTCACTGTAACTACTGGAACACTGAATGCTGGAGAAGGGCAACACCACTGAAACTCACAAATGTGAATTGCATGCCAGTGGGCGAGGCTGCAGTGAGTGCAGGGGCGATGGGCCTGACCCCACGTGCTCCAAAGCACATGCTGGGCACCAGGGTTTTCTGGGTCTGTGCAGGTTGATCAGCGTCTGTCCCAGTGAGGAAGCTGCACACCAGAGACCCTGTGTGCTGTGACACATGGGTCCCAGCATGTGTGTGCACATGAGATGTGTGAGTGTGCCCCATTAGCGTGCACATGGAGTTTCAGGTGAAGGTGAGGAAGGCCTCCGGTGCAATATCTACCATGTGGCACCTCACAGTGTCACACACATGTGTGTGCGTGCTCCTGCATGTGCTCTGTAAGGAGCCTGCTGAGTGCAAATGTCAGGGGTCCGTGGGGTCCATGTGTGTCCCAAGGTGTGTCCATCAGAAGCGAGAGTTGTGCACAGAGGTGTCTGGGTCTGAGATCTGTGCAGCTGGACAGTGAAAAGTGGATCTTGCACAATCACTGTCCTCTGTACTTGTTGCCTGCCCAGTCATCGATCAATCGATCTATGGGCCATAGCCCGGGGGAAGGGCTGACATGGGGTGGCGGCAAAATAAGGAGGGGGGCACTCAAAAACACAGGCATGGGGACCACCTCCCCAGGAGCTCAGAGAGCTGCAGGCAGGCGGCAGCCGGCCCCTGAGAGAGGATTCCTTCTGTCAGCAGGGTGACCACGTGGCCTGGGTACCGCGTCACCACAGCAGAGGGACCTGTTCCCACACAGACACGGGATGAAGACCTCCCTGTTCTCTGGAAGCCTGCATTCCACGCTAATGCTGGGCCCCTTGGTCTCCAGAAAGGTCCTGAAGGCTTGGCCAGTGAGGCTGGGAGGCCAGGCCTTAATGTGGCCACCACACGCAGGTGACAAGGATCCTGCCAGGGGCTGGAGAGTGAGGCTGTGGCCAGAATCTCGGTCCCTCCACCAGTTGGAGACCTGGCAAGACCTGTCACTCCCCAAGCTGCCCTCTGTCACTGTGGATGGGAATGATGAAGCTGGGTTGTTGAAGGCCCAGCACATGGAGTCTTTACAAAAGGTGAGCTGCCTTTCTTGCTTTAAGGTTCGGACAGAGTTGGGGGCAGGGGGCAGGCAGCTGTGTCCTCACCACTGTCCACAGCAGCCTTGTGAGATGGGCACCAGGACCCGGCTGGCGCTGTGAGGACCGCTTACTACGGCCAGGGGCTGCACCCTGCACTGCACATGTTGTCTCATTCACTTCTCACAGCAGCCCTTGCATCGGTGCCATTTTTAGCCCCAACATGCAGAAACGCAACCCTTGTGAAATGTGAACTCACAGCTCCAGTTTATTAATTACGCAAACCTGTGTGAAGTGCCTACAACACGTCAGGCCTGGCCATCCGTTGTCCCACTTCCTAAGACATCCTAAGACAAAGGGACATGCAGGAGGCGGCCTGACCTCAGTCCTGGGGGCACAAAAAAGGTGCTTCTGATGTGTTAGACTGTGTCCCCCCAGCTCTTATGTGGCTGTCCTAACCCTTGTCCCTTCGGCTGGGACCTTGTTTGAAGATGGGATTGCTGCAGACACAGTGAGTTACGATGAGGCCACACTGGAACAGGGCGGGCCCCCAAACCAGTGACCGACGCCTCAATAAAAGGGAAACTCGGAGACCGCCAGGCACGCAGGGAGAACGCCCCATGAAGGTGGAGGCAGAGATCAGGACGAGGCTCCCACCAGCCCGGGAACCTCAAAGATGGCCAGCACACCGCCAGCCGGTGGGGAGAGGCATGGAATGAACTCTCCCCCACAATGCTCAGAGTCAGCCCTGCTGTCACCTTGATCTTGGACTTTTTGCCTCCAGAACTGTGAGACAATGAACTTCTGTGGCCGAAGCCCCTCGGCTTGTAGTGCTTTCTCGCCCAGCAAACACAGTGCTGACTGCACCTTCGGGTGGGTGTTGTGCCAGGGCATGTGCGCACCCTGCTGCCTCCCGGGCTGCACACAGCACGTGCTCACACCCATCCGCTGAAGAGGCTGCAGCGCCACAACAGCCGCATTTTTATCAGGCCTCAGCCAGGGCTGTGTCTTAAGCTCCCTCCTCACCCCTAGACTGAGAGCCCCATGAAGACCGAGTCCCACCTGTCTCGTTCCCTGCTGGGTGCCAGCCTAGAACAGCGCCCAGCACACAGGACAAGCACTGGCTGAGCCCACGAGTAACAGCCGCTGCTGACTCCTTCGACGGTCACACAGGAAGGCTTTCCAGCTCTGGGCCCACACTGGGCTCTTCACAGTGGCGCCTCGCGTCCAGGCTGGGGAGTGACATGTCCCCACTCAGCTGACAAAGAGACCAAGGTTCCAAGAGGGGGGTGACCCGCCCTGGGTCCCGCAGCCTATTGTGGGTGGAACAGGGACTCCATCCTCTTCTCTTTGCCGGCAGGAGCATCGGTTGCCTGGGCTGCTGTAACACACGGTGCAAATCACTGTACACCGGGCAGCTTCACACAATGTCGGCAGGCCATTCGGGGCTCCACGAAAGAACCCTTCCTGCCCTCCCCCCCACCCCAGGCCATGCCCCAGCTTCTGGAGGTGCCAGCAGTCCGCTGCTTCCTGGCTTGCAGAAGCGTCCCTTCTCCTCTGCCCTGGCCTCCCCTGTGGGCCTGGGTCTCCGTGCCCAATCTCCCTCATCTCTTAAAGACACCAGTTGTATGGCACCACGCTATCCACTATGACCTCATCTTACCTTGCTTATGTCTGCTAAGATCCTACATCTGGCTAAGGTCAGTGCCACAGGTTCCAGGTTTTGGGGGACATTATCCAATCCAATATGGGGGGTGGGACTATTCCAGGAGATCAGGGTGAGAGACCATGGAGAGCTGCCTGCCCTAGTCAGCCGTCTTGCGGGTCTACCAAGCCTCAAAGCTCAAGGAGGCCATCCCTGGGGTGCTGGGGGCTGAGGATCCAGCCAGCCTAGAGAAGGTTCTCTGCTAGCCAAGCCCCTCTGAAGCCCTCTGAGGAAGTGCAGGGCTCACAGGCTCAGGAGCTGTGGTGAGGGGCTCGCGAGGCCTGGCTCCATGGGTCCCAGCCAGACGCTGCCTAAACAGGCGGAGTCTGGGAGGCCCGGGCCCCCCTGGGCTCCAAGGCAGTGTATTGGTTTCCTAGGACTGTCCTAACAAAGAGCCGCCTCTAGGTGGGTTAAACAGCAGAAATGTATCGTCTCACAGTTCCGGAGGCTAGAAGTCCAAGATCAAGGTGTCAGCAGGACTGTGTTCTCTGCAAAGCTGCCAGGGAAGGATCCTTCTTGCCTCCTCTTCGCCGTGGTGTTGGTGGCAATCCTTGGCATTCCTGGGCTTGTGGCAGCTTAATTTCAACCAGTCCCTGCCTCTGCGGTCACATGGCCATTCCCCTGTGCCATTCCCAGTGTCTCCTCCCCTCTTCTCACAGAGACACAGGTCATAGGTCATATTGGATTAGGGGCTACCCTAATGGCCTCACCTTATTTGCATCTGCAAAGACCCCTTTTTCCAAATGAGGCCACTTTCATAGGTGGGAGGGGCAGTTAGGCTTCAAACTTGCCTTGGGGGCAACACAATTCATCCCATTACAGGCGGAGGTAGGGGGGCAGGCTGTTCATTGACAATGCCGTGGACTGTGGGCTGCTCTTCCAAAGGGTCATGTAACCCTGAGTCCTCCAGTCACTGCTGAAGTGTGTCATGCCTCCCAGAGTCCCCTCATCAGAAAATCATCCCTTTGAGTACTCAGATCTGCTAGGGAGAGTCACACCTTAAACCTGTGAGCCCTGAGACTTGGGGAAGACAGCCCATGAGGAGCAAGAGGTCAGGTCGGAAAGGGCAAGGGGGTAGCCCCGCCCAAACAGCCTCACCAAGCCAGCGGAGAGCATCAGAGAGGCAAGCCAGCAAGCCAGCTGCACCCACACCTGCAGCCGTGGTCACCGCCCGGCCCCCGCCCGGCCCACCTCTTTCTAGTGCTTTACATATACTCCTGTCTTTCATCCTCACCACTGCCCAGGTACTTCCCCGGTCTTACAGATGAGAAACCCAAGGCACGGAGACATCTACACATCAGCCCAGGGGCACGGCTGGCAGTCAGCAGAAGCAGGACCTAGTCCGGGCCACCCCAGGTCCTGAATCCGTGCTTCTACCACCACACCAGCTGCCCCGCAGGGGCCACATGGCCCCCTGCATGGGGCAGGGGGCGTTCTGCCCACCCTGGGATCCCCAGCACCCAGCACTGTGACCTGCACCTAACAGGCCCTCAGCAAATGCCTGTTGAGGGGATGAAGGAGTGAAGGAATGAAGGAATGCATCTCCAAGAAGAATCCCTCCCTCTTCCCAGGGCTGTCCTCAACCAACTACACCCCAAACCTGCTGAGCTGGGCCGAGCCCCTGTGGCTCAACCCCAGATCCCACCCTCCCTCCCAAAGCTGGGCAGCTTCTTCAGAGCCTTCCCAAGCCAGGCCTTCTTCTGAGCGCCTTTCTTCTGAGAGGCAGGGTGCAGCTACCAATTTTCTCGTCCCTGCCCTCCATGGTCACTCTCTCCTCCACCCAGCTGAGGACCCCGTAGCCAGGGCAGTCGTCATACTCCTCTCTGTAGCCAGCGCCCTGCCCTCGGCCAGCTGCACAGAGGAACGGGAGGTGGCGTGTGTCCCGTCAGCTCCTCCCTCCCCTCTGTGCCCTGGCTTCCTGGAATTGCAGACTGGGCACCCCCCACCCCCTGCAGCATCTCTCTCCCCACTCAGCACTTCCTGCCTCAGGTTCCCACAGCCCTGAACGCCACCACCGCTCCCCCGGCACTGTGACGGGAGCGGAGTGTGTCATACCCGTGGTGGTGGAAAATGTCTCTAAGCAAGCCAGCAAGGGGATGTCCCCAGGCCATCACAGGGGCCAGGCCTAGGCCGCTGGTGCTAAGCTTGAGTTTAATCAACAACCCAACACCCAACCCTCATGGTGACAGTGGCCATGAGACAGGAGGATGTAGGGGTCAGCGCACACGGTTCCAGTCCTCCCCTTCTGGCCCCCCAACCTACTGTGTGGCCTGGGACGCAGCACCATCGTCTCACAGGGCCTCCCGTCTTCTTCGGTGATGCAGGACCAAGAATCTCTGTCATTCTTGTCTTGCTAGGTCGCTAACAGACTTCATGAGACTCTACGCCTGCACACCCTTTAAGACCTATGAAGGGCTTGCCCCTGTGAATGATAAGGACTGCTTTCATTCCCATCCTTGCTCCACCGTGTTCCCGCCAGGATGCCCTGCACAAGCCGTTGACCACTCTTGGCCTTTGCTTCCTTTCTCATCTGGACAATGAAGAGCAGCCCCTCCCCCCTCCTTTCTAGAGAGGCGGAGGGAGGGAGTGTGGTGCTTAGCACACGGCCCGAGGCACAGACACTGAAGGACTGAAAACTTTCCACTGTGGCCTTCACAGGCCTGGTCCCCACAGCTGTCCCTCCCCCACTGCTTGTTGATAAAATCCAAATTGCCAAACAGCAGCCGCTAATCCGCAAGAACAATTCCTTTCCTCTTCCAAGAACCAACCAACAATTCTCAAAACCAGCTGGACTCCCAACGAGACCCTTCTACTAAAGGCCCGAACAACACGCCACCCGCCTTGCCCGAGTTAGCGGCTCCTGCAGAGTCTTCTCATGCCCAGGGTTTCTGAAGACGGGTTTGTGCCGGTGCGGTCTGGCTGACTTTCCGCCACACCTATCATTATCTCCCCTGTATCCCAGAGTCTAGCACAGGGCCTGGCCCACCACCCGGCAGATGGCTTTCACCAAAGGAATTCAGAAGTGGGCAGGGGGAGGCAGTAATCAACCCCACTTGGGGTGAATTGAGAGCCTCCCAGAGGTGGAGATGCTTGAGTGGGGTCCTGAGGGATGTGTAGGAGTCTGGAAGCAGATTGTTTGGGTGTCGGGATGACTTCAAACACCAACAGATGTCGAGCTAAATGAGCCATCTATGGTCCCTACCCTCGTCCTTCGCCTCCCACTCTTCAAGTGACATATGTGTAGACCCGGCCACAAGCCACATTTCATGTAGCACCTGAAACCACATCATATCGGTGTTAAGAAAACACTTAGAAATCACGTCATCTGACTGCCCCATTCACAGATGGGAAGACTGAGGCACGAGAGCAGAGGCACCCTGCACGAGGCCCCTCAATTGTGGACTCACATTAAGGAGTTCGGCCCTTGTCCTGAAGACAACAGGGAGCCAATGCAGGCTTAACCAAGGGTGTGGCATGGCCAGAGCAAGACCACCCTGGCAGGGCTTACAGGTGGGGGGATTAGAGGGGACGTGTGGACCGAGGAGAGGCTGAGCAAGGATCCGACCCAGGGATGCCAGGCCGCGGGCATGGGGATGGTTTCAGACACAATGCCAGTGATGGAATGTGAGCTGCCTTTTATCTTTTTAATGGGTTGCCAGTAAGTTTAGAGTGGGATTTTGCTTATTTTTTTTCACTAATATAGTTGTCTTATGTATACAGAGGGCCAAACGTTGCGGAACCACATGTACCTGAGTTCGGACCTTGGCTGCACTGACCATCAGCTCCACGTCTTCACCTCCCTGGGCCTCAGTTTCCTAATCTGCCAAACATGCAGCGCTTACCTCACAGGGTGCCTTTCAGGTGATGGGAGGTGATGCTTGGGACGTGCCTGGCACAGTGTCTGAAACATAAATATCAGTTTTCTCGTCCCTTTCTAATGCGCTTCTTGGCTGCTTTGAGAGTCATCCGGAATGTCAATAATTAGGAAGACAGTGGTGGGTTATTCATCCTCGTCATGGTCTGTTTTCACAGTTCTCCTGGTAACTGGGCACTGGAAGCTGCTTGGAGTGGGAGCCGGAGGTGCGGTGATGGGGGTGCAGAGCAGAGATGCTGAGGATCAGGGTGTTGGGGGGACAGTTACTGTTCAAGGCACTGGGGACCTGAGAGGCTGAAGGCCCTGCCCGCCTCTCCGCCTTTGGCTCTTATCCCCGCATCTGCCCCGGCTGCCTCCTGCTTCCCGCTCCGCACCTGCCGGTCCCGGGCCGAAGGTTGCCTGGTCCCCAGCTGGCGCCACTCCTCTCCCCTGCAATCTGACCCTGTAGGCCTGTCTCTCCTTTACTCCTTCCACCACCCCCTCCTTGTTCCAGTGCCCAAGGCCCACACTCTCATGCACTCTGGACCATCACACCATTTCTACCAGGTGTAAGGTGACCCCTTAATCTGCTCACTGCCAGCTCGGGTCTCTCCTCAGAAATGGTGGGGCCAGCTGGGTTCCCTGGGCCTGCCTGTCATGGTCCCCTCTCAGCTTTCCAGCCCCCATCATCTCATTTCCCACCTGGAAATCCTGAGTCTCTGTTGTGGAAGGAACCTGGGGGATTATCTGGTCCAGAGGCGTCACCAGGTGCCAGCCAGCCCTGATCATTCGGGACCTGCCTACAGAACCCAAAGCTGCACCCAAGCTCCAGAGGAAGGGGGGCTGTGGCCAGTCGAGACGTCTGCCCTGCACAGGTGCAGCCCATCAGCAGTCCGCCTGGAGCGCAGTTTTCTGAGTGCCGGATGTCGCCATCCACAATCTGTCCAAATTGTCAGAGTCAAGGGTTCTGAAAAAATAAAAACAAATTGAAAATGTACATACACATCCCAAGCATCGTCTCTCATCACCTGAAAAGGCCCCTGTGAGGCAGGTCCTATGTCGCACATTTTGCAGATTAGTTCCACAGAAGTTAGGACGTGCAGCTGATAGTCGGTGCAGCCAGGGTTCATGGAAGTTGAGCGCAATATTTCTCCACGAGACTATGTCAGATGATGCCTGGACCCGGGATAAGGCAAACCTGACTCTTATTGGTGAAAAAGATATTTCCTCTACAGCCCTTTTGCTCTTTCTCAAGAAGAAGTCTCTGTTTAGTGCTGGCAGGCCTTCAACAGCGTCATGACACTTGCAATCTCCCCTTTAAACTCAGGGCCCGAGCAGATTGCCGGCAGGCAAAGAATTAAGACATGTTTCATTGTATTTCGTTTTTACAGTTACCTTTTATTTATAGTGAATATCAGCTTTCCATTTAGAGAAGCAATCGAAAGATTTTCTGTTAAATAAAAGGACTTAACCAAAAATGTGAACTGACTTAAAAATATATGAAATACACAAAGATAGCGCACACAGATCCTTAAACATCTATGTAACACCAAGGACCAAGGCTGAGCAATGTCACCCTCCCGAGGACTCTGCCAGGTGACTTGCAGAGGTTTCCCAGTTTACCCCAGGGCACGCAGGAGAGGTCGGTATGGAGCTGGGGTCTGACGCCTCGGCCAGGACAGCGCCACCCAGTGGCCCTGAATACAGGGCACGTGACGGCAGGGAGTGGGAAGTGACCCTGTAGGGCAATTAAGCTATTCCATAGTAACAACTCAAGACTCGGGTAGCCTCAGGAAAGGGTGATATTGGCCATAAGGGAACAGGGATCCTGAGTCAACGGCCAGTAGCTGCTCCTCCCCTGCAGCCGGAGTCTTTGGATCGGGAGCTGGGGCTCAACGCCTCTCTAGCCTTTTCCGGTGCCTTCTCCACGTGTGCTTGTGTCCAAGGGCCCCCCTTCTTCCTTGAGGTCAAAGGCCCAAGACTGGGAAAAATCTGATTGGCCAGCACAGGCCTGGCCTCCCTGATTGGATAGTTTCTGTTTTAAACCACCTCATATGTTGCTCGCCTGGGTCAAGTGCCCAATCAGCTGCGAGCAAGGTCTATAAACACAGGCACTACTTTTTCAGTTCAGTTGTAAAGGAGGCTGGTGCTTTCCCAGTGTGGCTTGATGGACGTCGCTGGTGTGATCAGTGCCCGGGGCAAAGGGGAGAGAAGTGGAGGGGCGGTGGGAGGCCCTGAGAAGGAAGTGGGAGGGGGAGGACTTCCATGTAAGGGGATTAGCCTCTTGCTGGAGTGGGCATGCTGGAACCTAGTGGGCATGGGGCCTCACGTCTCTGAGTCCTGCCTGACCTCAGAAGGGTCAGGGTGCCCAGGGTGCTCTCACGAGGTGGATGGTGCCCCCGTGAGAAGGCAGCTGGGTGCAGGAAGCCCAGGCAAGGTGGTACCAGACAGTTCATCAATTCATCAGAGGAACACAGTGCGGGGGGCCAAGTGGGCCAAGTGCAGCGATGGAGCTGCTCTTCTGGAGGAGGTCCGTCAGCCCCTAGGCTTCGGAAGAGACCCCTGCAGTGGAGGGTGGAGCGGGAGGGACCATCACTGGGCTGTCTGCGACACCAGGCGGGCCTTCCTCGGGTGGCACGCCTGAGGACTGTGCGAAGCCTTTGCTGAAGGATCCAGCCGATGTCCACTTTGGCGGGGCATTCGTATCCATACTTGGGCCACATTAAAGATGCAGGAGCCAAACCTTTTGCGGCCATGGGAGATTCCCAAGAAAAGTGACAGAGCCTCTTTGTCCAGGCGCCCTGTGACCCTGAGAATTGGTCCCTCCTGCACCGAATCCCAGGGTCCGGGCACGTTAAAGGAGGCGGAGTTTCCGTTCAAGGGGAGGCCGAGCACAGTGGAGGAGTAGGGCAGTCTGTCACCTAGATGAGAGAGGAGGGCACCGTGGCATAGAGAGTGGCATGTGCAAAGGTATAGGCATGGAGGAGCTCCGAGGGGCTCAGGAGGGCTGTGGAGAGGGTTCCTGAAGGGATTGAGCCAGTGTGACGCTAGAGGGGCAGGGCCAGGCCAAGACGACAGTGAGGAGGCCCGGTGTGGTTTTCAACAAGGACAGCATGGCCATATGTGTGTTTTGGAAAGAGGGCTCTGGCGGCCCCGGGGAGGTGGGTGAGAGGGGCTGACAGGGTGGGATTGGGCAGGAAGCCCAGTAAAGAGGCCAGCCGCCGCCCCTGGAGAGCCGCGAGATCTCTCCTCCAGGAACTGCTGCCGGCTGGGGAGGAGCGATGCCTCAGAGGCAAAACCCAGGGCTTCCCCCATGATTGACTGGGGGGGGGGGGGGCGGGGAGGGATCCAAGTGCCCCCGCTGCAGTTCCTGGCTGGGGCAGTAAGTAGGACAGGGAGCAGCATGTGTGGTTTGGAAGTGAACAACCCCATGTGCAGGGCCTAGTGGGGGCCATCTGGGCAAAGACGTCCATGGGGCAGCTGGATAATGAGTATCTCAGCAGTGGACAAGCCTTGACAAAAGAGTCCCCAACTGGGCCTGGAGTGACAGTGGACAGCCACCTGCCCCACCACTGGCTGTCTGTCTACACCAAGTGAGCTGGGTCCTGATCCTGGAGCTCTTGGAGGGACAGATAGGCATCAGTGTTTAGGGGCAGGCAGAAGGTGGGGGCCCTGACCTGGCACTGCCCAGGGGGGCTGGCCCAGGGGAAGCCTGCCAGTACCCCAAGGCCAGGGCCAGGGCCAGGGCCAGGGCCCTCCTCCCCAGCTTCTCCCAGTGCATTCTCCACAGGTGACTGGAAATCCACCAAGTCAGGGGCTGCTGGGGTGGGAGGCTCCAGGGTCTGGGGGCCCCAGTCTTTGGGGACTCCCTCCTGCAGAGACGGGGACAGCCTCTCGTCATCAGCCCCAGTACCCCCCAGGGCAGTGTTTGGGGGGCTTGGGCCACCGACGAGAGTAGGGGAGAAGAGCAGCAGGTCATCCCTGGGGGGGAAGGTACAGTAGGCATCATCCTCCCCTGGCAGAGGTGGGAGGAGAGACCCCTCAGATGCTCCAGGCCCGCCCTGGTCGTCGGGCTCCTCGGCACAGGGGTCGTAGGTGAAGTACACCTGGCAGGACTCAATCTCCAGCGCGTCCGGGAGATGGAAGAAGAAGTAGCCTTGGTTGGTGAAGCAGCTGGTTAGTGAGTGGCCACTGGTCTCCAGGGAGGGTAAAGGCGCTTTGTCCTGCTGCAGCAGGAGCAGCTGTGTGGCCTTGGCGTCCCTGTCCAGCACCTCCAGCGGGGAGATCTCGGGGGCCGGGCCTCCAGGACTGAAGGAGGACGAGGGGAAGGGCGAGGACAGCCACTTCTGCCGGGAGACAGGCGGGTGCAGGATTTAAGTGGGAGGTTAAGTTTAATCTCCTCCAGGTTCTTAGCAACAGCTCCTAACTCCTCTGGCAGCAAGCCACTCCAGGCTGCACCCAGGGGGAAGCCCTCCCTGGTTGTGTCCCCAGGCCCCACCTGCTGCCCGATGCTTTGGGAGTTCTCTGGGTCAGCCAGAGCAGACTCCTGCCTCCTAGCCCCCTGGCAGGCCTTCCTGGCCCACTGCAGGTGCCAGGGGATGTGCTGGCCCAAGGGGCCACTTCCCGAGCGCCTGCTCTACGTCCTGTGCTACTCTAGGTACCAAGGACACAGCAAAGGGTAGAATGTCCGGGTCCGCTGAGGACCAGTGTGGGTATGTGAATGAACCAGCCAGTGCCAAGGCAGGACGGGCCCAAGAGCGCATCCCGTTCACTTTACAGATGTGCCCTGGCCTTGATTACGCAGCAGGACTGGGGCCCAGGCCCCCCCTCACGCTGCCACAGACACATCTCTGGTGGAGAGTTAATAGTCCCCTTACGTGCGTCTCCCTCCCACTGCCCTGTGCGCCCCCCACTTCCCCACCCTCCATCCATGGAGAAAGGAGTACACCCATCAGAGTGCTTCTCAGTAGCCTCAGAATCCGGACAGCCCAGGCCCAGAGCAGGGTCGCTTGGTTCTAGCCCCGGCTCTCACGAGCTGTGTGACCCTGGGCAGGTCCCTGCGCCTCTCTCTGCCTCAATTCCACAGCAGTGAGCTGCCCCTCCCCGGCTTCCTCCCTGTGGACCTGCAGGGAATTGTCAGGTGAGAAAATGAAGGCAGGACGGCTGGCATAGGGTGCACAGGTGAGATGTGGGGGCAGTCGACCCCTCAGGGCGGTGCGTTTGAGAACCCTGGCAGCTCCAAGAGCCTGGGGACCAGGCCTGATGGGCTTTCCCCACATTCCTGTGCCCGATACTGGGCCTGCAGGGCCAGTCCATATATTTTGGATGAATTAATGGACCAGTAGTAGAGAAATGCCCCATTTCTCCCTCCCCAGAGAGAGTCTCTGGAGTCATGCAGGCTGTTACACAGGTGCACGGACACAGGCACGTGCACGCACACCCCATACATATATGTGCCCACGTGCATGTGTTTGCACACACCACTCAACAAAATCTGCCCAGTCCCCCAAACCAGAGGTTGTTATTACAGGAGAAAAATCTGAAAGAGAACCTAGGGCAAACCGAAGACAGCAAGGAAGAGGAGCCAACTGGGAGAAAGGAAGAGAGCACAGGTCGGGTGGGGGCCGCAGAGGCAGTGGAGGGCAGCTCAGGGCCGAGGCCAGGCCTGTGGCCAGGGCTGGTATGCCAGGCCTCCCCGGACCCCCTCCCGGGAGTGTGTGGTCAGCCGCTTCCCAGGCCTGGGCCTCCCTCCACAATGCCCTGAAAGCAGAGGGAGGGGGCGCGAGGGGAAACTCATCCACCTTTATGCACACCCACACACTCGCGTGCACTCCAGGTCCCATGCACAGGACAGTGGGTCTTGCGGCCTGGCAGCTGGGGTCCTGAGAGAGAACCCCCAGGGAGGGAAAGAGGAGCAGGCTCCCACTCAGATGCAGAGGATGAGAGGGGGTGCCCCTTGGCCAGCCCCAACCCCCAGCCACAGGTGTGCACCCAGGGACTCCTCTACACTCAGGGCCCGGGGCAGGAGTCTGAAACTGGGGGTGACCTCCTGGGAAGATGGAGTGGTTTGCAGCTCTCTGGGAAGGACCTACTTTCACCTCAAAATGCCTAGGCTTGCAGAATCAGGAAGACTTCGAGCTGGCAGAGGACTGAGAATGCATCTAGTTCAGCCTCCAACCAGGTCCAGTGTAGGAACACCTTCAGCCGTCTTTTGATGCATAATCAGCCTTTCTTGCACGCTTTTATTGGTGGGGAGCGCACTATCTATAGGTCTGAGTTTTCCAAAAAAACCCCACAAGGGGCCCTGACCAGCCCTGATAGAAAACCCCAAAGCCAGCTCAGGACAGTTCCTGTCCAGGATGGCCTCCCAGCCCCTCAGCACTCCTCCTGAGCTTCCTCCAGCCCCACCTCATCCCCTCCCCCCCAGTTCTAGGGAGCCTGAGGTGGGGGGTAGGTAGGGTGGTACAGGCAGCCCACCACATCCCCCTTCCCCCTTGAAGCTTCCTTCCTGAAGTGGGTGTGGACTGGGGGAGGGGAGGTGACGACTCTGAGTGGCTTTAGAGTGTTACTGCTCCACGGGCTAGCACCTTCCACGTGAATCTGTTTTGTGACGGGAAGGGACTAGAGGACTCTGAGCATGTGTGCAAAGTGACAGGTCTACCCAGGATTCTGTGCAGGGGCCGAGGGAGCACCGTCTGTGCTCTGTGGTGCGGGGAGCGCTTGTACCCCGCAGAACGGAGTGAACCAGGAGGAGGGAGCTAGAAGAGAGGCCAGATTCTGGCCTCCTGGTCAGGGCCATCATGGACGGTGGTTCATTCAGGTTGTGCAGAGAACAGGGGTTGGGGGGTACCCAGGGCACCTGACTTTGGGAGGTGGGGGCGGGGCTGAATTCCAGCCCATGCTCTGCTTGCCAAGACCTGCTCGGTCAATGGACAGGTGACAGTTCTAGTGAGGGCCGCTTGAGCACCGCCTGTGAGCCAGCAATGTTCTCGGGGCCACGTACCTAGTAACACATGCTCCTCCCCTTTTACAGGTGAGGAAACGAGGCGTAGAGCTGTTCTGTAACTTGCCCAAGGTCACACAGCCAAGAAGTGGTGGACCCAGGGTTAGAACCAGGCAGCATGGCTCAAAAGGAGGCGCCATTCCACCAGAGAATGCTGTGACAGATCTGGGGAATGGGCCCACCCCACCCCATCCCACCCAGCACCCACCAGAGTGGGCCCATCCCACCCAGCACCCTCCCGGCACCACTGCCCAGGCATCGGCTGGCCCGAGCCAGCTGTCTGATTCCGCCCCCAGCTCCACTCTCCTACCTGGAAATCTCCTCCATGCTCTGAGCTCAGCTGCGAAAAGAACTCTGAGGGGTCTGGGATGTGACACTTCAGAACCTTCTTCAACCTGAACAGGGGGGAGGGAGGGAGGGGGAGGGTAAGAGGTTGCCACCGTGTCCTGCCATCAGCCTGCAGCCCTAGGGGCAGGGTATGGAGCCACTCGACATGGGATTATTTATCTGGTTGACATTGATCGAATGCCCAGTGAGGAAGGACATCGTGCTGGGCGCTGGGACACAGGACTGGCTGACAGGGAAGGTGCCTGCTCTCCAGGAGCTGACATTCTAACGGGGGCACGGACACAAAGTGGGGTGTCCCGCTACCACTCATCGGAGGAGACGAAGAGTGCTGTGGAAGTGTGGCAGGGGACCACGGAGCCAGAGCAGTCAGGGACAGAGGTGGCTGGCACAGAGCGAACCAGGAGGAGGGAGCTAGGAGGCCAGATCGTGGGCCTCCTGGCCAGGGCTGTCCTGGGCGGAGGTTCAGGTGGAGCGCTGCCCCAGGGCTCCCGGAGTGGGGAGAGGAGAGTGGGGGCGGAATTCCAGCCTGAGGGCTCCAGCGTCTGTATGCACCAGTGCTGAAATGTAGTGCATGCAATTCCATGGCCTCGAGACCCCAGAAAGCGAAAGCGTGGCTGCCACCCACGTGTCCGAGCTCCGGTCAGTCCCTCCCCCACCCCCCTGGTCTCCAGCCACAACCACCTCCCTGCGCTCTCAGTTTCTGAAATGTTCTTGCCTGCCTCCCACCCGGGGCCCTTGCACACGCTGTTTCCCCTGCTCTCCCTATCACCCCTGCACTGGGAATCATGGCTTCCTCGGGGAAGCTCCCCGAGCTACCCCTCCGTGGAGGCTCCTTTCCCGGTGCTCCACTTCCAGTGCACCCAGCGCCTTCCTGCACCACCCTAATCACAGCGTGTCACTCTGCATGCGTTCAACTAACAAGCCTCAGCCTTCCCTCCAGGAAGACAGGACCCCGTGCGTGTGGCTGCTCCCAGCACTCAGCGCCGTGCCTGGCATCGAGCCGGCCCACACCCAGAAGGAGCCATGAGGACCAAATGCACACCAGCTGGCGTGCGCACACACAGGCCCAGGTGCGCACACTCTCCCGAGGGTATCACTCCAACAGGCCCCCACCTAGGGCTCTCCCTCCCCCACTCCCATCAAGCTGTTTCCGTGGGTTCCACCTTTGGGGTGGGATCACAGGGAGAGGCCGGGCGTTAGGCAGGGCATGCCCCTGGGAGGGCAGAGGGGGCGCTGGCGTGTCCGAGCAGGGGGCTCAGCCCACCACCTGACCTGATGAGGGGTGCGTGTGTCCGAGGGAAGTGTGCGGGATGGACAGGGAAGCAAGCGTTCTTACCACGGCCTGAGGTACCGGCAGTTGACCAGCAGGTAGACTAAGATGATGAAGCCAAAGGTACCACTGAGGCCCACGATGATATGCCCCAAAGAAGGGGCTGCCGGTGGTGGGAGGAGAAGCAAGAAGAGAGGGGTTAGAGGGGTTCCCTGACTCACCCAGATCCCTCCACACCCACTTGTGCTGGGGGCGGGCTGATCTCGGACCCGGCCTTCCCAGCATCCTAAGTGGCCCGGCGAGCTGCTGTGTGCCGGGCCAACATGGGGCATGGTGCTACCCACTTCACAGATGAGGAAACAAGCCAAGAGGTGGAAGCAGCCCTCAGCTGCCCTGGGCAGAAACCCAGAGTGAGAGGTTTCAGGTGGAGAAAGTGAGAACAGGCTCTCGGGCCTCCCCACTAATTCCTAAGGCAGTGGGCCATCCCATCCCCTCACTGAGTCCCTGTTCCCATCTGTAAAGGGGACACAGACATGCCCCCGAAGCCCCCCATGCCCACCCTGCAGGGTCACGTCAAGTGAGCTAATGATGAAAGTAAGCACTGTAGCCCCGGCCCGCCCCGCCGGCTGCCCCCAGAGCCACCTCCAGCCGCCACTTTCTGTCCAACTCTGTCTTACCCTCAGGCGTTGTCCTGAAGGCCAGGGGCTGGCTCCAGGGGCTCCAGGTGGAGTTGCTGCCTCGCTGGGCCCTGACCCGCACCTGAAACTTATACTGGGTGCCTGGGGCCAGGGTCTCCAGGCAGATCCACTGCTGGTTCTGCCCGATGGTCAGCAGGGGGGCCTCCTGCGGTGGAGAAGATGCTGTCAAAGCGGAGGGGTGCCCACCGCCCACCCATCTCTCACAGCAGGCTGAGCAGGAGGCTGAGCAGGAGGCTGAGCAGAGCAACGCCCTCCTTTCTCCCCTCCAGCCACCTCCTTCCCGCACCCCACCCATCCTCCCAAAGGCCCCCTGACTACCGATCGCTAGGGCCCAAACCCCAGGCTCTTCCTAAACCCTCCCTTCTCACGCATCCACTCCAGCCAATGCCACCTGCCAATCAACTGGTTCCGCCTCCCGGACACCCTCTGGACCCTTCCCCGTCTCTCCTCCCTGATCCCAGTCTGAACTCCCACCACCTCTCGGACCTCAGTCTGGCCTCCTTGCTCCACCACATGCACTGCAGTCTGCTCCTCGCACGACCAGAGAGAGGGCTTTTCCCACAGACCTCTCCCACCTCCCCACCCTCCCTTCGGTTCTGCCCGCCCCACCCCCCACACACCCGGGCAGTGTTTTGCCTTTGCTGTGGCTGCCTCCTCTGTGTGGAACACCCTCCCCAGATCTTTGCAGGGTCAGTTCCTTCTTGACCCTCAGCTCTCAGAGCAGCCCTCCCTGGTCACCTGTCCCTGGAAGTAGCCTGTCCCCATCCCTCTTAGAAGCATCGTCCCATTTTGAGTCCCTGACGACTTTTCTCAGTGTCCCGCAGCCTCCAGTTCCTGCATTTGCTGACAGTCTGCCTCCCCCGCCCGCCCCACCCCACACGTGCATCCATGTAAGTTTCCTGAGAGCACAAAGACTGTCAGTCTGGCCCTCCATCTCTCTCCCCAGCACTCGGTGCATAGTAGGCATTCAGGAAATGTTTGCTGAGTGACTGAGTGAATAAAGGAAGGAGTCAATGAATAAGGACAGACCCCTGTGGGCCTGGACCACGCCAAATCTGAAGAGTGGGGAGGGAGCGTCCCAGCGCCTCTGAAATCTCACAGAGAGGGGAGTTTTCTGTCTCTTGGCTACATCAACCTTGCCTGGTGTCAGCTTGGAATCTGCCACCAGCTGGAACCCTGGGTGTCAGAGGTCACGTGGAGGGAGGGAGAGGCCAAGGCAAGCAGTACAGAGGGGCAACAGGGGCTTCCTGGGGGCCACTGCACCTTTGCTGAGAGGGGCGATGGGCAGGGTGCCCAGCACAGGGAGGGGGGATCAGGGCAGGTTGGCCTGGGCCCCGCACTCACCTCCCAGCTGTGGCCTGGGGGCCTAGTCCGGGCCTCGAACTCCAGGTATCTTGTAAGGTAGTGGGAGGACTGGTTGACGGCCCAGGTGATGTTGCACCTTCGGGTCTCCATGTGGGTGACCCGGAGGGAGTTCGGCGCCGTCAGGCGAACTGGAGCAGGGAGGGAGGAGGGGGAGGAAGCTCTGGGGGGCCTGGACCTTGACACCGAGACAATAAAGCCCAGGGGTGCTCCCACTCCCACCTTCACACCTGCTGTTCCTCCTCCCTGGCATGCCCTCCCCCGAAATCCGCAGGTCACCCTTCAAACATCACCTCTGCAGAGAAGCCTTCCCCAGCCACCCACCACTCTCTGTCCCCTCACCTGTTTCAGTTTTCTTCCTGGCACTGTCACCACCTGACACGTTAAGTCCCTGTTTGGGGTCCTTTATTTATTTCCTATCTCCCTCCCCAGACCATGAGCTCGCTGAGGGCAGGGACCCTGTTCTCTCATGCGTCCTTGGTGCCTGGGACATTACCTGGCAGGTCATAGGCACTTAATTAAATATCTGCTGGATGAATGAGTCGGGGCGGCATTTCTCTGCACTCAGAAACGATCTGAGAGTTCTCAATGGATCATTTCATTCATTTCATTCATTTCATTCAACTTCATTAGTCTTATGCAATGATAAGATTTTATGATTCTGAAGTTAAATTGATCGAAGTTTTATAATTCTGAGACTTTTGGTAGCGCTCCACAAACAGCTACAAGCGAATGTTTACTGAGCATGGGCCAAGCAGTCTTCTTACAGCAACCATGGGCGGCAGGGAACTGGTTATCCCATTTTGCAGATGAGGACACTGAGCTCAGATGGGTTAAATGATCTGTCAGTCAGATGACAGTTAAAGGAGGGCACCATTTAGAACCCTGCCTGGGTCTCACCCTTGGCCCCCCCTCCTTCTTAGAGATGGCATGCAAAGTCTGGGGGGAGGCAGGTAGGGCTGGGCATGGGGCCAGGCTCTCAGTCATTCAACAAACCTTCCCAGAGCACCGCCAGGATTAGACTTGGCGCTGAGTGCTCGGTATAGAGACAGGGGTGGCAGAGACTCTGCCCTCAGGGAGCTCACAGCCCAGTGAGGAAGACAGCCCCATAATCAGCCACCGATGACCTAGGACATAAATGCCCTGAAAGAGGAGGTGCAAAACGCTGGGAGAGTCTGGGAAGGCCTCCTGGAGGAGATGGCTTTTCACTGAGACTTGAAGGGTGAGTGGGAATCCTCTGGGGGAGAAGAGCCTTCCAGACCATGTGATTAGCACATGCAGGGGCTCAGAGGCATGGATGGGCAAGTTGAGTTTGAAGAGCTGGCCTTTGGCATGGAGGGGGAAGCCAGGCAGATTCCCAAATGGCCTTGAATGTTAGGGTAAAGAGCTGGGACTCCATCCCAATGGCAGCGGGCCATGAACTTGTGAGCTGTGGGTGTGGCAGGTGATGGGGAGAGACTGGAGCAGGGTGATCCCACAGAGCAGGCAGGGAAGGAGGTGCCCACCCCTGCGCCCACCCTGGGTTCCTCACTCACGGTTCTCGAAGGGCTGGAACTGCTGGGTCAACACCACCTGCCACCTCTCCCCTTCGAGGCACATCACCTTCATGTGGACGACATCTGCTGCCGTCAGCATCTGAGACTAGAAGGGGACCAAGGTGTTGCTGCCATCAGCTGGGGCGGGGAAGGGGGGCCATGGGGACGGGTCTGTGGGGGGAGGGCCGGAGGGGAGAGCAGGACAGCAAGGCAGGTGGGGCCCCGCCACGTGACCACCCTGTCTAAGGTCGGGGTCGACAAATGTTTTCTGTAAAGGGTCGAGGAGTAAATATTTTTGACCTAGCAGGTCCTGTGGTCTCTGTTACCACTACTCAGCTCTGCCACAGACAACAAGTAAAAGAATGGGTGTGGCCATGTGCCAATAAAACTTTATTTACAAACCAGACAGCAGGCTAGTTTTGGCCCATGGGCCACCATCGTTTGTCAACCACTGACCTAAAGGGAAGAGCGCTGCCTCGGGAAGGGGGCGTTCCCAGTCACAAGAGGTATGCAAGCAGGAGGAATCCCCAGGAAGGTGCAGGGCTGGCACTGTACTTGTGTAAAGACTTTGAGTGTGAAAGCCTCCCCTCCCCCTGCCTTCCCCTGGCCCCACCTCCCGACTTTTCTGGAAAGAAATGGCGGGAATGTACTAAGTATCTGTGGGCAGGCACCGCTCAGGCGTTTAAGCCGCCTGCCTCTCCCTGCCCTGCAGCTGAGAAACCTGCGGCTCAGGTAGGTAAGAGACTTGCCCAACATCACACAACTGGTCTGCAGGGAAACCCAGATTCAACCCCAGGCTCTGTGTCCAGCAGGGCCATGGAGACCGAAGCCCTGGCCCGCCACAGCTGACCGGGGGCAGCCGAGCAAGGGGCTTCCTGCAGAAGGAGGGCCTAGAGCAGGTACGGTCGGGGTCTGTGTTCCGGGGCCGGGGTGCTGCCTTCACAGCCAGGACCCAGGGCCCGGTCCCTCTGACCTGCTGCAGGGCCCACTGTGAGCAAATCTTGAACCTCAGCCTCAGAGTGTCCAGAGCTGGAAGCAGTCCCTCCCTCTGTGCCCCGAGGACCCCTAGCCTTCTCCCAGCTCCTACAGGGGCCAGGTTTTCCCGGGTCATGAATAGCATCATCATTGCTATTGTTGCCGAGGCTGTGGTTGGAAAGGTGCCAATAACACCCTACATGGCCCTCAGTCTGCGGCAGGTGCCCTTCTGAGCATTTACATATTTCTCGACACCCAATGAGGCGGGCATTCTTACTATCCTGGTCCTACAGCTAAGGAGACTGAAGCACAGGGAGGCTTGGGGACTCACTGAAGGCCATGCAGTCAGGAAAGTCACCCAGACAGGCAGGACCAGGGCCTGCAGAGCTCACGGGGACAGGCTCAGCAGCCTGGTCCCCAAGGCTTCGCCTTTATCAGCTGCACTGCACAGGCCCGTCTGCCTACTCTCCTGTCCTCTGAGAAGGCAGAGGACCTGAGGGTGGTGGGTAAACATGGTCCGGGTGACCCTGGTGCCCCCCACTGCCAAGGAGGGTTTGCCAGACAATGATGGGATGCACAGCGACAGGGTCACGGCCACAGTCATGACCACGTGCCCTTTGAGAGGCGGCCTGGTGCCGTGGTGAAGGGTCCGGGCTGCGACTCTGCCACTCTCTGACTATGTGACCTTGGGCAGAAACCACGCCTCTCTGAGCCTCAGTTTCCTCCTTAGTTAAGAAGGGTAGAGTGCCAGTGTCCACCGGAGTCCTGGGGACCCACTGACAATTGTGTCAAGGCCTGTTTTACTCTGGGTGGCGCTCCACATGCCACAACACCCAGGCCAATCCCTTGGGCAGGTACAGGAGGGAACCAGGCACAGAAGCCACCCCGTGGCACCCAGCCATGCACAGTGGAGCTGGGGTTGGGGCCCAGGCTGCCCAGCTCTGGGATCCATGATTCTGACCCGCAGCCTCGGGAAGAGTCAGATGTGTGGCTGTTATTATTACTGGGGTGCTCTCCCCACTCACTGAGGGGTGCAGGAGTATCCAAGGTCTCCTCAGCCTGGGGAGACCACTGGGACAGAGTAGAACGAGAGCCCCACGGACCATGGGTCCACCATCCCCAAGGCAGGCTGGCAGTCTGGCCTTTGGTGGCTGCCCGCCCACCTTCCGCCTCCCAGCTTCGCTCACTGAGCTGGTCCAGCTCCTCTCTGGAAGGGCAGCCCTTGGTACCCACCCTGCCCTGGGCCTCTCACCTCTGGGTTCCTGTTAAGGATCAGGTTGCAGGCCCAGGATGCTGGTACCTCTGGGAGCAGCTCACAGGATTTGTTCCAGGAACTTTCAAGGCAAGAAAAAAAAGAAAACCTTAGAAGAAAAGGAGGGACCCCAGCATTGGGACGGTGCCCCATGCCGTGAGGCCAGTCTGTGCGGACGCTCTGTGCCAACCTCCCAGGGGTGTCAGATCCCCAATCTGCTCCACTTGCCCTCACAAGCCCTTTCTTCCTCCCTCCCCACCCTGGCCTGGCTCACAGCAGCCAGAGGGATCTTCTAGAAGCAAAGCAGCTCAGGACGCCCGGCCTCTGCAGCTAAAGCCCTGCAGTGTTCCCCTGGGGCTGCGGCGAGCCTTGGGAGTCTCACGGAGTCACCACCCATGGGAGTCTTTGCTGCCGTCACCATGATGTCTGGGTCGCCACACTCCCTCCATCACCCCCACCCCCTCCAAAGCCCCCCAACCACTCCCACATCCCCTGTCCCCACAGATCCCACAGGGGTCTCTCAAAATCCCAGACTACTCACAAAACTTTGAAACCCTCCCTCCGTCCCGCTCCGCCTCTAAAGCCACGTCCAGCCGCAGCAGAGCAAACTCAAAGCCCATGTCCCCAGTCCACCCTGCCCAGTCCCTCTCCAGCCTGGACCCCCACACCCTACTCCCATCCAGGTTCCAGGAGCCTAAATATCTGATTCCCAAATTTTCCAGACTCCTGTGATAATGAGAGTCTGTGGCCTCCGTTTAACCAAGGTTCTCAAAATGAAGACGTCTTAGAGTCTGAGAGTTAGGATTCCAAGAGCCTGACCAGAGGGGACGGTAAGATCCCACCGTCCTGAGGCGCCACAGCCGGGCCAGTCGGTGCCACCCTCACCGTTGAGCAGGCTTCGCGTGGATGCGGCAGGAAGTGTCCGGCAGGGTCCCATCCGGGCTCCAGATGCAGGAGATGTTGGCTCGAGAGTTGTAGAAGCACGTGAATTCGGGGGTGTCTGCCAGCAAGACAAGGTGTGAGCGGCTGGTGCAGAGGGCCCCGGCCCTGCCCTTCTGGACCCACCCACCGTCCGCGCTTTTGGCACCCTCAGCCCATCCGAGGGGGAGGTGAGCCACCCCCCGGGCAGAGGAGCAGTGAGAAGGCTAAACAGAGCCCCAGAGACTGCAAGATCCCCACAGGCAGGCTAAGGTGGGGCAGGGACAAGAGGCCAGTGTCCTCTTATGGCTCGTGGGGGTGGCTGGGGGATGGGGGTGGAACAGAGGGGCAAGGGGGAGGGGGACACCTGACCTCTGGTCCCATCGCCCCTGCCTTACGCCCCTGATGATGGACCTGCCAAGTGGCAGAGTCCCGGGCACAGTGTCCAGATGCTGGGATCCTCACCTTTCACCGCTGTGGACACCCGAGGGATGGGCAGGAGGAAGAGGAGGAGGGACAGACACCAGGACAGAGCAGGAGCCGCCATTACATCCACAGGTGGGAGCTAGGGAAGGGAGCCCTGAGGGAGGAAGAGGGGGAGAGCACAGGTGAGCACCCACCCCCACGCCTCTGGGTGTGCAGGCCTACTTTCCACCACGAAGCATAGTCCCACCTCAGGGCCTTTGCACATGCTGGTCCCCCACCCCACCCGTCTGGCTCCCTTCCTTCAGACGTTCCGGGACCCGCAGGTGGTCACTGCTGAGAGGGCTCTTTGGGTAAGCTGAACTGCTCGTTCAAAATTGGAGAAACTGAGGCCCAGGAAAGGAAAAGACTTGCTCACGGCCACCTAGAGAGGCCAGCACAGAGCCGGGATTAGCGCCTACCTCCTCCCTACCTGGCTGCCCCCTTCACTACACTAAAACCACTCATGAAGATGTTCTGTGTGCCAGGCTCTGTTTTAAACCCTTTATCTGCAACAATAAGAAATAAGAACGTCTACTGGAGATAGTCTTACTGTCCAATTTTCAGAGGAGGAAACTGAGGCACAGGGAGGTGAAGAGCAAGTTGCCGGAGGCCACACCGCTGGAGAGTGGCTGGCTCTGAGTCAGCATGGACTGCCCAGGGCGAGGGCAGGCCTCCTCCCGTCACTCTGACTCCGGCCCCTCACCCACTGAGAGGGCACGCAGGCCAGTGACCTCAGAACAGTACTCACTGTGGGTGCTGAGCTCTCACACTTGCCAGGGGCTTTGGCACACTGGTTCCTCTAATCAGCCCAGCAGCTGGGGTTTGGGGGTGCTGGTATGCTCCCCTTACACAGATGAGGAAACATCACTAACCTGACCAAGGTCACGTGTGCAGAAGAGGCAGAGCCGGGATCCAATCCCCACGCTCGGTCCCAAAGCCTGTTATCTCAGGTTAACATTCTACCCTGCCCAGCCCCTGCCCCAGGCACTGGTCCCAAAGGTAAGGCCGATGGCCTCCCAACCCTGGCCTGGTGTGGGAAGGAGCCCCAAGAGGTCCCGGTGGGCTCCTCCACGCCTGGCCCACAATCCCCACCAAAGAGTGAGCTCCCCAGGGTGGGGCTGGTTGCCTCTGTTTTGGACCCCCACCAAATACCACAGGGCACAGCATTGGGCCCCCAAAGGGTACAGAGCCCGGCAAAAGGGCTCCCAGTAAGCCCCCTGTTGTCCACAGTCACTCCATCACGACCCCGGGGCACTGGTACCTTGGATTCCCTGGAGGGTGTCACCTGGGGCAGGCCCCAGCAACAGGCAAGCCCATGTCCCGGAAAAGACATGATACAAAGCCCCAGGATGAGAGGAAGCGCGGGGCGCAGACACGGAAAACTGCGAGGTCAGAGCGCAACTGCAGGCTCAGCAGGGGCGAACCTGGCGGGAGGGGAGGCCTGGTGGAGAGCTCCCTGCCACCCCAGCCAGAGGGTGTGGGGCAAGGTTCACTGGAGGAGGAGGAGGCCCAGCTTCAGGGAGGGCAAGTCCAACCTCTGAGTCCCAGCACCGGCCTCCAGGGTCCCCACACGCATCGTCGAACACCCTTTGCATCTGCAGGGCCATCCCCACTGACTGACTCATTGGGTGCCTGCCACAGCCCTGAGAGATGGGCGGCATCGGCTCCTTTGTGACAGATGTGAAGACACACAGAGCTGCCCAGGGGCCGAACTCAAACCAGGTCATCTGATTTCAGGTTAGAAGAAGAGGCCGATGGCGCGGAGGATGCCGAGGGTGACTAATATTCAGCCCCACTCAGACCGGCACTAGCGTTTCGCAGACTTCACCTCATGCGATCCTCACAGCAGCCCTCTGGTCTGAGCTACTGTGACCCCTTTTCTCAGACGAGGAGCCAGAGGCACAAGCAAGCAAGCCTCTCACCCAGGCTGGAGGCTGGGGGAGCCAGGGTTTGAACCCAGTCAGCGGGGGCAGAGGCTCCAAGGGGCAGATACTGAGGAACAAGGGGGCTCTTGGGGGCTGGGAGAGGGTGTGAAGCAGGAGGTCAGTAGCCAGAGATGAATCCCACCTGGCCTCTGAACTTAACAGACACCTCCTTCCCTTGTCCCCTCGGAACAACTCCCGCTTCACACCACACACACACACACACACACACACACACACACACATGGCTCACCCTTGCTGTTTCACTTGGGGGGCACCTGCCCAGCAGGTGTGGGATCCTGGTTGTGGGGATGGAAGGAGACCTTAAGCATGGCTCTGTCCCCCCCGACCACCACCCACCCCCACACTGCTCCTAACACAGCTAAGGGCGGGAGGCCTCTGCCCCCAGGAGAAGAGAGAGCCGCCCTCCAGGCAGCCCCAGAGAGGGCATCCCCCCCCCACACACCCTGTGGAGTCTGGGGACACAGTGGACTTTCCCAGTGACACAGCCAAGTGAGAGCCCCGCCTGGACTCGAACCCCGAAGGCCTCCCGGCACCCCTGCTCCCCAGCCGGTGTCCTCCCTCGCCCCACAAGCCTCCTCAGCAGCACTCACAGGGGACTCCTGTGTGGGCCCCATCCCCGAGACCTTGACTTCCAGCGGGCGGCAGGGGCCAAGAGGGAGCTACCGATACCTGGGGACAGGGCCGGGGCAGGGGAGGGCAAGGTGGCGTATCACCTGGCTGAGGCATGGGGCTGCGGCAAGTTCTCTCGGGTTCTCTCTGCGGCTGAGACCACAGCCATCTCCCCAGGGCCCTGCTGCGGCTCTGGCGCTGGCGACTCACCTAGCAGGCTGATAGGGCAGCAGACGAATCCTAGGGCCAGCCTACTTCCTGTGCAGAGGCTGGAGGGGGCATGGCCTGGGCGTGGGGGGGGGGGTGGTGTAGAGAGATGGGGCTGCTGAGAAAGCTTGAAACTCCCTAAGCACCTAGGGCCAGATAAGATCTCCCTCTCCCCGGGGGCGGGTGAGGCTGGGGGGCGTGGGTGTTGAAGCAGCGTGAGCACACACACCTCAGATAGACACCCTGCTGCACACAGGAGCCCAAGGGGGGCAAAGACCCTTCTTTTCCCGCCTACCCCACCTCCACCCCATCCCACATCAGCCGCCTTTGACGCCTTCATCCGGTCACACATGCCCACGAACCCCAGCCTCACACAAACACGTCCCTTTGAGGTGTCCCCAGGGCTGCTCACTCGCATCGAACCCATCTCTCTGGGGCCTCCCTTCTCCCCTGGCCCCCCAGGGAGCCCCCTACTCACTTCAGCATTGGGGGGTGACTCTTTGGGGGGCTTTGCGAAGAATCCGATAGCCACTTATTGAACTTTCCTCTTGAGCCGCGGTTCTTTTTTGAGGGGAGGGGGGGAGGTCGGCTTCCATTTAAGGATGAAAACTTACAGGCCCCTGTTTAGAAAAGCGCATGTTTACGTACGCAGGTGTCCCAGGCCCAGGGACCCTGTGACATGGCGCCAGCCCGGTGAAGAAGCAGCTCCCCTCTCCCCTGATTTCACTGGCCCTGCTAATAAGCAGCTGCCTCCTTCCCAGAAAGGAACAGAGGCCAGCAGGAGGGGGCGGGGCAGAGCCTCCGCAGAGCCAGAGCCCCTAGGGCGAGAAACCTGGATACCCTGATAACAGGGTGACTCCCTTCTGAGCGGGAAGTGCCTCCCCCTGGGAGGCCTGAGTCAAGGCCCCCAGGAAGCCGAGTGAAGGGCCAACAGCGCCTACGGGCCTGTCCTGCGCCTGTTGTAAGGCCATAGGTAAGTTGGGTGTGTGATGCAGGTGTGGAGTCAGCAGGCTGCAATGGAGGCCGGGGGCCCCTCTCCCCCAACCCCACCCCCCAGGCCCAGCAAGGCTTTCTGGCTGCAGGGGAGGATAACCACACAAGCACCACCAAGACGTGAATACTAGCCAAGACCTGTTTTAGGAGGCTTCTCAAGAAAGCAGGAGTGTTGGCTCTCCTGGGAACGAAAGCCAGGTGAGGAAGGAGCAGGAAGGCCGCTTTTCGCCGTCGACCCTTCTGCGTCACGAGAATGTATTTTCTGCCCTCCCAAACACGTGAATCCAGTTATAACTTCTAAACACAAATAAAGAACAAAACCCATCCCCAGGCGAAGCCAGGCATCAGGAACCCAACTGGTGACAGGCAGCCTCTGCCATCTGCCACCAGTGCTGCCCGAGCCTGGGCCCCCCTGAGTGCCTGCCGGAGGCGCTCGTCCTCCTCTGTCCCTACCCCTCTTTCCCGTCATCTGCTCGGCGAACGAGTGCTGAGCACCCTGGGTGTCCGGGCAGCCCAGCCGGGTACAGAGGAGCCTGAGGTGCCTGGCACAGGCCTATCTTTACAAGCAGCACGCAGGCCACACAGGAGGACCAGGTAAGGAAAGGGAGGTGTCTCTGACCCACTGGGGTCCCCAGAGGTGGGGGTGGGGGTGTCGTCTGAGACCACTGGAACAGCAGAACGAAAACAGGGAAGGGGACAGGCCACACACTCATCGTCCCCACCGGAGGCCCAGTGGGTCTCACCTTCAGGAGGGGCTCAGGCCAGGACGTCTCAGGGGCGATTCTGGGCCTGGAGAATCTCAACACTGCACAGTCTTCATATCCTTCACCTAAACTTTGGCTGTAGGGCCACAAGGGAGGGGACACATCAGCGAGAAGGTGGCAATGTGTGCCCACTCCCTGCTGGGCATCTGCTAGACCCCATATCCCAGGCTCCCTTGCAGTTACGTGAGCTGAGCCTGGCCAGGGGGACGTGGGGGGGAAGTGATTTAGTTTCTTGCCAGGCTCGAAAGGCCTCCTTGGATTCTCCTCTGTGTCTCTCTTCCACCCCTCGCTCCCGGATCCCTCCCCAACCCTCTTCCCCTGCAAGAATCCGCTGGCCCTGTGTGAAGCCTGGACAACCCATGCTGGGCTGGGACATGATCAAAAACGAAGCCTCCAGTGTGTTGGGCCTCTGTGGTTGGAGGTGTCCGAAGCCAGTGGACAGTCACTGACTAATACAGAAGGCGCCCCGAGGTTAGGGTGGCGAGCAGGTCACAGGGCAGTTCAAGTGCTTAACATGGCCTCCAGTCCTGTCCCACTGCCACCGTGTCCCTCCAGCCAGGACTGGTCCCCCTGTTTCCACTCCTGACCCCCTCCCATCTATTCCCCATTCAGCAGTGGGAACGATCTTTCCCAAACCAAATCAGGTCATTTCACTGCACCACCCCCCTTTCGAACCTCCCAGGAGTTCCCAGCGCATTCATAATAGAATCTAGACTCCTTGTCTTGGCCTCAAAGATCCGCATGAGCGGGCCCTGCCGTCATCTCTGAACTTCCCGCCAGCACAGGCTGTGCTGATGTACAGCCAGCAGGCCAAGTTCAGCAAACAGCCCGAGCTCCCCCTCCCCGGGGGCTTTTCACAGGCTGGTCCCTGCCCAGAAGGCTCTCTCCGGAGCATCCCCTGCCTCACAGGCAAGAGACCCGAGGCTCACTGGTCATCCGGCCCGAACGTGACAACCAGAGTTAGAACTGGCGTCTGTTGGACAGGGAACATCGGACTCTCTCTGAGGAAACCTGCGGAAGAATCCAGAAGCTTCTCTGACGGCAGGGGCCTCAGGCCTGCCCAGACCTCTGACTCAGGCATTCTGGGGACCCAGCCCAGCCCCCTCCGGTAGGCCCAAACCACCAAGTGCATCAAACTCTTGTTCCACCGGCAGCCTCTCCTGCCCCCACTGCCCCCTCACCCCCTCCAGCCCTGCTCCCCCCCAGCCCTGCTCACTGCGTCCTTGCAAATTCCCTTTGTGAACCAACTTCCCTGTTCCCTCAGCTTCTGGGGGTACAGGCCCAGCTGCTCAGCCACCACTGAACGCCCCCTCAGGGACCCCACTTTCTTAGGTGCCAGGGGGCAGGCACTCAGTGGGGTTTTCTGGCTCCAGGTCCTGCCCTGACCAGGGCTTTTCCACTTGCCCGTCACAGGGCTGCCTCTTTGGGGGGTCAAGCCAGGCCACCAAGCCCCCATACCCTCCTCAGCCCTGGCACCTCCCTCTCCCCTCCCTTCCTCTCCACTGCAACTCCCAGAAGCCCTTGGGGTCCATGCCCAGCCTGCGGACTCCTTCTTCCCCCTGGTGGCCCTCTGACTGACCCCACATCAATGCCCAGGCCCAGCCCACACTGGGCCCTGGTCACCTCTCTGACTTATTGCCAGCCCAGACCCCCTAAACTGTACCTCCCCCTGTGCCACCACCACGTGTCCCACCTACAGCAGTGCCCCAGTTAGTGTGATGTCTAGCTGTGGGGTCAGAGACTTAGGAGAGGACAACAGCAGCTTGAGGTCAGAGAGGAGCTTCTTTCTAGCTCACACAGAAGAAGTCCAGGGGCGGGCAGTCCCGGGCCAGGGTATGGCCTCATGACGTCAGCAGCACCCTGAGCCCTGGCTGGCTGGTGCCCAAAGCATCTCCAGTCTCTCTCCTTCCTCACAGCCCAAGAGAGCTGCCCGAGTTCCATCCACCACATTTGCGTTTCTGCATCCAGAATGTGGGAGAAGAAGCAAAGAAAGGCCTGAGTCTGCCTCTGCCTGACCCTTTCCCAGAATGGCCCTCGACACTTCTTCCATCCCATTGGCTGTGTCAGAGTCACAGGACCAACCCAGCTACGAGGAAGGCTGGGGACTGGGCCTGGCTGGGACTAGAGACCCACAGCCAGGGGAGAGAGGTTTGGAGGGACCGCTCACCGTCTCTGCCATCACAAAGACCTCCAGCACCTTCCGGGCCACCCGCTGCTGCGGGCCTCCCTCCCTCGATCGCTCAGCCTGGCTGGCCCAGTGGCTCACCCAGCAGACGCCGCCCCACCCAGCCCTCCCAGGTGCAGGGACCTGCCTTCTCCACAGTCAGCAGCGAGCTGAATCCACCGCTGGAGCAACTCCCACCCGTAGACCAGACTTCACTGGAGACCAGACACAAGTCCCGGTCCCTGGCCAAGAGGAGACACCGAGCATGACTTTGCATCCCACCCTCAGCATCGTCACCCCCCCCCCCAAGATGGTGGGTGGCTCCACATGAGTGAAGATCACAAGGCAGGAGGAAATCAGAGTAGAACGAGGAGAAAGAGTGAGGCGGGGAGCTGACCGCCCTGAGGGCTCTGCTCTGAACCTGCCCTTCGGCTGACATCCACTCTTCACACACCAGCCACCGGTCCCCAAGCCAGAATGAGGCCATCTGCGGTGGCACTTCCTCTTTCTCACCCCCCACTTCCAAGCATCCCTCTCGCCCTCTCCGCTCTGCAGCAGTCACCTCCCAGGCTGCAGACCTGAACACCCTGGCCTTTCCGTGTTCCTCTCTGATCAGCCGATTCCTTGGTCCCACCCTTGCCTCACACACCAGCACCCCAAGCAGCCCATGTCTGGTGCAGACTGTTCTGTTCACATAGAAAGTCACTCCTTGTTCTGGTTCCTTGCTGGGACTGCTCCAGGGGACAAGCTGTCCCACTTGGCCAGGGCCTGAACAGGTTTCGAGGATGTAAGACTTTCCGAGCTAAAGCTGGGACAAAGTTGGTCACCCCACTGCCACCCATTCTTTCCAGACTAAGCCAGCTCCCCAATTTAAACCAGTCCTTCCCTTGATCTGCACCTCCAGCCAGGCTGGATCCATGCACACTCCAGCTACAGCTTCTGCTCACGATCTTCCGTGCACATGTCTGCCCCAGGCGTCCCCGGAGAACCACACCTGCGTGCGATCCATCCAGACGGCTCCAGAGCCTGGGAAGGTACCTGACAGGCAGAAGGTGTCGAGATGCAGAGATGGAAGAAATAAAGGAAGAGAAAAAGAATCAAAGTTTCCCAAGCGCTAATACCCCAAAGTTCCCAGAGAAGTTGAAAACAATGCTGGAAAAATGTATTAGAAGTTTGAAAGGTTTGCCACCAAAAGTGGTCTCAAAGGGCTTGACCCCTTGCTGTCGTGCACGCGCGGGGGTACCACCGCCTCTCAGGGAGGCCATCCGACAGCAGCCGCCAGCATCTCCAGCACACGCCTCAGGTTCTGTGCCGTGACTCAGAGCCACCCTGCAGAGAAGCACACACCCGTGCATGAGGTGCTCGTGCAAGGATTCACACAGTAGCAGCAAGACCTAGGCAGCCTAACTGTGCACGGACAGGGGACTGCTGGGAAGTGAATTGACTAGGGGTCATCCACCTGGTGGGATGCAATGTAATTGTGTCAAAAAAAGGGGGGAAAAGAAGACAAGTTTAGAACAAAGTATGTAGTGAGCCACCACTCGAGTGGGAGTAAAGGGAGTAAATGTGAGTGCGTGTGTGAATGTGAGAGGGTATGTGCATGTGTGTGGGTGTTTGTGAGGCTGTGCGAGGTGTGTATGTGTGAGAGTGAGCTTCACTGTGTGGGGAGGTGTGCACGTGAGCATTTGTAAGGATGTGTGTGAGGGTGAGTAGTAGGTCTGAGCACACACATGTGAGTGTGATGGGTGTGAAGGTGAGCCTTCTGTGGGTGAGGGCATACGAGTGTGTGTGTGTGCACGTGAGTGTGAGTGTGACCAGGACCGGGCATGTGTGTGCCCTGAGGAGCTCTGGAGGAAATCCCCAAGGTCTGGCTGAAGCGGTTCCCTTGAGGGAGTGGGGCTGGGAGCAGAACTCTCCCGAACGACCCTTTGGACTATCTGCGCTTCATTTCATGGGAACATAATGCCTCCTTGAGGAAATAAATAAAATTAGAACCAAAATCAAAAGTATGGGACCCTTCGTGGGAGGTGGAGTGCCCCTAGGGCTCCCCCAACACCAGCCCTCACCTGAAAATGTCCCGGAATCCCCAGGCCAGCGGGCCAGGGAGCCCAAGGAGGGAAGGAAACATTTTGTCCCCCGTCACACCGACCCCCAGCCCCCGAGTCTGTCCCGACAGCCGAGCCGGGGTCCTGAACAGGGACAGTCAGGGAAGCTTCCCCAACCTCCGCGGGCACCTGCAACGGTCTCCTCCTTTCCCGTGGGAAACGGGTAGAAAGGAATCTTTCTACTTTTTGTTATTCACAAGCAGGTTTCACCCGACCTGTGATCTTTCTCAGAAACCCGTCTAGGTGTCACAGCAAGGAAAGAAGATGTGTGATGTTTGCCCAGCGTCTGGGAGTAGTTCCTTTCCATCTAGCAGTTATGCTCAATTGCTTTTTTGCTTACGGTTTTTATTTAAAAACCAGAAAAAAATTAAGTGTCCCTCTCTGGTAGCTGTGTCTGGCTGCTGACACTGCCTGCCTACTGTGTCTGCCTAGCGGAAAGCAGCACATGGGGTCAGAAATCCACACCAGCTCTGGAATGACACCCCCAGTCAAGCCTAAATCTGTGGCCAGGGACCCTGGACCCCCAGAGAACAGGGGACCCCTGAGCTCCCTTCTCAGAGACGATGCCAGCTTTGGGCCGTGCCCAGGGGCCAGGTGGGCCAGACCCGGGCCCCGCCTGGCCCTGCACCATAGAATGAGACCATAAAATCTTCCTCTGGACCCTACTCTTGGCATCTTGGCATGCCAGCCCACTGCCACCTCAAGAACCTAAATAAGGTGGCCTGAGAGAGGAGACACACCAATATGTGGCAGGTCCTAAAAAGGGCCTCAAAGACCATGGGTCTCCTCCCCTGGGCACGGTGGCCAGAGCGCTCCTGAGGAGGGGGAACACAGGCCAGCCAAGGCAAAGCCTCGGGATACGCTGGGCCAGCCGCGGGGGCTCGTGGAGAAGAACCCCTGTGGGCGGCACTCGGGGTTCCCGCTCAGGGGCCGGCCCTTCTCACAGGTGCACCGCCAACTTGAAAAGAGATTCCCTGGACGTTGTTTTTATGTTTTCAGGTTGGTGGGCTCGAACCCAGAGCCGTCCCCACCGCGCCGTGAAGACCGCTCGGGCCAACGCCACTCCTGGACAAGCAGCCGGTAAATAACGTCCACCGGACTCCGCTGGCCTCCAACACCAATGGCTTTCCTGAAGGAGGGCAGCCTGGTCTCCTTCACACTGGGTTCGGGCAGGAGCCCCCACTGCAGTGCCCGTGGGGGCAGCCAGTGCAGGGGACAGGGGGAGCCAGGGCAAACCGGGGCCCCACCTACAGGAGAAGTGGCAGAGGACTGCCAGAAAATCCCGAAGTTTCGAGAAGAGCAGAACACTGAGATATTTTTAAATATGAAATCCTCTCATTGAAAAATATAATTCTAACTGAAACACACAACGAAACCCCACCTCGGGCCTGCCGGCCCCTCGCATTGCGTGCGAGGAGGGACCGCTTTCAGAGGGAGGGGTGGCGCCGAGGGCCAGGGCAGGCGAAGGAGACACCCTCCATCGGGGATGTCTCTTTATCTCATGCTGAGGTCACACAGCACCCTCGCGATCCTTTCCTGTGTGTCTGGTGCTAACTTCGTTAGGAGTTGACCTGTCTTGAGCAACAAGCACACACTTGGCTTCCCCAGCCTCTCTGGTAGCACGTGACTGGGCTCACCCAATCAGAAGCCTCTGCTGCAGACAGACCTCGGTGTGAGAGAGGGAAGCAAGTAAGGAGGCAGGGAATCCCAGGGGGTGGCTTCGGAACGTCCCATCACAGGCGCTGCCTGCTTTCCCAGGCCTGCCAGAGGTCCCCGTGCTCCAGAGCGTCCTGAACCAACTCCTCTTGTAAGGAGAGCAGCCAGGCTGGGTTCTGTGGTTTGCAGCGGAGATCTCTGACAGGCATGGGTGCCTCTGCTGGGCAGGGAGGAGCAGCAACCTAACTCACAGGTTAAGGCTTGCGTCATCTTTCATCTCCAGCACCTCACCCCCCACCCCGGCCCTTCTCCTACGGCTGACCAGCCTGGTGATGGGGGTGACACTGAGCGAGAGGGCAGCAAGAGCAGGTGCTGTCTCCATGCTCACCCCTCTGCTGGGGCCCTTGGGACAGGATCCATGTTGTCACCAGACCAGGTCGCCAGGCTATACAGGAGGCTCCCAGACAAAGCCTCCCGCTGCCCGGTGCACTCAAAAAGGGAGTCACAGGTGAGTGTCCTCCTGGCTGGACATGGGGATGAAGGCCTGACGTCCACCACCTGCTAAGGCCCATGCAAGTCCCTGCGGGCCGACTGATCTCGACTCTGACTCTGTGACTGGCTCCCATTTTGAGTGCTGCTGAAGAGAGAGGCAGGCTTCCCAGAGCTCTCAGAGCTGGCGGAGGCCCCCGTGTTTGGTGGGTGGCTGGTTTCACTTTCAGAGTGAGTGAGACAGCCCTGTGCGAGTCCTCCCAACGCACACCCACCACGGCTGGCCCGAACCAGGTCAGGGTGCGCTCTGTTTACCAGCCCCTGGTTCCTTTTTGGGGGGCGACCCCCTGCCGGCACCCCCACCTGTCCAGCTTCTCTGTGCTTCCTCACACTCTGCCCAGCAGCCAAACCACCCCCACCCCCACCCCCAACACCTGGCTGTAGATGGGAACACTCATTTCTCCCCTTCGCTTCTTCTGCGTTTCAGCCCCACCTCCCTTCTCAGGCCCCAGGCTCCTCCCAGGGGACACGAGCCCCAGTTGGGAGTTAAGAGGCTTAGGTTTCAGTCCCAGCAAGGCCACCAGCTCAGCAGTCCCATGTCCCTCCCTGCAGTAAGCACTGTGCCAGGGCTACAAACCACAGGAAAGGCCCATGGCAAACTTGAGCCAAACAGAACTAACTAGAAGGATCTGGAGAGGTTCACAGGTTCTGGACACAGATGCAGACCAGACCTCGGGGGGCACAGACTCCAGGCCTAGCTGCAAAGATCCCTGCAAGGCACCCATCTCCATCTCCAGCCGTTTCCCGGCTTTATTCCACTAGAATTCAGAGTCTCTTCGGCTACAATGGGGTGGAAGGTGCCCCCCCCCCCGCCACTGGCTAGAGAAGACAGGACACTGGGACTGCAGCTCAGCCAAGATCTCACCTCTTAGATCCCCAGATCTAAGGTAGATCCCCAAAGAGAAAAAGGGGCAACTGCCAAAAATAGAAGGCCAGAGGATGCCCAGCAAGCCAGAGCCCGAGGGGCCTGGCCTCCCTGTTTTGGCCCAAGATCCTGAAAGTTCTTCCAGGAAGTGCATTCTCTAATAACGAGCGTCCAAACTGGGCACCTGCCCCCTCGCAGGAGGAGGGGTTCTTCTCAGCCCTCGAGGGGCTCCTGGCATGAGGAGGCCTTGAACTCCCCCTCTGTTTAGGAGGGAACCAGACAAGGGTAGGGCTACCACCTGAGTGGAAAAGAGGGCAAGTTCACTTCCATCCCCAATGTGGGGCTTGAACCAGTGACCTTGACCTCACAGGCCTCCCAGCGCTCATGAGCCAACAGGAAAGCAGCAGAAGTTGAAGAGCCCCAGGCTGTGTCACCTCTCTCGGGGCAGAGCCGGAGGGACGCTGGGACTAGCTCAGTTCTTGGGGCCCAGAGCTGCTCTCCGGGAAATGACCTCAAACTGGAGCTCAGACCACAACCGGCTGCACCTGCCCAAAGGCCCTCGCCCACCCCTAACTGAGGGGGGCGATTTGGGCTCCCAGACCACTCCGCACAGGTCACCACATGGGAGCCCTCGAAACAAGCCCTGGAGGTGAAAGGTGACCCTGGGACAGGGGTGTGTGGGGAAAGGGAGTGCGTGAGGGCAGAGCTGAGACGCGCCACCCAGCTTCCCCAACAGGGTTCTCTCACACCCGGCCCTCAGCCCCTCCACTCCCAACCCCCAGTGCACTGACAGAATGCTGAAGAGCCTCAGCCGCACCCCAGCCGAGCCCCAGCCCCGGCCCAGGCTCAGAGACCACATGAGGCCTGGCCAGCGAGCTGGCGGCTGGAGGGGATGGAACAGGACATTTCGATCAGGGGGATGTGGTTCAGGCCTGTGGTTCCAGCCCAGAAGTGCCACTGGAGCTCTGGCTGAAGTCACCTGTGCCTTTCCTGCAGGAAACAGGGGGTGGCAAGTGCGGAGGGGGCGGGGGAGCTGTGAGGTGTGTGGTTGCAGCTGTGAAACTCACGCCACAGCCAGCCCGGACACTTGCTATGAGGGGGCTTCTGAGCCAGCCCGTGCCACCAGCCCTCTTCCTGTTTCCTCTCAGCTCTCCCAAAACCACCCTCTGCCTGCCCCCAACACCTGTCCCTCCTTAGGACCCAGAACACCGAGGAGGTTCAGACAGCCCACCTCAGAGACATTGCTGGCTGCAGCAACACCAAGGCTCCAGAGAGCAAAGCACCATGAAGGATGGAGAGGGCAGAGAGTTCTAGAAGCCATAGCCTTCCCCGAGAGATGCCAGGTAACATCGACTAGCAACACTGCCCCCAGCCCTCACTAAGCACCTGGCCCCATTCTAAGCACCTTACACCCAGGGGCTCCGCCCGCCAGGCAGAGGTCCAGCAGTGCCAGCCTCCCCCGCAGCTCGTCAGAAGTGCGGCATCTCAGCTGCAGAATCTGCATTTTAACCAGGTCAGCAGGCAATCTGTGTGCACAAGGAAGTTTGAGAAGCCTTGTATTCACTCATTTAATCCTGGCAGCAATGCTTTTGGGTCAGTACCCTTATTTTTCTATTTTATGGAAGAAGAAACGAAGGCTCAGAAAGGTTCCGTACCTTGCCTGAGGTCACTCAGGTGGTAAGTGCCAGGGCTGGGACTTGAACCCATGCCATCTGCCTCTGAAAGACAGGCTCCTAACTGCTAGGCTGCTGCTGGGTTTGCAATGAGAAGCTGTGGGACCAGGGGGCACTCCTGGCCATTGGGTGCCTGTCCTGGCTGTGCTGGTCCGGCCTTCCAGAACCTACTCTGGCCTTCCTACCATTTCTCTGACCTTCCGCCTCTCCGGGAAGAGTCTGAGTCACGCTTCCCCAGGCATCGAAGGTAAGAGCACCTAGCCGTCAGCACAGAGCATTCATCAGGTACGGTATCAGCTCTGGGCCGAGAGCTCTGGTGGCCAAAGGCAATAGTCCAGGCACAGCCCGTGCTTGAGGGGTCCAGGGCCCAGCGGAGGAAACAGGAAATGGCACATGTGTGAACACTGTGGCAATAGCTCGAGTTTGCATAAGGTGCAAACTCAGACACTCCATGGGCAGCTGCCTCTGCAGAGCAGGCTTCTTGGAGGAGGAGGCTTTGAGCCAGACCTTGAAGGATGGACAACGGCTAACACAGGGCAAGGGTCAGAGACCAGCCTGAGGCCCGTGTAGGGCAAGCAGATGCCTGGAGCTTTAAACATCCCCAAGTCCAACCCTCACCCGATGCCCAGCTCCCTTCCACAGCATCTCAGAGTGCCAGCCTCCCTTGGATTCACCCTGTGACAGCAAGATCACTCCCTCCCCCCAACACCTGAAGAAGTAAACCCACTTTGGTGCTGGTGGACACACAGCTGTGCCCAGCTGCTGACTTAGGGGTGAGGGACACCTCACATACCCAAGGTCTCTGCTGCACCAAATGGGTCCCCTCTCCCTCAGGCCCTTGAAGCCCTGGCTCTGGGAAATGCCACTGTTACTCAGAGTGTATCTGCAGGGGACCTGTACGACCAGGTCTCTCCACCCGGAGCAGCCACGGGGGGGGGTTGCGGGGCGGGCAGGGGAACCTTCCACTGCACTGCAGGGACAGCACTAAAAAGGGCCCCTCCACACCTGAGCCCCTCCCTGCCTGCGGAACCCAAGGCCACACACAGCAGCCTGCCCCTCCAGGTGGTGGGCTCCTTTGAAGGTGCTGAGCACACATGTGTTATGGATGGAGGCTGCCCCGCACCCTGGGCCTGTGGCTGGTTAATCCCCACTGCAACCACGTGTGCTACTTTACCGTGATTGCAAGGGCGGAGAGGAGGACACCGAGGACGGGGGCGAGGCCGGCTGACTTGGCCAAGTTCTGCGCACCACACACAGGATCCCTCAGCCTCTCCTGCCCCACCCCGCCCCCTTCTCACCACCCACCTCCTTGACACCTGCCTCAGGACATGACCCACAAAAGATGGTTGATAGTTGCTTTAAGGATACCACAGTTGAGCTGAAATGCGACAAGGCACGGTGACATGTGGGCCCAGAAGTTGCCACCAGAGGGCGATGCTGGTCTCTCCACTGCCTCCACTCAGGGCCTGTTCTGCAGGAGGGAGATGAGGCCTGGATAAGGAGAGCCACCCAAACTGGACAGCAGCACCTTCTCCTCCTGGGAGTTTCAGGGGCCCGCGTGGCAACCAGGGTGGGAGGGCGCAGGAGAAGGCAGGGACTCTGGGTTTCACGAAGAAAGTGTGAGGGGAGCCCAAGAAAGAAAAAGACCAACACCGGGGACCTGCAAGGGGGCTCAGGGGCTCCCAAGTCCATCTCTTCTCCGCACAGAGGACTGGTCTGAGCTCAGAGGGGTGCAGCTATTAGCCTAGGTCACACAGCAGGGTGGGGGCTTGAACGCTGACCTCCAGCGTTCCAGAAGCCTTCATCCCACTTAACATCCGGGTAGAGCAGGGAACTTGACTCAGGCGAGTCCTCATCTTCCTTTAGCAGGTGCAGGTCAGAAATGAGTTTGCCCCCTTCTCCCAGCCCCGACTGTTGAGGCTTCTGAGACAGCTGCTGGCCCCAGCCCTCCGTTCCTCCCGCATCACTTTCCCTTAGCGATGGCCATGGTGCCCACCCCTACCTGCAGTCCCCACGCCCCCCCCCGAGCACTGAGGACTCACAGTCCCACACCCTCAGCCCTGACCCACAGCCTCAGCCCCCCTCCCCTTTTCTGTCCTTCACTGTGCCTCCCAAATACCGTTGCCATGCCCTTGGCCCCAGCCCAGGTCTCTTCAAATGAAAAGCACATAAGAGCATGTCACCTCCAGGCAGGGTCCCTGCCGCACTTATGATACAACATCACCTGCCTGCCCTGAAAGGCCCAGGCCTGCCGTCCCTTCCCCGGCTGCCTGTCAGCTCCTGGAAGGCCCCAGGCTCTTCCTGGCCTCAGCCTCTCCCCTGCTGCCACCAAGGCCTGTGCTTGTGCTCTCAGAGAGGCCGCCCTGGCCAGTCCCAGCCCCACCCCATCTAAAGGTGACGTGGGCCTGTTCGGTCCCAGCACCTGCCCTTCTTCCCCCATCACTTGCTGTCATTTGTAATTAGCTGGACATTGGTGCCTGTCTTCCTGGCTGGACTGTGGCTCATCAAAGTCACGGGTCAAGTCCAAGGAGCCCCATGGCTTCTCTAGTACCCAGAGCCATGTGTGGCTCAGGGTGGATGCTCAGCTGTGTTTATTGGAAGGATAGATGGACGGATGGATGGATGCATGGGTGGGTGGGTGGAAGGAAGGGTGGAAGAAAGGAAGGAAGCACGGCAGGGAGGAAGATCTTGTTACAAGGGCGGAGAGGTATCTATTCCTTCCTTCCTTCGTCCCACAGGGATTCACCGAGTTCCTGCCGGCAGCCCTGCACTGGGCACTGGGGGAGTTACAAGGACATGTGGGGACTGAGGTCTGCCTAACTCGAGGAAGCTTCTCTTACTATGGGGGGAGGGCAAAGGCAAGCAATTCGGTAGCAGAGGAAGCACGTCAGTACAGTGACATTGGGCCTGCATTTTCAGAACAGTCCTGGATCAAGTGTAAGAATAAATGCAAGCTATTTGATTCTAACCCTTTTAAGGTTTTATCTCAATAATGAGACAGAATAAATAATCTCTCAGGCTATATAGGCAATTTGTTTTTAGAAGATGTGGTTATAGCCCTGGCAGGTGTGGCTCAGTGGATTGAGCACCAGCCTGCGAACTGAAAGGTCACAGGTTCGATTCCCAGTCAGAGCACATGCCTGGGTTGCAGGCCGGGTTCCTGATTGGGGGCATGCAAGAGGCAACCAATCCATGTATCTCTCTCACATCAGTGTTTCTCTCCCCCTCTTTCTCCCCCCTTCCCCTCTCTCTAAAACTTCAAAAAAATGTGGTTATAATGAGTATAAGAGACACAGAGTGGGCCGAGTTCAACAAAACACACACAGAGGACAAAAACAAAACAAAACAATACAAAATAAAACAACACCTGGGCCTCGCTTGGCTGGAGCATATGGGGAAGATCTCCCGATACCCCGTAACCTCCCCAAATTCCAGGACTCCTATTCATCAGGCCAACAGGGAGTGCTTTCTGTTTCCCAAATCCCAGGAGCAGGACCCAGGCTGGGCCCCTGTGGCTGGGGCCTCCCATGGAGCCATCAACCACCCTGGCCACCAGGGGGCAGGGTAGAGAGACTGAGCCCTGGGTGGGGAAGTGGATGGTGGTGGGGAGAGCGGGTGTCAGGGAAAGAGGTCATTGAGCCTGGGGACCACACTCAGGGTACCTCCTTCACAAGGCCCTGCCCCCATCAAGCCTGCTGGGACTCCCGCTGGGAGAGGGGCCTCAGAGACTCCAGTCTCCTGCGAATGGTGGTTGTGATGGTGTCAGATGCTCCGGGGGACATCCTCTCATCACCGAGGGCTGCAGTTTTAATGAAAGCCTTGTTCTGTAAAAATTAAAATGGCCACATCCGCCAATTTCCACGGTGTAAGTACCGCTGCCATGGCCGCTTCCAGGCCACCATCCTGTGTGTCTAAAGGCAGATTTTGGAGCAGATACACACAGTTGACCCCGGCCAGCAGGCTCCAGCGGCTCAACACACCCCACTGGTGGAGGGTGTCAAGGCCCAAGGGCGAGAGCTCCCCACAAACTCCTGTAAGGGTCCTGCCCTGTGTCGAGACCGACCGCAAGAGCCTGAGGAGGTGTGGCGTCCTCTAGCCCCCCTCTGAGAAATAACAGCTCGGGGTGGATGCTCCTCGGAAAGGCCAGGGTTTGAATCCTGGGTCCGCCTCTGACCCGATGACCCGGAACTCCTTCTGATGCTGCCCATTGAATGGACCCGAATCCCAGGTTCTGGGAACCTGGCTCCTTCCTGCCTCCTGGCCTTTGTCTAGTTCCTGGGAAGTGCTGAGCAGGGTCCTCCCTCCAGGCCTGTGCCTGTGCTGATCCTTCCACCCTCCGGGGCTCAGCTAACCCTCCTCTTCTTCCCTCCTCCCCACCCCCCCCTCTTTCAAATGAGCTTCTTCCATGATGCCTTCAGAGCACGTACCCTGATCTGAAGTCCTGGTGGGACGAGCTTCGTGGCATCTGCTTCCTCCACCAACTCCTGGCCCTGTGAGGGCAGGGGTCGGACCACGTGGGCATCTCGTCCACTGCTTTGCCCCCCGGGACCGGCCCAGAGCAGAGCCTGGGGAGCAGGCGGTCAGTCAGCTCTGCGTGAATGGACGAGCACACACTGCGTGGAGGGGATTCTTCTGTCTGTCTGCACTTGACTGACAGTTTCTTCTCCTACAAGTGAGTGAACTGTCTGCCTTATGATGGTATTTGGCACATAAGAGCGCCTACTGCGTGCCAGTCTCTCACGTATACTTACTTCTTTAGTGCCCACAACAGTCCTGCAGGGTAGATGCTGTTATCATCACCCCCTTTTCCAGGGGTGGAACCTGAGGCTCAGAGAGGTCAGGTCGCCTGCCCGCCTCTACCTGGATAGAGGTGAACCCAGGCTGGGCCTCTCCAGCAGCCTCCGTTGAATTCAAAGAAGCTCCCCAGCAGGTATGGGTACCTGAGATTCGGAGGGGCGGTCCTCTCTCCCCAGGAAGGACCCCAGGGAGGCAGCAGAGGCCCCAAGACAGCAACGGCCACATAGTGGATCCAGGCAGATGGGGCTGGGCTCAGACAGCTCTCTGGGGGACCCAGAATTTGTGAGGCAAGCGCCTGGGCAGAGGGGACCTGCCCCACGAGGGACAAGGGCCGGTAGGCTCTGCAGGGATGCGCATGACTCCACAGGTATGTGGCAGAGCCAGGAGCCCAGGGCAGATGGGACACCCACAAACTCAGGACACGACATGATGTCCTGTGGACATGCTGCTCCAGGTGACTCCTGCCCACTGCCGGGAGGGGCACTGCAATGCAGCCCCCACCCCCAGAAAAGTGGTGGGAGAGGAACCCTGGAACCCCAGCTGGCCAAAGGCACATTTCTGACTTCAGCAGAAAGGAAGTCCTAATACAAGCTAAGTTGAGGCGTGGAGAAATAAAACAAGCTCTATTTCATGTACGTCTGAGTTTGTGACATCAGTTCATTACCTCCAGGGATGAAAGGCAGTCAGCCAGACGAAGATTGGCCACCCGCACCCCCACCCCTGCTGCCACCCTGCAGAGGGTACCCTGGCACCTTGGTGTGCCTGGACCCCAGTTACCACTTCCTCCGGCCCACACCACCACCCCGACCCTGCCCTACTATCCCAGCCGCCCGTCCTGCTGGGTTGCCAGCCAGAGGCTCCCAGCCCTGCGGCTTGGCCCTGCTCACTCCTGACTCGTGTAGTGGAAATCCCTCCTTCCTCTCTGGCTCCCGGCCTCCTGCTGGCCCGGCTCTCCCCCACTCGGCCCCGCCCACAATGTTCTTGCCATCTGTTTCTGGTTTTGTGGAGTTTCTGCCTATGTCCTTCCCTTCCTCCAGAGGTACACGTGGCAGTATGTGGCTACTGGGAGGAGCCTGGAGCCTGCGTGGTGGGGAGGGAGGGGGGGCGAGGCAGGGAGCAGGCAAGGGGAAGCCACGTCTGGTTTCAACTTCTGGCTCTTGCTTCCTGCTGCTGCTCAGCACAGCCACTCACCTGACAAATGCCCGTCTGAGCACCTACTATGTGCTGTGTGCCGCCACTAAGAATGCACAAAACCCCGTCACATTCCTCACTCGGAAAAAAACCAAGACTCGCAGGGAGGAAGGGACAAGCCCAGGTCACACATAGGGGAAAATCGTGTTGCCTGTCATGAGCCAGGAACTGTTTTAAAGAAATTCGGACCCAGGATCAGAAGCCCCTGGCCTGGCGCGAGCCCATTCACTGAAACCTGAGCATCTCTGAAAACGCCAGCCTTGTCGCATACACTTTACATGTTCCGGAACAATCAGCAGTAATTGCACCTTTTCTGCCCCACAGTTAGTCCAGAGGTTCTCATTTGTGGTTTTGAAAATACAACCATGGATACAGCTTCAAGTACCCCCAAAGACCCCAGTGGGGCAGAGGCAGTTAGATTTTAAATTCGATGGACAGGTAAGGATAGTGATGGGGTTCCTGAGAGGACAGAGAAATCACCCAGCATCCTCTAGTCCTCGAGTCATCAGGGACTCACCGGGGGCAGCACTGGCCCAGCAGTCCGCCTCCTGCCCCCAGGCCTGCCCCCTTCCTTCCCACTGTTGGGGAAAGCCTTGCAGGAACAGTACTGCTTGGTAGACACTGTACCCAACATGGACCGCCACCTGGCTACTCTTCCCACCCCTCTGCTAGTAAATCTCTTGCCTCCTTTGAAGTCCAGGGAGGACATGGCCCTCTGCCCCAGGATGGCATTCACAGTTCACCAGGTTTCCAGGTGTTGTTCCACGCACTCCCCTGGACCACACAGCTCGCCCGCTAACTGCTTCCAGCCTCCCCCTTGCTCCACCTGGCCGCCAGAGTGACTTGCCTCTTAAATCGGCTCTAACCAGTGACTGCACTGCTCTCAGTCCTCCGGCAGTGCCCCGGCACCAAGGAGTTCAAGTCCAGATTTAGCCTGATGTTTAAGGCCTTTCACAGCTACCTTTCCAGTCTCAAACCCCCTCCACACAGCAGACATTGAACTGGTTCCACTGATTTCAGAGCACACTGGCTGCCGGAGTGACTGAGGGGCTGGACTCTTGGTGGCTGGGGAGCCCGTAGAGGGGAGCTCTGGGCTGCCTCCGTCTCTCCAGAGCTCTGCATCTGGGTCCAGGGGGCCCAGGAGACCCAGTGGACCCAGGACCAGCTGCCCTCTCAAGGTGCATCAGAAAGAACCAGGCTGGACTGCCAAGAAGACATGCCACCTTTAATCACGCTGGCTGGGCAGGGCAGGAGGCAGAAGGGCTGGCACACCGTGTAGCACCGGCCTTCGCACCTGATCAGGCCTGTTGACGTCACCCGCCACGCAGCCGTGGCTCCCTCGGCGGTAAGCAAGCACCAGAGACCACCATGGGCCCCTCTTCCTGGAGTCTATATAAGCACCAACGGCTGGGGGCCGCCTCACTCAGGGCAGAGGGTCAGGCCTCCCGAGTGGGGGAGAAGAAGGCTGAGGGCGGCCAGGCTGCCCCACCCTGGAAGTGGGAGAAGGGACAGAAAGCCTGATGTCCCTTCCTTGGCCTGGGCCTCTCTTGGCATCATGGCTCGGAGGAGGGTCCCCCATGATGGACCTAGAATGTGACCTGCTTCAGCCCCCAGACCTGCTGAGGGGTCCAAAGCCTAGGTCCTTCTGTCCTCACATTTCTAAACTCAGCACCAGGCCAGAGGAGACCCTGCTGGCTCTTCAGTACCTTAAAGCTTAGAGAACCGGTGACACTGGGCCAGTGAGGGGCCCAGGAGGGTCGGAGAGCACCTGGGGACAGGTATCAATGACTGCCATTGCTGGGAGCTTTGGAGGGCTGAGGCCCAGGCGGCTTTGGCAGGACAAGCCAAGCAAGGCCTTGACTGAGCCCAGGACGGGGTAGGGAGGGGGTGCTGTGAGGACAGGAGTCCAGCTGTATGGAAGCTAGGGGTCTGGGACCCCTCCCCCAGGGACCTCTTCACCCCAAAAAACCCCTAAGCCCCTGGGTCCTTCCTTCATAGCACCCTTGCCCTGATCAAGGCTTCATCGGGGGTTTGCCTTAATGATAGGCATTGAGCAGGAATGAGAGTAGGCAGGGAACACCCCCACCTCGGGGACCCTGTCTTGCCAGCCTTGGGGAGCCGCGGGTAGTGAGGGGCCATCGTGTCTGAATGCCCAGAACCAAGATGTCTGTGATAAGAGCACTGTGCGTCTCTCTGGGTCAGTCCCCAGAACCCTGTGTCTCCCCACCTGGCTGGACTGCGCCATCACCAAGGGCAGGGTCTGTGTCCCATCCACCACTGCCCCCCAGGGCCTGGCACACAGTGGGTGTTGGATAAATGACTGAATGAGCTCTCCAAGAGAGGAGAGCAGCACAAACAGACTGGGAGGGAAGGAAGGAAGAAGAATGCTGCCCTGCGGGCCCACTTTACAGAGTGGCACACGGAGGCCCTCCTGGGGATGGGACCTGCCCTGACCACCGCCCCCCCCAGCACCAGAGCTGCCCTGCTGGAGGCACTAATCGTCCTCAGGCTTGATGAGGTGGCCACTGAAGGTGATGTAGGTGTCGACGTCGTCGCTGTAGATGGCATTCTCACGCTCTCGCTTGAAGAGCCGTGCCCAGACGCGGTCGCCCGGCGCCAGCGCCAGCATCACACTCTGGCTCTGCATGATGCTGCGGTCACTGGGCTGGGCGTACAGGATGACGGCCGCCTCCTCGTTGTGCATGACGTGCACGTAGGTCTCCTTGAAGTTCCAGCTGTGCACATTGAGGCTGAAGAAGTAGAGGCCACTCAGGGGGGCGACGAAGTGGCCGGCGGCCATGTCGAAGTGCGCGTCCGGGTTGACGAAGACCGTGTCGAACAGCAGCGGCTGGAAGCCCTCGCTGCTGTGCAGGGCCGTCTTTCGGCCCACTGAGAAGGCTGAGAAGCGAGTCTGGCACGGGCTGCCAGGGCTGCCCGCCTGCCCCTTGTCGCCCTTGGGGCCCTGGGGGCCTCGCTCTCCCCGGGGACCTTCCCTGCCCAGCTTCCCCGGTGTGCCCAGCAGGCCTCGGTCCCCTTTGTCACCTGTGGGAACAAGGGAGAAGTCAGGACAGGCACCTGAGCAGCCGGGCCCAACAAAGGGGGGTACCCACACTTGTCCGCGGAGGGTTCTGCCCCTGCCCAGAGAAGAGCCAGCATTTATTGAGCACCTACTGCACGCCAGGCAGCACCTCCCTGCACGCCCTTCTAAAGAAAGCACCGCAACCTCTTTCACTCACAGAGAGGGTAAGTGACCACCCAGGGTCACACAGCTCAGGAGCAGGAGACACAGGACTCCAACCGCACGGTCACACCTAACCCCCCTTCGTTCCCCCTGCCCCCCACAGCTCCCCTCTCTGCTCCCCACCCCCAGTGAGGGCCCAGCAGCCCCATCCCTCACTGTCCCTCACTGTCCGCAGCTGCACCCCAGTGGGGATGCAGGGATGGCAGGCACTGACCCAGAGGAGGAACCAAGGAAAATACCTCCATGCACCCAGAGGAAAATGTCCTGGTTAGGAGCCAGGCATCCCCTGGCCGGCATTATGCCCCACTGTGTGACCTGGGTCATGCCCACCTCACAGGGGAGTCCGTGAGCCCTCCACAAAATGCCAATGGGAGAGTGTGCTGAGAACTGAGTGCACTCTGCAAAATTGATTCTGCAAATACAAAGTAGGAAGGTTCACCCAGCACTGCCTGGTCCACCTCCATCTGCCCCGGGGTCTGGCAGCACCCACTCTGATCCCCCGGCAAACACATGTCTGCTCAGCCCTTGCTCCAGGCTGACCTTGAACTCGAGAAGCAGGTGGCCACTTAAGTCTTGAGGGACCTGATCCCAAATATTTCCCTGCTTCCCACCACAGAGCAGGAAATTGCATCATGAGCCACACCCCTTTGTCTTCCCAGGTCCCCTCTGACCATGGCAATAGGGGGAAGAGAGGAGGAAGGAGCCAAAAGGAGGACACAGGCCCTTGGGGGAGAAGCCTAGAGAGAAGGGGGAAAGGGGACCACAGCCCTATGGGAGTCTGGTTCAGCGACTCACTGGGGAGGCAGCTGCCCCATCAGTGCACCACACTGCAGGCTGCAGAGCACCTGCTTCACCTGAGGGAGCAGGTGAAGGCGGTTATAGGAGACGGTTACCTTCTCCTTTTTACGGGTGAGGCAGGGAGCCCAGGGAGGGAGAGACCAGTCTGACCCACACAGCCAGGGAGCTGAAGACCTGGGCGTGGGGCTTGTGGGGAGGGTCGTGTGGGGAGACCGCCATCTGCAGCCCGGCGCCTGTCGACCTTACAGGAGGCTCTGATTTATGAGGTGGTGGGGATAGAGGCTCGAGGGAGGGAGGTGTCCTCACCTTGGAAATCCAAAGGCAGGAAGGTCTCAGACTCCAGCCCACTGCTGGCTGTAGGATGGGGTGGCCCTATGGAGACTCGAGGGGCAGATCCTAACTCTGCCTGACAACTGTGTGACCCCAGGAGAGCTCCTCCCTTCTCAGAGGCTCAGCTCCCCCGTCTGCAAAGTGGGAGGGAGGAATGACAAGGTACCAACCCTGGGGCTATGTGAGCCCAAATGGAGGCTCAGGGTGCTGGGGGGGCCTGACCCCAGCCGGGGGGAGCACAGGAAGCTCCCTTCAGGTCTGACTCTTGCCTCAGAGGATAGGAGCCAGCGTTCACCACGTGGCCCTTGTGGCCCCCGTGACCCTCAACAGGTCCCCCTGCTCCTCCCCTTACCCCTGCCATGGATTCCCCACAGCACGAGAGAGGGATCCATTTGAAACCTAAGTCAAATCAGGACTGCCCTCTGCTCTAACCCTCCCCTGCTCCCCATCTCACTCAGAAGAGAAACCCAAGTCTGATATGGCCCCTATTTCATCTTTAATTCCAGCTCCTTCTGTTGCCCTTGCTCCTCAAAAACCCCAGGCCCTTTGCATCTGCTGTTCCCTCTGCCTGGAATGCTCTTTCCCAGATACGCGTGGCTTCTCCCTCCCCTTTTCAGTAAGAACAGACCGCCCTGTTTGATAAGCAACCTGCCCCCTTATCTGGACTCCCGATGTCCCTTACCCAGCACCATCTTGTCATTTCCATGGCATTTATCACCATTGAACATTCTGTCTCATGAACTTGGGTAGTATGTTCACTTCTGTCTGCAACCCCCACTAGGTTGGAAACTCAGTGGCAGTAGGTGTCTCTGTCTGATTTGTTCAAGCTCCAGCCCCAGAATGCAGTATGGTCCTGACACATAGTAGGTGCTCAATTAATGTGTGCATAAAAATTAAAGGGTCTGGAACAACTTTCTGTCCTGGTCTCTGCTACTTCCTCCACCTCACCTCCCCCCAGGCCCAGGAAGAGACCCACATACCCCCTGTCCCTGCCCAGGCCAGTCCCACTGGAGCCACGCGTGGGTACTCACCCTTCAGAATGGTAATGTTAATGTAGGGCCTGACCTCGGGCAACACATAAGGAAGGGTGGACGGAGAGACCGAGGACACATCTGCAGCATCAGCAGGGGCCAGGTGGTCCTCAGAGTCAGAGTCACAGCACCATCTGCAGTGCCCAGGGGCATGGGAGGCCACAGCTTCCCCAGAGGTGGGCTCTTCGGTGGGGACCCCAAACACCAGGAGAGGGAGCAGGAGCAATGCCCAGAGGACATCTGGGGCAGCTGTCCCCATGGCGACCTGGAGCAGGGAAGGAGAGAGGGGAACTGTACTTTACTTACCCTCTCCCAGGTGCCCACGCCCAGCATGTAACCCACAGCAAGGGCAGTGCTGCAGGCCTTGGGGAGGGAGCATCTCACCGAGACTTCACAGACAAGAATGCTGAGGTCAACACGAGGAAGCGAGGAAGCGAGGTCTTCAAGGTCACAGAGACCCACGGCAGGGCAGGGCCTGCCGGCTGAGTCTCCCAGAGAAGCCCAGTCCCCAGAGGCTCTGCCACATAAGGGCCCCAGAGGAGGAAGCCCCTCTAAAGAGAGTCTGGGCCAAGAGCACAGAAGGCTGGGCGGGGGTGGGGGGTAGGCGGGTGGCTTGGTGGGGAGGAAGAAGCCCCAGCTGCCCCTAGGTCATAACCTCCGGGACTTTGAAACGCTCTTCCCTCCCTCCCACCTCCCCTCTTCCCTCCCTCTGGCTTACTTCTGTAGCCATTGGCAGATGGGAGGGCCCCTGGGACAAACACAAGCACGGGCTTGCTCTTTGAGAGAGAGGACACAGGGCTGAGCCATGGTCTGGGGCACGGACACAATGGTCCTGACAAAGGATCTAGGAAAGTCCTCCAATTATTCTGGCCGACAAGTAGCGACTTCCATCAGAGAAAGCGCACGGGATTATTAATCTATTGTTGAGCAGTCAGGGGTAGGTAAGGTGAGTCACAGGCTACAGGACATTGCGGACCTACGCGATGCCTCCGATCAAGGGTAGAAGAAGGTGCTCCTGGGGAGGGACAAACTAGAAACAAAAGAGAATGCATCGCTGACTGCGGGGCTTGCTAAGGGCTGGCGTCATCGTGCAGTCCCGGACCTGTAACCTTACGCAAAACCCTGCAGGGAAGCCTCAGGCGAGGCAAATCATTGGAAAGCGGTTATGTCAATCATACTAAACCTGCCAATTAGCTGCCAAGGTGGTAAATTGGAATTAAGGGGCAGGACTAGGAAATCCGGAAAATTCAAAAGGATCAGAGAAGTACAAGGGTTTACAAGGATCTGTTTCGGCCTTGGCACTAAGGAAGGGATCTGGCGTTCCTGGAGAGGGGCAGGAAGTGGCCTGGACACCAGCCGCTGGAGACAGGCCGGGGCTGGGCGGGCAGGAAGCCGGGCGAAGGGCCTTTGAGGTGGCAGCAGGCTTTGGGGGCTGGCGCCGAGTTATCGCAGGATCAGAAACTCGGCTTTTGAAACTAGACTGGTTTTTACACTTCTGGCGTTTCTCTGTTTATTTCCTTTTTGTTCTCTAACATTTAGTACAATTCAAAAATATTTTTCTGTGGTTAATACATGTAGAGAAGGTAAAATTATTACTTTAAATGCCATCCTCTCTCTGCTGAGTGCCGCGGTAAGAGCTAGATTTTAAAGGGGCAGGAGCTCTCCCCTGAACACCTCCACCTCCCTGCGGCTAAGGAGGAGCCAAAGGGAGGGGTGCCAGGCAGCCTCCCAAGCCATCACCCCTCCTGGGGGTAACCATTCCCCAGCTCCTCTCCCCCACTCCTGGTCCGGTTTCCCAATTCTCAATAAGAGAGGTCCAATCCTCACAGATCAACCCCCTCCCTGTCCAAGATCATTACCCTCGCCTTTTAATTGGTAAATGACACATCCCAGTGGTTTTGAGAAAAGCAAAAATCCTGTTTTTCCTGGCCAGCATGTGACTTGTGGAGAAAGGTGAGGCCTCAGAGTCAGACTGGAAAGCCCAGGACAGTTTACAAGCTGTGGGACCCAGGGCGGGCGACTGCGCCCTCTGGGCTTCCTGCCCCTTGGCATTCGGCATTCGCCAGGAGAGGACACTGCCACCTTGCTCCTAGGTGGTCCAGGATGATTTAAACACAGGACAATTACCCGACTTGTAAAAAAGACTCAGTAAAAAGTTTGTTTCTTCCCCTGCCCGGTATGCCCTCTGCCCAGTGCCTGCTCAAGACAGTGCAAGGAGGACAGGCTCAGTTTGGGGGCCTCTCTGTGGGCTCCAGCCAGGAGACATCAAAAGCTCTGAGGTGTGAACTGTGGCCTGGGGAGCAGGAAGCAGGAAGCAAAGTGGATTTAACAAAAGTAGTAGTAAGCCAGCGTCAGTGACTGGCTGTGGGGGAAGGTGTCAGGCAGGGAGTGTGAGGGACAGGACCATCAGGAGTGATGAGGGGGGCCCTATTGCCTCCACTCGGCAGCTGGGATCTCTTTGGGGTGGGGGGAAGGGCAGGCCCTGCTGACTGTCCCAGCAGCGTTAGTGGGACCAAGCTGGGGCAGCCCTTCTCCAGGAGCTCAGGTCTTACTCATGGGGAAGGGAGAGCCTGGAGGGGCTGGCCCGGGGGCCAGTGGGGGAGGGGGGGCAGTAGTGCAGAGCCAGAGAGGAGTCCGGGAAGAGGAGGGAGGAGTGGAATTCCAGGCTTTGACCCCAGCCTCCTCCTGGGTGCTCAGCCCTGCTGTGGGACACACAGGACCTCCATCACTCACCCAGACTCCTGCAGCCTCGCCCAGCACCTCACGGACCCCGGGCCTCGGGTCAGCCTCTAGCTCCTATGCCCATGTCTGCAGTAATAGCTTGTTGCTGGCCCAGACCCCCAGGCCCAGCGGAGGAGGTCGGGAGGCTGGGCGAGAGGGAGGAGAGAGGGACGAAGGGCGGAGGGAGAGGGCTGAGCGGGAGGGCTGAGCTGTCTTCCCACTTCCCCTCCTCCCGCTCCCTCCCCTCCAGCTGCTGGGTTCTGCCGAGATAATGGGAGCTCTGGATTTCCTTTGCTTAACTCTTTGGTGGTCCGGTGGGGTCTTGCCAGATTCAGAGACCCAATAAAGTCAGAGCCAGAAGGGATCTGAGGCCCCTGTTGTGCTGGCAGGGAATTGAGGTGGGGAGGGGTAGGAGCTCCTGGTAAGTTGCTCGGAAAGGGAGGCAGCTCCGAAACCCTGTTGCCAGGGGCCTCCAGCTTAGGCTAGACAGTGGAGAGGGCACAGGCTCCAGCGAAGCAGCCTCAGGCTCAAATCCTAGAACCACCACCACTAGTAAGTGACATCCTAGGTGTCTGTAGAACTTCAGTCCCCAGCCGCATCCCTGCCAGTCACAGGGGAAGCTCAGTCAAGGTTTGTCCAGTGAAGGCATTACCTGCAGGGGTTCCGGGGAGGGGGGGCAGCCAAGTCAGAACCCCACCCCAGTGGATACCAAAGTCCTCCTCCTCTGCCCAGAATTGCATCCTCCTGGGCTTCTAGAGCCCGTGCCCCTGTGGAAGTGACCCCCAGGGGTTCCAAAGGCTGCCCCTGGGAAGGGAAAGGTGGTGACATCATCGCCCTTGGGAGGTGCAGGAGTGCAGAAATCTGAGGGGGATTTACAGAAACCTGGAGTTTAGGGCTGGAAACCCACCCAGTCCCCACGCACAGGTGGGCAAGGTGTGCAGGACGAACAGCTGCTGGGCTGTGTGTCCTTGACAAGCTCTCATCTCCGGGCCCGTTTTCCTACTAGTTGGGCGATAATCCAACAGCAGACTATCCTGGCCTGGAACGACCTTAGAGATGATCTAATCCAATTCCTCAACCTGTCCCCCAGGGAGGACAAGCCTTTGACTCAGGGTCACACCCCAGACAGGAATCCAAGCTGGGATGAGAGCCAGACTCCCCAACATCTGGGTCTGTGCTGCTTCTCCCTCCCAAGCCCCCTAGGCCTATTCAGGGGTCCATGGGGCCTGAAGGGAAGCAGATGGAAGGGCTCTGGCCGCTGGGAAAGCTAACAGGTCCACACTGGCTGTGGCCTCTGTGTGGCCCTGCCCCCGGCAGCGTTCCCAGGGCACACAGCCAGGGCTGCAGAGGGAAGGAGCCGATGGGAGCCAATGGGAGCCACCCCCCACCCTCCCTGCTCTGCTGCCCCCAGGAAAAGAGCTGAGTCAGCAGCTCTGGAGCGGGACACAGCTGGCTGGCTCTGGCTCTCTGGCTTAGAAAGCCTAGCATCTGAGAAGAGGGGGAAGGGAAGGAAAAGTGGGTGGAGGGTGGGGAGAAGCAGGCTGAGGACACAGGGGTGGTTTTGTTGGGGCCTCTTATGTGGCCAGCACTGGGCTCCATGCCCACTCCACTGCCCCTATGCAGGGAAGGCTGCTCGTCCCACTTAACAGGTTGGAAGGCTGACCCTGGGAAAGGCACCTGACTCACCAGGTTCTGAGGCCAGCTCCCTTGGCCCCAAGCCACATCAATGGCCCCAGAAAAGGGCCCCGTGTCCCCCTGAGGGCAGCACAGTTGGCTGGGGCCAGGGCAGGCACGAGAGCAGAAATACTCTACTATTTTTCCTCCCACTCTCCAGCATGCCTGAAAGCCCTCCGTTTGCACATTGCCCCCGGGTCTCCCAGCCATTCCGAGGGTCTCCCCAGCAGGCCAGGGACCTAGGAAACGGAGCTCCTGGTCTGGGGCCGACAAAGCTGGGCAATGTCTCAGCTCCTCCGCCTTCTCCAAGTGCAACCTTGGGCATGTCTCCCTACCTCTGGGCACTGGGAAAGCGAGGAAGCCAAGGCCACCTGACAGCCCGGTGGAACACCCACTGGGTGCTTCTTCTTGTTAAACCCTGGGTGTGGGGAGGGACTGAGCCCCTTCTCCTCATGAACACAGATGAGGGAAGTGAGGCACAGACCCACTGACTCAGACCCAGCTCCCAGCCACGGTCACCTTCCAGCCCAGGGTCGGGAGAAGGTATCAAAGTAGTGACATTTTAGTCAGTGCTTACATAGCCGTGAGAACCCTGCGTGTATTTAAAAAATAAAATGTGTGTTCAACAGGGAGAGAGATCCAGAAGATTCCTGGAATCACCTTGCAAGTTGTGACCGGCAAGTCCCTGCTGATCCAGTTGTGCAAGGACGGGAACCAATTAAGAAACCGAACAAAGGAAACCGTGAGCGCCACCAAGTGGAGAGAGGATGGTCGCGTCTGGCGGCCCGAGATGCTCCCATCCAACCAGGCACCCACCCCATAGCACCCATCCCAATCCCTTCTCAGGGAGCCGAGGGCGTAGGGGAGGGGAGGAAGAGAATGAAGAGCCCACTGAGAAGCGATAGGGGCTGGCTGGGGCCTCCATTCCCTCACTTGCTCTTCAAAACCCCACAAAGTGGGCAGAGGGCCCAATGGGACCCTCGATCTCCCACCAGCTTGTGCTCTCCCTGGGCTTCCTAGTTCTACCGAGCCCCTCCTTTGATTAGCTGGGTGCACTTCACTCTGTGGACTGTTTCTCCATCCTAGGCTTTCTGCAACCCATGGCTGATCCATCCTAAAGGTGTTAATCCGAACCGGACGACTTATCCCACTTCACAGAGCCAGAAACTGAATCCCCAAGAGGCCCAAAGAAGGAAAGAGCCAGCCAGCACGGTCCCAGGCCCACTGGACTCTGTTAATTGTTACAGAAAGGAAACTGAGGCTCAGGGAAACGGGGACAGCAACTGGCTCCCTCCCTACCGCCGACTAGCGACAGCGCTCGTCTTCCCCGACTCTCGCGGCAGAATTAAGGGAAACCCTCCACCCCATCCCGGGCCCGGGGAGCCCCTCCATCGCCACCCGCTCCATTCTCAAACACTCGGAAAGGACTGCCACAATTCGAGGCCATGCTCAGCACCGCTAAGGGTTCGGCTAATCCTGACCCCCGCGGCGTGGACACCCGCTGGCGTGAAAACGGAAACGCGTCTCTGCTCCGGCCTCTGAGCCTCCATCCGGGAAGCCAGACGAGCAGGGGTGAAGAAGGAACCGCTGTGGCGCCGGGGAGGGGCCTTTGCGCATACAGCGGTGAGCAGAGCCGAACAGAATCGAACAAAGCCGAGCTTGGCCGAGCAGAGCCCAGGGTTGCCGAGAGCTGCCGAGGCTAGCCGAACAGAGATGAGCCCCTTGAGCCTGACCGAGCATTGTCGAGTCTGACCGAATAGAGCCGAGTCCGCCCGAATGGAGCAGCGGTGTGATGGAGGCCCCTGGCGCCCCCTGCGGGACACAGAGCACAGGGTCCTGCAACAGTCCTGTGAGATGGGGCTCTGGAGCCCGTTTTATGGATAAGGAAACTGAGGCTCCAAGAGGTTCTCAGGCTAACTTAAAGACACTCAGATCTAAGAAGTGGTGACGCTGGGGCTGGAACGCAGTTCTGTGGCCGAGAGCTCACTTGCCACCATAATGTCTATTGCGTTCTCTTTGGTCTTGTCATTGCAGCCGTTTGATTATGGCCCGAGAGGAGAGATCCGCCCTGCAAAAATAGCAGACTGAGCCCCCTCTTCTCACAGATGGAGAAATCAAACAGCCTCCGGGCTTGTTGACCCAGTGCGACAGGGCCAGCAGTCCCCGTGTGCAAATATTGACCTATTTCCTGGTCATTAAAGCAGAGAGCAGGACAGAGTGGCCATGTCCTGCAGGTCCCCTGTCCCCACCTTTATCAGGGTGGCCATGGAGGACATCTGCTTCTGGCTCTTACAGGCTGCATCCCCAAATGCCTGAGCCAGGACCTGAGGTGTCTGGGACCCTGGAAAATACCAGGTGTGGCCTGGGAACTTTTTTGACCCTGCGAAAAAGTGAGGGCTGGTCTTGTCCTCCACACTCACACTTGAGCGTGAGTGTGTGCCTGTTGTACACCCCTGTGTGTCCAGCAAGCCCCCCACAAGGCTGTGGGGCTTGCTGGACAATGGCTGGGCCTGCAGAGGGCAACTGAGGTGCCCTGGGGCCTGGGCTGCCCCTCATGCCTGCTTGTTAGGTCCTGATGAGGGCACTGTCCGCCACTGCCCAGGGGCCACCGAGGAGTTGGCACTAGTGGTCTCAGAGCTCTCTCCACCCCCAGCAGCGCTCCTGGCACCCCAGCTATGCTCCTGGTACCCCAGCTATGCTCCTGGCACCCCAGCCCTCATTTCTGCAGTTTTAAAAAACTACAGACATGGGATGGGGGCTAGGAAAGCCGGGTTCTTGCCCCTGTCTCTGGTGCTGCGGCCCTGGGCAAGTCACATGACCTACGCAGGCCTCACCGTCTTCAGCTGTGAAATGGACCGCAGCTGTTCTCAGCACCTCCGACGGACGTCTCCCACGCCTCCTTCCCTGAGCACAAACTCCCTCTTTATACTCAGCTGAACTATAACCCCTCCTGAGGAGACGCCCACCCCCACCCACGGCCGGGTTCGTACTTCTGCTCAAATCACTTCTCAGGTTTACTTAACATGTGGCTCCTGAGATACACCAGGCACTGGTCTAAGCTATTTATAAATATGAACTCATTTAAACCTCCTAACAATAGAGACAGCTGCTCTTACCCTCATCTCAGGGAAGAGAAAACTGAGGCACAGAAAGCTTAATGAGCTGGCCGAAGGTCAAACAGGTAGTGAATGGATGGGCTGGGATTCAAACCCAGGCAATTCCAGACTGGAGGTGGGGGAGGTGGTGCTTGAGAACTGCCTTCTTCTTTCTCATCTTGGCTCCTGAAAGACTGGCCTTGTACTTCCCTGCTTTTAGCTGGTTGCTCTTGTCAGCTGCCCAATAAACACTTGCTGAAGGAAAGAATGAACCAGTTAGTCCATGGGTCCTCCAGAGTCAGGAGTGGGCAGGGGGCACTGCCTCTGTTCTGCAGGTGGGGCATTGTATTCGTTAGCAAGGCTACTGCAACAAAGCATCACCAAATAAATGGCGCCAGCAACATGAATTTATTTTCTCTCAGCTCTGGAGGCTGGAAGTCCAGGACCAAGGTGGCAGGCAGGGTTGCCTCCTTCTGAGAGCGGCTCCAGGCCCCTCTCCCAGCTCCTGGTGATTTGCAGGCACCCTTTGGTGTTCCTCGGCTTGCAGAAGCATCGCTCCAGCACTCTCCCTGTGCACAGGCCTGTGTCCACCTCTTTCTTAAGAACACTGGTCCCGTTAGATTGGGGCAGTATGACCCCGTCCTAACTACTTACATCTGCACCCTTGTGATTCTAGCCTCCTTTGGAGTTTATTTCCAAATAAGGTCACATCCCAGGTACTGGAGATAAGGGCTTCAACGTATGAATGGGGGGGGGGGGTCGGGCACAATTCAACCTACCACAGGAATTAGCCTTCTAGGAGGTCCTGTCTGACACTGTCTCTGTCCCTGAATTGGGCCTCACCTCTGCCTCCCATTCACTGCAGGCCTGCAGCCTCCGGGCCTTAGCGCAGGCGGGTCTCTCCACCTGGCACACTCACTTGCAGCCCTCTGCTCCTGGTGCGGCCCCGCCGCTGACCCTCCCCACAGTTCTGCTCCCCCAGAACAAGCTTCACCCGGACAGTGATAGAGACATTTACTTGCACGGCTGCCTGTGAGTGCCAAGAGTAGAAGAATCGAATCTGTTTCCTTCCACTGCACCCCCAGCCCAGTGCCAGGAAATCTTTGCAAACTTAATGAAACACGCCCAGAGAGGTTACCTGAATGGCCTAGAGCCACACAGGAACTTCATGGCAGAGTGGGCCTAGGGCCCAGCCCTCCTGACTTTGGGTCCCGTGACTTTTAGGGGATGCAGTGCCCTCACAGCATCCCAGTGAACTCCCCAGGGCCTGCCAGTGATAGGGGAGCACGCTGAGACCTTGGCAGAACCACAGCCCTGCACAACTCCAGGGAGAGCCCTTCACAGTACAGTCTGTGGTTCTCACACTTTTAGAGTATTTTCTTCTGTGTCCGTGGAGCCCAGGCTGTCCCCGTCCCACTCCCAGCTTCGCTCCTCTCCTGCTCATGCTGATGCATGAAGTCTGGCCCAGAACCTGGTGGCCTGGGTTGTTGCCTGGCAACCACCTCTGAGAGACAAGTGCAAGGGGAGGTCTTGGGTCTGAGCTTGTGGGATATCTGGAGAAGAGGACTCAGTGGGAGGCTCATCACCACCCCTTCCTGCACACTCAGCCTCACAGCCTGGAGCCGCCCCTCACCCTACAGTCCCTGCGGTTCCCCTAACCACAGATTCCAGCCCCAAACCTCCATACAAGTTCCCTTTGTCCCCCTGCTCCTCCCCACTTCCTGTTTATTCAGGGTCACCACCTTTTACAAATCGGAAGAAAGCTGGAGTCACACTGGGAAAATCGCCCCCTGGAGTTGTGAAATGGAATTCTCCTCATTCATTCCTTTAGACCAAACGCTCACATGAAGGGCCCAGTGCTGCCAGGCCCTGGAAACACAGATGCATCAGGAACAGTCCCTGCCTGGAGGGGCAAGGCTAGCGGGACCCCCCACACACACACACACACGCATGCATGCACATAAGCATGCACAGACAGCAACACACGGTGTGGTGGGGAAGCTGGGGGGCTATGGGGTCCAGTAGCAGGAGGGGGGACCCTGGCCTGGGCACCACTCCCACCGAGTGCTCGCCCCCATGGATACAGCTGAGGTGCTCTGAGCACCTACTGTGCACCTGAACTGTGCTTACACCCCCCACCCCCACCCCAGCCTGCTATTGCCACAGCCTGATTGCCCCCCTTGGCTGCTGCAGTCTGTCCTCCACCCAACTCCTACCCCAATGGTCAGGCCAGACTCTTCATCAGAGTTATTCCTTCTCTCTGGCTGGAAGGATGGTCACATCACCCACACCTGGCCAATCATGGCACTCTATCACCGTGTCTTTGGTTATTATCCCAAGGGGCCACCGTGTGACCTACGTGGAACCAATCCGCTTCCTTCCGTGCGATTTGAGATTTGGACTCAGGAAGAGAGTGTATCTGGGGCTTTTGCACCGAGATCTGTAAGAGTGCTGGCTGAGGAGTGTCGGGGCATCTTCCATGTTCCTTGGAACAGCGGGACTCTGGGAGGCCTGGGCGCGAGGCAGAGCTGAGAGATGGGCACAGGGAGCACCCTGGGGGAGATGGACGCACACCCGCGCACACCCACGCACACCCATCTAGACACACAGCGCCTGGCAGAGAATCGGCCCAGGCCATGGCTACTGTCACGTGACACCGTCTTTATTGACAAGAGATAGGAGCAGAAGCAGCAAAGGATTTCCCCAAGGGGTCTCCCAGCCACCCTTGCAGAACAGGCTCCCCCGGCCCTGGAATCAAGAAGGCAGGGCTGGCCAGGAAATGCCGGAATGCCAGGTCCCTCTCCCCTTGCCCCCCCCAATCCTCTAAGGGGGCCACACACTCCCCTAAGTCCTGCCTCCATGATCCTTGGCCTCTGACCCCTAAATCCACCTTTGTCTTGTCCTCTCCCCCAAGGGCCAGATACAGAGAGATTGTAGGATGGAGGAGAAGGGGGTGGCAGGGGCAGGCCACCTCTACTTTATAATCTGGCACGCCCCACCCCCACCCATTACAGTGTGCGTGGCAGTTTACCCGGCATGACCCATTTTCCTCCCCAAACCCCAGGAGTCAGGCGAGCTGGGACAACCGCACCTATTTTATGATGGGGAAACTGAGCCCCAGAGAGGTTGCTGCCCGCCGGGCTCTGGAGCTGAGTTGAAGACGTGGGCCTCCCACGCTGAGGCCTGTGTGCTTTCCCCGAGGGCCCCCCACCCTCTGCAGAGTGGAGACTTAGCCAGAGGTCCCACCGTCCCTGGCACCAGGCTCACTGTGGCTGTCGGGGGTCATCTCTCAGAGGGTGTCCTGGCCACCCAGGCCCAGCCTTGGACCCTGGCCTCTCTCTGTGCTCCCACTCTTTGTCTTGTCCCCCCGGGGCCTTTCCAATCTGCAGCCCCGGGGATGTGCAGGGTGAGAGGCCCGCTCCCCACCTGCCAGGCCTTGTTTCTCAGTGCGGCCATCAGGGCCCAGCCCTTCTTATCAGCCCTGATAGGGCCTGGAGGCGGCTGGCCCTGCACCTTCCAGACCATTTGCTTTTCCACCCGATGGCATCGTTTCCTTGAGGTTGGTCCAGTCAGGCAGCCCGATTTCATGGATGCCGCAACTGAGTTCATTCTACAGGCGCCAAGGACAGCTCCAAGGTCATGGAACAGATCTATCCTCCAGTCTCCCCCTCGTGATGCTCATCCTCCCTCCTCTTCCTCCCCCTTCCTCTTCTTCCTCCTCCTCTCAGCACTGTTTAGATCAGGGGTGTCCAACCTTTTGGCATCCCTGGGCCACTATGGAAGAAGGAGAGTTGTCTTGGGCCACACATTAAATACGTTGCAACCTGTAAGCACAACAAAATCTCATAATGTTTTAAGCACATTTACGATCTTGTGTTGGGCCGCATTCACTGCCATCCTGGCCACCGAGAGGGGAGGAACAGGCATAGCTTCTCCTACGGGGAGGTTCCAGGAGCTCAGAGACCCAGAGACCCCTAGATACAGAACGCACAGCGAGCTGCTTTGGGGATTGGTGGGCTGCCCTCAATGGGGCTGAGCTAGGCTTTGGGTGGCCCAAGCATGTGCATTTTGGGATCCCTCTTTAGGAAAAGCAATACAAAATTTGCAAATACAAAACTAGACACAGGGTCTCCGATGGGCCAAAGCAGTAAGGGACCCGGCAGCTGGACGTAATGAGCTCCTCGGAAAACCCCCCTCTTCTCCTCGTGTCCAAGAGCACAGGAGTCGTGGCCTGACCACCTGGGCCAAGAGAGCCTGGAGGCTATCGGGTTGCTCAGCAGGTGAGGCCTGCCGCCCAGAGAGAAGAAGAGATGGCTGGAGGCCTTGCAGCGAGTGAATAGGGAAGGACTGGTCGCATACCCCTCCCCTCTGTGGGGTACGGGGCCCTTCTACTCCAGGCCCTGGTCCAGCTCCCTGTGCACCTGGGCCCCTCTTCTATGAACCTGAGGGCCAAGATTCAAGCCAATTGGCCAGGATGCTCTGTCTCTGAAGGGGACAGCCGGGCCCCACTCAGGAGGGTGAGCCCAGCGGTGATGTCCCTCCAGTCTCCTCATCCGATTACTCCCACCCCTGAGTCACAGCAGAGAGCGTGAGGCCCAGACAGCGAGTCTCTGCAGCAGCGGGATCTGAACGTCCCAAGGGGGACCCTGGCACCTTGAGTGCCACGCCCTAGGCACACCCACAGCCCCTGTTCTCGGGCCCAGGGGACCCCCCCACAGGCCCCTACACACAGCTGACGCGCAGTGCGCCCGGCTTCTCCCCAGCTGAGGGCTCTTGGGGCAGGAACTGCCGTTCCCTGCCAGCAACGTGGCCGGGCAGCAGCTCCTGCCCGCTGGTGCCCGGCTGTGCGATCTGACTCACCCGGTCCTTCGTCTCCTTCTCTCCCCCGGGTTTCCCTGTCCGCTTCAACCCAACCTCCTCCCCACCCTCCTCCCCATCCTCTTCCTCCTCGTCCTCCTCCTCCTCTGTCTTCTCTGGGGGCCCGGCAGGGGGCTCCTGGCTCCGCACACGGCGGGAAGGGCGGAGCAGGACCCGGCGGAAGCCCTGCTTGAAGCGGTAGGAGAGGAAGCCGTAGAGGACGGGGTTGGCGCAGCTGTTGGCGTAGGGCAGCGCCACCACCAGAAAGTAGAGGCCGAAGAAGGCGGGCTCCTCGGGCAGCGGGCACACCACGTTGACGATGTTGAGCACGTAGAAGGGCATCCAGCAGAGGACGAAGAGCACCACCACGGCCACCACCATGCGCGTCACCCTGCGCTCGGAGCGCCGCCTCCGCTGGCATGAGGGCGCCCACACCCGCCGTCCGGCCGAGCGCATCTTGACCACTATGAGCAGGTAGCAGAGGCAGATGACCAGAAGTGGCCCGAAGAAACCCAGCGCAGCCGTGTAGATGATGAAGCCAGCCCGCCAGGCTGCCGCCGGCTCAGGCCACTGCATGTGGCAGGTGCTCATGCCCTGGGGCACCCCGGAGAAGACCACCACGGGAAGCACCACCACAGCTGAGGCCACCCAGACTGCGGCGCTGACCATGCGGGCCACCGGCGCTGTGCGCCAGCGTGCAGAGCGGGTGGGGTGCACCACCGCCAGGTAGCGGTCCACGCTCATGACCGTGAGGCAGAAGATGCTGGTGAACTGGTTGATGCCGTCCAGGGCCATGACCAGGCGGCACATGAGGGAGCCGAAGGGCCAGTAGGACAGGGCATTCTGGGCAGCCAGGAAGGGCAGCCCCAGCATGAACAGCTCATCGGCCAGCGCCAGGTTGAGGATGTAGACGTTGGTGACAGACGCGCTGGCCGTGTGCCGCAGGACCACGTAGATCACCAGCGAGTTGCCCAGCAGGCCCACCACACACACCACCAGGTAGACCAGCGGGATCAGGACCCCACGGACAGCCAGCCCAGCCGCACTCGGGGCCACAGACACATTTCCCAGGGTGGCATCCAGCAGCCAGGCTGAGGAGGTGTTCCCAGGTTCCGAGGTCGTGGGCACCGAGGGAGGGTAGCCAGGGGCGTCCATGCCTGAGTGGAGGGCAGTCCACAGTCAGCTATTGGCCTGGAGGAGGGAGGACACAGCCAGGTCAGGGCCAAGATGGTTTTCTCTCGGCCGCTGCCCTGTGTCACTCTGAACTTGTGCGTGTCCAGAGTTTCATCTGTACCTGCTCATTCACTGCACGAGGCAGCAAGGCATCCCCACCACTCTGATGAGGAAACTGAGTCTCAGAGAGGTAAACTGACCACCCTGCACCACCACGGCTCAGGGATGCGGGCGTGCCTGGCTCCAAAGGGCAGGGACCAGCACTGACCTGTGCCCCGCCATGTCCCCTCGCCTGTGCACAGGGTGAGTGCCACACAAATATTCGCTAAAGGCATCAATGGGTCATTCAATTGGCCGATGACAACACCAGCGCTTTTCAAATAGCTCAGGTGTCAGTGCATTTTACATAGCAACCCAATGGAGTCATATCGCTTCATAAAACAACGTGTGCCCTTTGTACGTACGATGGTCCCAGCCAGCAGAGCCCCAAATGGATCACCCACTGCTGTCGACTGAACGGGTCCCTCACCAAATTCGTATGTCAGAAACCTAACCCCCGGTGGGACGGCATTAGGAGGGGGGACCTATGGCAGGTGATTGGGTCGCAAGGGTGGAGCCCTCATTGATGGGGTTAGGGCCCTTGGAAAGGACTCCAGAGAGTCCTTTGTACCTTCTGCCATGTGAGGTACACAGCAGAAAGATGACCGTCTGTGATGCATGAAGCAGGCCCTCCAGCAGGCCAGCACCTTGATCTTGGACTTCCAGCCTGTAGAGCTGTGAGAAATAAATGTCTGTTATGTATACGTCACCCAGTCAATGGTAATCTATTACAGGGGCCTGAACGAATTAAGACACCGCCAACAGGTCTCAGTCCTCATGTCTGAAAACACTGCTGCCTATCATAGGGTCCTTAAACTTGAACTTGGGTCTCTAGACAAACTTCAGAGCATTCACAAACCCCCTGAACTCTGAAAGCTCAGAGCTTTCATCAGATTAAGAACCATGGGCTCGGGGGGTATCCCCTCCACAGGGAATTAGAGCCCTGGAGGACCCCTTCTGTCTGGCCCATACCACTTTGCCTCTGCAAGACCCTGCCCCAGATGACTGGCTGTGAACCTGGGGCATGGGGGGTGGGGCTCCTTCTCCCCGGAGAGGGAGATGTGGTAGAGAGATTCACAACCTGCTGGAAGTAGGCACAAGAATAGCCACCTCCTCCAGCCCTAGCAGGCCTGGCTTCCCTGAGAGGAGGACATGCAGAGGAGGCTCGGAGGTCAGCAAGAGTGTGCCCCTCGCACAGTGGGGGCCAGCATTCCCACTGGCCTTGTTGGCACCTTCCTTATCACACCTCCCTCCCATGCAGATGAGGAGCTGGGACTCCTGATGGCTCCCCCTACCCAAACTAAACTCTGCCCAAGGGTAGAGACGCTCTTACTCAGCTTTGGACCTTCCCCTGTCTCCCAACGGTCCCTGTCTCACAAGCAAAAGCTCTGCATCGATGCTTGAGGCAGCATGCAAATGAATGAGAGGAACCAGAGCGGGCGCATCTTAATGCAAAGGGGGGGGGGGGTGAACTGCTGATGGTGGGAATTCAGGCCCCGCTGGGAAAGGCCCCTGCTGGTCCCTCAGCGGGACTTCCTGGCTCTCAGGAGGTCCAGTTAGGGGCCAGGGCTGAAAACTGGACCCTCCCCTGAGCCTGGATCTTTCCACTTCTTCCTAATGATCCCTCCCCAGCATTTAGTATCTTCCTGCCAGCCCAGAACTGGGCCTGAAATGTTACCAGTTTGAACCTGGGGTCCACCTTCCCCTATCAGATGCAAAGTTCCTGGAAAAGGGAGGTGCTGAAATTCGAGCAAACACACGTGGGTGGGTGAGCGCGCCTGTGTGCCCTGCAGGGTGACCTGGGGCTCCCAAGGGTCACCAGGCACAGAACCCCTTGGGTGTGGCTCCTCCTGATGAGACCCTAGGCTGCCTGCACTCAGAGCACCCCTCCCTGCTCCTCCAAGCCCAGGGAGAGACCCCCAGCCTGTTCCCAAGACACTCATCACCCCGGCTCTCCTCAGCCCCCCTGAGCCTGGCACGGACGGCGTCAGTAAGGGAGGGGCTCTCTGGACAGTGGGCTCATGGAGTCCTAACAGTGTTGTCAGCTCCTGATCATGGAGACCCATCGCCAGGTTCTAGGCTAAGCTGGTGACATGTTGCATCCTATGGGTCTTATGAGGAAGGCGGTAGTGTCTGTCATTGCCAACATACGGACAGGGAACAGGAGAACAGTGAGTCCACACTCTCTGGTCACGTAGCTGTGAAGGACCAGAGCTGGGAGGACCCTTAAGACCACCCACCACCCACCTCTACTTCCCAGGCTGGCAGACTGAGCCCAGGCCTGCAGAAGGCACTTGCCTGGCATCACGGCTGGTCAGGGCACCCAGCTGGCATCCGGCTCCCCCACTGGCCATTCAGAGCTCCCGCTGCTCCTCAGGACCTTGAACAAGATCACAGACCCAACCCCCTAGACTGACTCTCAGAGGCCTAGAAATAGAGTTTTCGTTTCTTCAAACTTAGTTGTAGAGTCTAGGACTTTTTGACTGTGTGTCCTTGAATCAGAAAAGGTTAGAGTTCCAGGATACCGGCATTAGCCCTTCAGAGACTTGGAATTGTGGGATCTGGGACCTTAGAGCTCTGGCTTCCTCGGCCGGGGGCCCCGCATCTCCCGCTCACCCACCTGCCTCCCCATGCCCCCAGCTTCTTCAGAGCATCGCCTCCGGGTGGCCAACCCAGCTCAGCGTGGAGGCAGGAGGGGAGCGCTGGGCTCCCCAGAGAGAACCAGCTGGGCAGACCTGATTGCCAGGCTGCAGGGACAGATGTCCCCAGGGAAGCCTGGGGGCAAGCTCCGGGGACAGCCTCCCTGCCGGGTGCACATGATCACACACATGTGCACCCGTGCACATTGGCACAGGCACTAACACACACACAGTCCTGGTGGGAAGAGGGGGGACCCACCAGGCCCTGCATTTGTACCAGGAATGAATGAGCTTTCTTAGAGCCCCTGCCCCCTCAGAAGATGCCCTGCCTCCAGCCTTATCTGGGCCCATCTCCCCTGACCGAGGTCAACGGGACAGGCTGCCAAAAGCCAGGCAGAAACCACTCTCGGGGGCAGCGGCCGCCAAACCTGCAGTTTAGGTGCTGCCTTTTATTTTGGGAGCAGGGATTCTGTGCGTGATCTAGTTCATCCTGGGGGAGGAGGGACTCTTTCTCCCTGTCTGGTTTATCTTTGGCACAGCGCGCCTGGAAGCTGGGGGTGGCCTCCTTAGAGGATGGAAGCCCAGAGTGGGTGAATGGCTGCGCTGAGCCCCACAGCAATTCAGAACAGCACTTTCCGGGCTACCAGGCACCCCAGCGGTTCCGCGTGTGGTGTGTTCCCCACCCCCTGCCCCTCCGAGTGCGGGCCTTCAGGCTCAGGGGCCCTGAGCGTGTGTTGCCTTAGCCTCGGCCGCTAGCGCAGCGCCCAGAGTGTCAGGGAAATGTGAATAGACCAAGACGTTCAGTGAGTAGAGCTCCCTGTGAGGCAGGGCAGTGCTCCTGGGCAGAGGCCTCCACCTCACATTGTGAAATCCTCGAAGAGCCCACGAGGGAGGGATTTTAGAGAGGAGGAAGTTGGGGCTCAGAGAGGTTCAGTAGGTTGCACAAGGTCACTCAGCTGGTGAGCCAGAGGTCAGAATTCAAACCCAGTTCGCTCTACTCTGAAACCACCAGCAGCACCCCATCCTGCTGGCTTCCCTGAAGGCCTCAGGCTTGAAGGAGCCAGGCAGGGATGGGACAGCCGTGGACAGTGCAGGCTGACGTCCCCTGGCGGGCTGCACTCTGCTTGCCCTCTGTTGGCCCGAGCCTTCCCCCAGGAGGCCCCACATTGTGTTGGTCACTGCCTACCGAATTATTCCCACCCTAGGCCTGGGACCTGACCCCCAGGAACACACCCACAAACCCAGGATGGGGCTTGGCTCTGCCACAGAGCAATGAGGCCAAACTGCAGTGTGACCTTGGGCAAGTCACTGCCTTTCCGGGACTTCAGTTTCCTCCAGTTAAAACAAAGACGAGCGTACCCACCTCGCAGGGTTGCAGTGGAGGTTCCCTGGGAGCACGCTGAGCACAGTGCCCAGCGCGGACAGGGACTCAGGGAAGCCGGCTTGGGAGCTGGGGAGGCCGAGCAGCACGGTGCATCTGGCTTCTTCCAGCTCTGACACTGTGCTGTGCTGTGATTCCAAGATTCTAGAATCGTGGTACGAAATGCCAGCATTAATGTCCCCCCACCCCCACAGCCCCCCAAGAGGTCAAGGAAAGCCTCCTTCCTTTCTGGGCCTTCCTCCCCTCTCCTAGCCACCAGCCCCAATCTACCAAATTCATCCTGGGCGGGGGTGGAGGGGTTCCAGGATCCCACCCTCTGGGACCCCACCCAGTCCCAGCCTCCTTACCTGCCCGTGGGGTGAGGGATCCCCTCTTTGCTGGCAAGCTGGTAGTCATTCTGCTGCCCCTCTCCCTGCACCGTGCCCGGCTGCCCCCCGAGCACCCCTTAGCTGGGGGCTGCACACGGTGCCCACTTGTGGACCACTTGTGGCCCGGGCCCCTTCCTAGGCCCTCGGTGGCCGCGTCTGCCCACCAAGCCTCTTCCATCTGGTCCCCAGCCCTGACTTCCCACTGGTGCCTGGTGCGTCACCCCTCATCTCCAGGACACATCCTGGAGGGTCGGGACACGTGGGGGTCTGCAAGCAGGAGCCTGCAGTGGGGATGGAGGGGGAAGCCTCCCAAGGAAAGACGAGAAACAGGGAGCAGGAGACTGTCGGAGCCAATAGAGAGCGAGGGAAAAGGGAGGTCGGTCGGAGGTGGAGGGAGAGAGAGAGAGAGAGGACAGTGAGTGGGTGGAAAGCCAGAGTGAGGGGGAGTGATGAGAAATGCGTGACAGGCAGAAGAAAAGGAGGAGGAAAGAGAGCAAGAGAAGGGACGAGAGGAAGAGATGTGGAGAGAGAGCAGGGATAGAGACGGAGGAAGGAGGGGGTGGCAGAGCGAGTGACAGAGAAGGATTGTGCCACAGATGGTGGCATGGTGAGCCAGGGAAGGAGGGAGCAGGAGTGAGGGTGTGGGAGGGGCTGGGGGAGGGGCCCAGGGGCCACCGAGCAGGTGCCGGTGAGGGAGAAGGGACCGGCCTGCTTAGGGGAGGAGGCTGGTGGTGGGGGAGAGGCCCCGTTACCAGGGAGATTTCAGCCACCCACGCTGGCCTTGGCTCCCATAGGGGGCTGGAGAGAAGAGAGAGGTGCTCAGGGAAGCCGGAGGCTGAGAGCCAGAGACCAGACGACCCCCACCCCCAGCCACCATGGCCCATGTCTGCTAGGGTGACAGCTGGGTCCTGAGGCCAGGTGGGTGTGGGGTTGGCCAGTGCCACCAGGAGCATGGGGTGAGCACTGGAATGAGAGTCCAAGTTCCCATTCGCCAGCTATGGGCCAGACACCAGCCACAGAGAAAGGCCAGGTGGGGGCGTTAGTCCCGAGACTGGCTGAGTCTAGAGAGCCCTGGGCGGGGTGAGGTGTGGAAGGACAGGGAAAAGAATAAATACTGCAGTCTCGGGGGGCAGGGGCCAAGAAAGTTGACAAAATTCCCAAACATAATAGCAATAATTGAAGGCAATGTCTGTAATACAGTTCTACTGCTGAGAAGAGTAGAATTCTTTTGGGGGGAATAATATTTGGATTAATTGCAATTCAAAGTTGGTGTTTCCCATCATCCATACAGTTGCGAGTGGCCGTCTGTGAAATCCGTCCTTAGTGGCAGGCTGCAGGCCAGCAGGTGGTGGGCAGGTTTGGTCCCTGGGTCCGAGGGGCCCGGCCTGGCTGCCCCCGACCCCGCGCCCCAGCTTGCGCTGACTGGCCGTGTGACCACCAGCCAGTCCTCGTCTCCCTAGGCCTCGGTTTCCTCATCGGAGTTACAGGGAGGTTAGGCTACGTCCGTCCTCAGATCCTCTTTCCGCGTGAGCAGTACCAACTCCTAAAGGTCACTGAGTGATGATGGCTATTTTTATCAACAGCAGGATGCTTCTCGCCCATTATCTTGCTTCACACCTCCACACCCACTCTGGTGAGCAGCGTCAGTGTGTCCGGTTTGCAGATGAGGAAGCCGGGGCTTAGAGAGGGGACACAGTCCACTCAGATCACACAGAGAAGCTCCACAGCCTCGTGCCAAAGGTGCGCTCTCACACACCTTGCTGCAGAGCAGCCCCACCCCTTCCCAGGAGGGCAAGGGAGTACCAGTCAGGAGAAGGGCAGGAAGAAAGAAATGAGTCTTTGTTGAACACCTACTATGTGCCAAGCCCCATTCCTCAGGACCAGTGCACAACCTACTTGGTCATAGGGCTGGTGTATTGTAGGCCCTCAGAGAGCCAGGAATCTGGTTCTCCCAGAGATGCCATCCTGGCTGCTGCAGCACACAGTAGGACCAGGCACGTCCTGGCTTGTGCCTGGAACACCCCGCCTCTTGGTGCTGTCCTTCCACTCACTGTGGGCCCTGCGTGAGGCCCTTCCTCCAGGCCTCACTCTCCTGTCTGGCCAAGTTGGTGAGGAGTAGGTGGGCTCTGAGGCAGTCCTGGGAGTGACGGAGGGGTGTGTGGCACTGGCTTTCCTCCCCACCAGGGCCTCCCGTGGCTTCTCATCACCCACCAGGCTTTACACTCCCCCTGCAGTTACACCTGCTCCCTCTCCCCCCCCCCCCACAGCCTGTCTCCTCTGCTAATTCCCCCGCCCACCCGGTGCTCCAGCCGCACCCAGCCTCATCCATTCACTACGAAGTCAGTCGGTCTTGCATTCACTCATTAGGCAGGTGAACCCAGGAGGCCTCTCTGATAGGGGCAGCGACTGAGTGGATGTCTGGGGAAGAGCCCCAGGCAGAGGGAAGGGCAGGGTCTCAGAGCTGAGGTGGGGACAAGCGTGTGTGTTTGAGGGAATGGGGGTGACACTGGAGTGTCTGGAAGAGAAGGAGGTGTGGTGGTGCAGCTGGGGTGGGGGGGTCCCTATGCCAGATTCCCCTTCTCAGCCTGGCTGGGGTGGGGGCTTCTCAGGTGCGAGCAGGGGTGTTGGGAGCCTGATTTCTGTTTTCCAAATGCTCACGGGTCAGAACCGGTGTTGGTTCTCCTCTGGGCCTTTGCACAGGCTGTGCCCACCCCCACCCCAACCCAGGACACACTCTCCCACCACCTCCGGATGTGAGATGAACTGAGTCCTCCTTCAGGGGTCCTGCCTGCGGTTGGCTGGGCCCTGCTCCTGGACTTCTCGGAACCCCCTGCCTCCTCCACGAGACCTCTAATCCGAGCTCACCAAGACTCAGCTCGAGGGGCTGTGGGCTCCGGGAGGGAGACTGTGTGGGTCCTCACTGTGTCCCCGGGCCTGGCATAGTCCTGGTACAGTAGGCGTTTGCTGTGTGTTTAATAAGGAAAAGAGGATAGATAGGTAGCTGGTTAGTGGGCAAGGGAGAGGAGGGAGGCTATGCTGAGCATCTGCTGGGTGGCAGGGAGCGGCAGCCTGCAAAGGTGGGGAGGGGTCCTGAGCACCAGGCTGGGGACAGGTGTGGCCTGAGTCTAACACCAACTCCCACCCAGGGGCCTCCCCGAGCAGAAATGCCCCTGGTCAGGCCTCCTCTGGGACTGGTGGGGCAGAAGGCAGAAGTGCAACTCAGTACCTGTGAGCTTTGGGGGGCAGGGGCGGCTGGGTGTCTGGGAGCCATGGGGTGGCCCTGCCCTGCCTGGCATTGCGGTCCTGGAGTGTGAGGCCAGGACCGGTCACCTCGGTGTCTCATGTCTTCCTGGTAACCCAGAGGGGCTGACTGGCCTGTCTTCCCAAGATAGGATGATGCTGTAGAGGTCTCTTCTGTCACACCTTCCTAAAACCAGGCCTTCTCCACCTCAGACTGAAGGGCTCCTTCAAGTCCAACAGATGTGCCTCCACCACCAGACAGGTGGTTTTCCAGCAGCCGGGGCCCAGGCTCCTCTCACCCCTGCGAGCTAGGACAGAACCTGCCCCTCCTCTGTCCCCGCCAACACACTGCCATGGCCTGGGTAAACCCCAGGGCAGTGTGGGGGCCTCAGCTACAGATGCTGAGGCCTGTCCTCTCAAGTAAGACAAGCCGAGCCAAAATGCCTTCCCAGCCAGCCCCTGGGGCTTTGTCACTGGAGTCCCCATCAAGGGTGTCTTCTGGTTCAACAGTCCCCACTGGGTCCTGCCGGGGTTGAATCTCAGCTTCACCATTTATCTACTAGCTGTGTGATCTTGGATATGTGATTTAACTTCTCTGAGCCTCCGTCCCTCATCTTCACAGTCGCTACTGCCTAGAATGCTTTGAGGGTGGGATTAATTCTACAGCTGTTCCCAGGGGCACTGCTCCATGTTTCTTTTATACCCTGAGCCAGCAGGCTTACCAGGGCTCATTCTTTTGTGGGCACAAGTGAATGAGCCCAAGGGCGAAACACTCTCAGGTCTCTCCTGTGATACATATGCTAACAATCCATTGGCCAAACGCAAGTCACGTGGCCAAGGCTCACGTCAGTGGAGAGGGAAACAATGGGCGAGGGACGGGGGTGGTCACCTGCCCGGCATCATCCAATCTACCACAGGCCCGATAATCAGGCTGGGGTCTCGTGGCCTCCTGCTCTGTGGCCGGTAGCCAGAGGCCTTGGGTCTAGAGCTCTCTGGCTGCATTTTCCCTGCTCGGGTTTAGAGAGGAATGGGTGCCAGGCTGGATAGTGTGGAGGCGAAGGCCTGGGGTCTGACTGGTCCTTAAAGGGGTTCCCAAGCAACACCCCGCTCTGCCTTGTTTTCAGCCTCCTGCTTAACCATCTGTGATGTCTGAGCTTCCTGCTCAGGAGCCTCTCAGGGGTTCTGCAGGGCCAGTCGGTCTGCCGCTCGCTCTTCAGGCTCCACCCCCGCCCCTCCCCCTCCTGCCCCACAACGGAACCGCAGGCTGTTAGGTTTGCCTTGCCAGGGCTCTGTTAAATCATTTACCACTTCTCCATCTGCTCTTCTGCTCGGGTGCATGCTTGGGGTCACAGGTGTCTCCTGGTTTCTGTGAAGACGAGAGTTTGAGTTTCTGTTTCATGTTCTCCTTGTCATGGCTGCTTTTCTGCGAGGTTGTGGTGGGGTGGTGGGCAGAAGCCTCCCCCCACCCCCCCACACCCCCCACCCCCACCCCCGGCACCCGCGCCCAGAGCCTCTCCCTTTCTGGTGCGCCCCCATGGTGTGTGGATCAAACCACATGCTGGGTGTTGCTTTACACGCCTGTCTCTCCTATCAGCCCCTGGGGAGCAGAAGGCTGGGTCCCCCGGCCTTCACTTCCAGCTCCAGGCACAGTCAGCACACAGCACGGGGTTGGTGCATGGGAAGTGAACTGAGTTACAGTTCAGATGATACAGATGCCTGCTCATCACTTCACCTTCCTTGAGGCCTTCAGAGGTCTTCTAGAACCATCCTAGACCTTTGTCTCCCTCCTGAGAACCTATCCGGCCCTACTTCTTATATCCCACAAGGCCTGGACGGAGTCAGATGTCCCAAGAGGTGAACATTTTCTTGGATGATGGGAGGGTAAATGATGAAAGACGGAGAAAGCAGGATCAATGTTTCTCAGTCTGTTAAAATCCTGCTTCCAGGTATATCCTCACTTTGGCTCAAATACATTTTTATCTAAACAATTTTTTTTAAAGATTGCAGGGACTTGGGCTCTGAAAAGTCAGTAAAAATTGAAAATGGTTTCAGTAGGCCATTTTATCGCCTCATGATTCTGTGATTGGCTGGGTTCAGCCGGGTGGCTCTTCTGTTCCGCACAGTGTCAGGTGGGGCTGCAGTGGCTGGCCCAGCCCAGATGGCTCATGCCCATGCCTTTGATGGCTGGAAAGCTGGGCTCACTGTGTATCCAGCATCTACCAGGTGCCAGGTCCTAGTTAGGGTCATGGCGACCTATTTTAGTAGAAGGTATATTTCCCTGGGCTCTCTGGAGATTCAGCAGCCCCACAGCCCACTGTGCCGAACTCCTGAGTAAGCCCACCCTTGACCTTCCCTCAAACCCTGTGTTCAGCACACAGCCCCAATCAGTATTTGCTGAATTTTCACATTTTTTAAGGCATCTGAGAAACACAGTTGTGTTTGTAAATGAGGAAGATCCCCCAGGTTGCCTAGTGGAAGCTGGAGTATAAGCAGAGACCATGGAGGCTGGGATGCCAGCAAATAGGTGGTAACTTGTGGCCAGGGAAGAGATGCAAGGCCTAGAACAGGGAATGGCAGTAGGCCAGTGTAAGGAGATGGGTTTAGCAGATATTGGGAGCCAGTTCCTCCTTGTCCAGGCTTGGTGGCCAGTCAACGCTGGGGTGAGAGAATGAGAGGAGCCAGGGGCACCTCCAGGCCTCTGCTTTGGAGGAAGGAACAAGGAGCCCCCAGGCTCCGTGATGGAGAGCCCCAGATGAACTATGGGAAGTCTTGCTGGCCGGTGCTTTCCTGCCCACCAGGCCATGACTGCACGGCGAGGAGCCGAGTGTGAGGTGTTGCCCAGGCTGTATGGGTGCTCGGGAGTGGTTGCTGTCGAGCGAGCGAGCAGCGCCGTGTTGTCAGCTCCTGCCCACAACCAACAGCTCTTCCTGTTTCAAAACAGGTTTCTCTTTCCTATCTAAAGGGCCTCCAGTTCTCAGCCTTCTAGAGCAAAAACAAGTGATTCACCCTGTGTTTCAGGGGCTGCTAAGCACACTCATACAGTGGAAAGAAGAGCAGGGAGCTAGAAGTCATGAGACCTCAGTTACAAATGCCATCAGCTCACAGTAACAAAAGGCCTGGCCAACAGCGAGGAAACAAAGAGGCAGTTTCATTTTCCTTTTATTCCCATAATAAGGGAGCCATTGGCATTGGTTCAGCTGCCTACCAAAGTGGTCAAAAATCCAGGTATTTTTATCTTTCTGATCCTCTATTCTTAGCATGTGTATTCATATTACTGGCTTTGAGTTTGCAAGAAGGCTGCTGCAGCTCCAGACACCTCATCAATATTCAAGGCAGGGAAGGGGACAGCCAAGGGCAATGTCCGCAGAGTCTACCACTTTTTAAGGAAGAAGACAAAACCTTTCACAGATGCCACCTCTCCAGATGATTTTTATTTATATCGTGTTTGGCCAGAACTGTGCAATCTTGGAACCCCAGCTGCAAAGCAGGCTGAGAAAACAAATAGTTTTGTCAGGGTTTAGGTACATTGGCACTCTGCACAAAACTAGGATTCTGATAGCAAGGAGGATGGGTGTGGTGCTAGAGAGTGGGAAAGGGGAGTGTTTGTCTCAGTGGGGTAGGTGAGCTCTGATTCCTGTGCCCGCCTGCACTTCCCTTTCCTTCTCTGCACACACACACACACACACACACACACACACACAGAGCTGCTAATACCTGCCTTGCAAGGCCAATAGGAGGATGAAATGAGGTGATATGTGCTGGGTGAGACACCACAATGGTGAGAGAATTAATTTACTGACGTTATTGGAACAAAGCAACGATTGTGCCCACTGGGGCAGGCTCGGGGAAGGAAGCCCCACCTTGGCATGCAGGGAAGTTCGAGGAGCACAGGAAATTATTCGAGGAAAGAGGACCGGATCAGCTGTGCAAAGGCCCGGGGTTAAAGAATGTGGCTTTGAGGAAATGTGAGTTCGGTCTGACAGCAGAGTTGTGAATTCGGGAGCAGAGACAGAGGCAGGGTGTGGCCAAGGGGGCTTTGAGGAAGTGGGAGTCACTCTGATCAGAGGTGTGAGTGTGGGAGGAGGGAGGGAGGCAGGGGCCCGTGGGCCACCAGACGGGGCTGACTCCAGAGGCCCCAGGAAGAGCAGGAGACAGAAGGAGACACCCCTCAGACTCTGGCCTACTCGAGAGGGCGCTGTGCTCCTTTAGACATCGAAGGTTCAGGAGCGGGTTCTGACCTGCCACCTCTGTGTTCCTGGGGTGCGTCTGTCTCAATGTGGGCTTTTGTTTGTTTCACAGAGAAGTCACTTTAAAAGCAGCCAAATCCTCTGAAACTAACAGAGCTGGGGGTTTCCCTCTGCACCCGGTTCCTTTCTAGAAGGCGAGGCTCCTGAGAGGCCAGTGAGCTACAGAGCCCAGCATCAGAACTTCAGGACTTCAGGGCATTAGGGGTGGCTGGGAGCTCTGGGAGAGAAGAAAGCAGAAACTTGAAGCACTTTACTGGCTGGGAATTGGGGACTTCTGAGCTGTCGGGTGGGGTTTTCTTTCCCTTTATTCCTTTATTGTAGCCTCTCTAGAGTGTCGTCTAATTATGTCAGAAATGCGTGTGCACACCTGGATCCACGCACCTGCATGATCCCCCCACCCCCTGCCCAGAACAGTACCTGGCACAGAGTGAGTGCTCTGTAACTGAGTGAATGGACAGAGTTTAGATGGAGAGGCCTGATGGTCCACAGGAGTGGCAAGTCTGGCATTTGTAACTTGGCGAACACCAAGGTGACCAACTCCATACCAGGCACCACTGTGCTTTATGGATGAACTTCAAGCCTTAAACCACCCCATCTGTCTTTTAAAGAAATTCACCTTTGCTTAGTGACTGCTGGGACTGGCATTGCTTCCTTACATTGCTGGGACACCTTCCTGCCACCTCCGGTAGTAGTGGTGGCAGGTTTCTGGCTGCCGACACCCACATCCCCAAATGCCCGCCAGGCCCTCAGTCTCCATGTGGGGAGCAACCCCTCCACCCTGGTGCATGTGGTTTGGACAAGGTACCTCCATTCCTCACTCTAGCTGGCAAGTGGTCCAAGCCCAGCCAATCAGAGCCCAGCAGCTCCCTACCAAATATGATTGGTAGAAAAGCGAGGACAGACCTAGGCTGGTCCAATCAGAGTAAATCTTAATTAGAACCTTGCCTGGGGCAAACACTTGCTCTTTTTTTGCTGAACGTGAACCTGGAAGGATGAAGCCCTGAGCGTCATCTTCCTGAGAATGAACCAGACAGCAGAGGGCAAAGCAAAGAGGGGCAGGGAAGGGAGCCCTGGAGATGCCACCTGAGGCCCCTGGATCACGTGAAATCATGATATTTCCAAACTTGAATCAACACCTTTATTTTCTACTTAAGCAGTTGAACTGGGTTTTCTATTTGCAATAGCAAAGTCCTGACTGGCAGGGTCTGTAAGTGTCAAGGCTCTCACAGGTAAATGCAGCTCAGGAACCTGTGAGCGGAGCAGAAAGCCTTGAGAGATGGCAGGAGTCAGCTGGACCCAGGCTTCGGATTGGCTGCACAGATGCCCGCAGAGATTTTAGGAAACCTGATTGGTTGTATGTTGTCCCAAAAGGAGTGTGAAGACCAGAGGGACATAACTCCCGAGACCCTCATTGGAGCTCAGAAGAACTTTCGGACAGGTGGGACCACCGACGTTGGAGTGGACCGCCTCGGGAGAAGGGGAGAGGCGTGTCCCTGAAGACGCACGTGTGGCGGCTGGCCCCGAGTTTCTGGAGCAAAGTCAGGCACGGGCAGAGCTGGGGTTATGGACAGATGCTGCCGGATGCGGAGCTCCTGCTGCCGGCAGTAATGCAGGGGTGGCTTATCGGGTCCTGGGGCTCCCCTGGGGCCCCGGGCAGGAGCATGAGGGGTCAGTATGCTGCACCTAAATATTCACACCTTCAGACCCAGGGGGCCTCCAGCACAGAGAAGACGGTCGGCCAAGCTCTGCAGCCATCTGCTAAGACGCGCCACAGGAAGGGGACAGCATGGCCAGCCAGGGCTTTAGGTCGGGGCCCTGGTGGGTCCAAACCATCTGGCTGGGAGGACCGGGACAACCTGGAAGGGAGACAGGCAGAGAATTTGGGGACAAGCAAGATCGATAGCCAGCTCACAGCTTTCCTGGCTCACAACCCACCCCCAACTCCCAGCTGTTTCCCATCCAAGTACTAACCAGGCCCCACCCTGCTTAGCTTCTCATGTCAGACGAGATCGGGCGTGTTCAGGGTGGTATGGCCGTAGACCCAGCTCCAGCTGCATCCCTCCCATCAGAACTGCCCACCCTGCTCTCCCTCCACACCAAGTCCTCTCTGGCCTTTTCTACCCCAGTAATCTCACAGCTCTGCCTGCCCTGCCTCCGCCCCGATGTGGGAGTGCCAGGTCTCCCTGGCTGGACTGGGCTCCCCGGGCGGGAGAGAGGCAGGGGCTGAGGTATGGTTACCCCTTGTCTTCCCGCTCTCCTACATGGAGGGCAGAGTGGGACTCAGGGACACCCACGCCTTGGCTCAGGTCACCTGGCATTTTCTCATACTTTGGATTTTCCTTCTGGGACCTGGGCTCGCTCTGCTGGACTGGCTCAGGCAAATGGGGGAAACTGAGGCCACTCGCTTCTCCCCTTCTGTCCTGGTCTAAATGTCACTCCCAGTGAAACTGAGGGCCACTGCCAGCCAGAGCCTGCTGTATGGCAGTGGGGAGGGGCATGGGGGCGTTCTGAAGCAGTGAGGGCGAGGCTCTTACCCCTAGAGGATGCTGCAGGGGCGCTTCTGCGGCCTCGTGGGCTGGGGACAGAGGACGGCCCGGATTGCCTCATCAAAGACGGTCTTCAGGCCTCGCTGGGTGAGGGCCGAGCACTCCAAGTATTTCACCGAATCTGGGGTGTGGCAGCAAGAGGGCAGAGGCCTAGGTCAGGGGAGGGTCCGGGGCCAAACCCCCTCCCGGACACACAACTGCGCCAGGCTGTGGGGGCCACCCGGGCCATGTCACTCAGAGCGGGGAACTGACCACTGTGCCTATTTTCTCCTGACACCGTGGGAGGGGTTCAGACCCACAGGGGCAGGCCTGTGCTTTTCTGGACAGATAAGCCCTTAATCCGTGGAAGGGAGGCAGGACTTTCGGTTCTTTTCTGGGAAAAAAAGGTCACTCAAGCTAGTGACCAAACCTCCCTGTGCCTCAGCATCTTCTAGAACTTAGCCACTTCCCTCCCTCCACACTTCCTCACGGGCCCTGAGGCACTCCAGGTCCCCCACTTTCTAAGTGTCGCCCGACCATTCCTTAGCTTCATCCCATTTTAGAGATAAGGAAATTGAGACTCGGAGAGGTGAGGTTGTTTGTCCAATGTCACACGCCGCCATGAGACACCTAGGGGTCCTCAGCAGGAGGAGAGGGACTGGGAGAGCACCTCCTTTCTCCCAGGAGGGGACAGGCCTCCTCCCACATGACCGCTCAGGGCTGGAGCCAGGGCCAGTGTTCCATGGCCTTCTGGAAGGAACCTGTGTCAGCTCCACGTCCGCTACAACCCAAGCAGGTTCACCGCAGTGAGGCGACCACAAACCCCTTCCCCAAGAAGCCTCCTTTCGAAGCTGCTCTGAGAAGGAAGAGGGAGGAGGCACACGTCTGCCCCCCGCCCCCCACCCCAGGGCTCCAGACCCGTCAGCGGAGATCACCAGCTGGGCCTGAGCCGCCCCCACAGCTGGCACTCCGGGACCGATGGGCCGAGGTAGCGTCGTCCTCCTCACCAGCTGGGCAGCCACCCCGCTCCCCACCCTACTCTGGGCCTCCTCCCTCTGGGCCTAGGCAGGCCCAAGACAAGTTCAAAGTCTCTGCCCCTGCCCCCAACCCTCCCATCTGGGATCAACTCCAGGAGGCATTAGCTAGAGGCGGAGACAGGGTCACCAGGTCATCTGCTTAGAGAAGAGAAAGAACTTTGGGGGACTCTGTAGGCCGCCTTGTGCAGGTGGGGAGACTGAGGCCAGGGAGGAGCCACTGGCTCCAGGTCACACACACAGTCAGTGCCAGAGCCAGGGCAGCATCAGACCTTCCTGCCCCTTCTAATCTCAAAGCACGTGCCTTAGAAGGGAGATGGTCGCCTGGAGGCTGGAGGGTCAGTCTTTGGGGGAAGGAGTCTAGGGGGACAGGCTGGTCCAGAAGAAGCGAAGGCAGGGCTGCAATCCCTGACATTTGGGAGGGGAAACCAGCAGCCCCAGGAGCCAGAGCCCCAGCATGGGGCAAGGGGCCCAGGGCTTAAGCAGCAACTTGAGGTCCCTGCGCGAAGGTGGCCATGTCACTAGGCTAGTCACAGGGAGGGGGTGGTGGCAGCTGCGGTTTCTCTTCCTGTGAAGAGATCTGAGTCCCCAGGGCCCTCCCAGTTCCGGCGGAAGGAAGAGTGGTGGGGCTGAGGCAGAGACTGGGGCAGGGTGTGGAGGCCCGACTGATGCAGGGTCCACCGAACTCAGGGCCTGAAGGACCCCAGGTCCAGGCAGAGCATCCTGGGTACCAGGGTCACTCTTCACAGTGGCCAAACCCATTGGTGGCCCAGGACCTGGAGGCAGGTCAGGGCCTGGCCAGTCACAGCAGGTCTCAACACCATGAGAGGGACCAGCCCCATCAGTCATGGCCCCTCTGGTACGGCTGCCCTGGGCCACCTGAGCATGCCCCAAGCCAGCCATTTGCCATCCCGAGTTTTCATCCCAGTTCTGCCACCTACTAGCTGTGTGACCTTTAAAAGTCACTTCACTTCTCTGGTGTGATGATCGGGAGGCGGAGAGGAGTCGGGCTGAGAGGTCTGAAGACGGGGGCAGGCAGAGAGGGGACAGAGGGAGGCCCTCACCCCTCAGACCCAAGGCACAAGCACCTCCTCCAAGAAGCCTTCCTGGACACCCCAGACCTGACTTGGCTGCTTGTCCCCAAAGCAGCCACAGCACAGCCCACTCCATCCCTGCTTCTGTCTGTGCAGAACACACTTTGTTTCAAGATCTGATCATGGGTTATACTGCTGTTAATAATAGCAAACACAGCCTGCCTCCCACGTGCTGCTCCTCCCAGCGGGCGCTGCTCTTGGGGCTTCAAGGGCATTAACTCATCTAATTCTCCCAGCTGTCCAGAACTATTACTATGGCCGGGTTTTCCTGATGAGGAAACAGGCACAGAGATGGTAAGCAATCAGCCCGGGGTCACACAGCCAGTCCACGACATGGCCAGGGTTTGAACCACGGAGCCTGGCCCCTGAGCCCATATTTGTGATGAGCAGAGGCTGAGTTGGGGCCCCCCCCTGCACCCAACCACCCTCTCCAAGCCCAAGCCTCGTACCAATCTCTTTGGCCAGTGCCAAGCCCTGTGGGTAGGTAATAGGCGCCAGTTTCTTCTCCTTCAGCCGCTCGATGGTGTCCTTGTCGTCCCGCAGGTCCAGCTTGGTGCCCACCAGGATGATGGGCGTGCTGGGGCAGTGGTGCCGAACCTCGGGAAACCACTGGGCAGAGAGAGGGCACACATTTGTGTAGGAAGCAGAGGAAGAGTGAGAGTGGGGGAGAAGAGGGGCCCCAGGGCTGAGAAGATAAGAGGTGGGCACGAATTTTTGAGAACAGACGTGAGGTTGTGCAGAGAGGAGTGAGGGCAGGTTACAGAGGGTAGAGAATGAAGCTGACACTCCCAGCCCCCTCGGAGACCCCCTCCAAGTCTCATTCCCGGGGCCCCCCAGCTTTGGGTGGCACTGAGACCCTCTCTACTTATACCCTCTGCTGCCCCAGGGACAGGGGCCCCTCCTTCCTTTTCTCAGGGTTACCTGCCCCCCAGGCCCCTCAGGCACTGCTCAGCCCCGCTCACCTTGGCGCGAACATTCTCATAGGAAGCTGGACTGACGAGGGAGAAGCAGATGAGGAAGACATCCTAGGGACAGAGCAGGCGGGGCCACCTGTGAGGGGAGGCCCAGGTACATCCCACCTGTGCCCCCCATGCCTGGCAGCACTGAGCAGTGGAGCCCAGGGGACACTGGGGTCGGGCAGGGATGCCTGTCTGCCCACCGCCAGGCGGCTGCTGGTTTACCCAGAACGTCCCAAAGGCCAGGGTTTGTCCTTAGCGTTTCGTCTTCACATAGCACCTACTGCAGGGCTGCCGCCCCCATTCCGCAGATAGGAAGAGTGAGGCCACCAGGGTTTATGGGTTTGCTGTCTGGAGCTCCAGAATCCCAACTCCTGACCAGGCACCTACTACCCCACTGTCTGCTCACCAGCCCCAACCCTGGAGGAAAGGTCAAGGGTGGGGGCGGGGGGTGAAGTGGCGGCTGCCCAGCAGAATCACCTGCAGGCTTTCCCCCTCTCTTCTCTCCTCACCCAGCACACCTGGGGTTCACTGTCCTGGGTTCCCAACTAAAGCCCAATCCTGGGTCTGCCCCCTTCACCCACAGGGAACCAGGTGGTGCCAGAGCCCATGGCAGGGGTGGGGGGACTGGGAAGAGAGCAGAGTGGTGACTGGGGACTGAGGGAGGGCTGAGGGCAGAGGAGGAGGCCCTGGCTGTGCCTACCGAGGACCAGGCAGTATCCTCAGGCTGAGCCCTGGGGTGGGGGTCAGGGTTCACCAGGCCAAGCTGGCCCAAGGCCACCGCACACAGAGAGAACAAGGAGAGCAGAGGGCAGCTGGCAAGGAAAGCGGGGGGAGCTCACCGTCTGTGGATAGGAGAGCGGCCGGAGGCGGTCATAGTCCTCCTGCCCCGCAGTGTCCCACAGCCCCAGGTTCACGGGCTTGCTGTCCACCATCACGTTGGCTGAGTAGTTGTCAAACCTGCGGGGAGAAGGCAAGACAGAAGGGTCAGCCTGCAGCCCGGAGCGCAGGGCCCTCCAGTCCAGCCCCGCGTGGTTTCCTGGTGGAGGCTGGGAGGCAGAGAGGGCCTGCAGCAGGGCCAAAGGCACACAGCACTCTACAGTGAAGTGTGTTTCCTCTTTTACTTCATGACTGACGCACAACCTAAGGAATTTTAAACTCAGGTAAGCATGAAGGGGAAAACACTGTGTCAGTCGAGTTCCTGCCTTCACCTATCCTTTAGAGAGGAGCTTTTTCAAGGGTGCATACTATTCCTGGTAAATTTCAGGAGAATAAATTCACCCACCTCCTACGATGGACACTGAGGCCAGTCACCCAGGATTTGCTACACTAGGGTTTATCCCCACCTCAGGCTGGGTAACCACGGAAGAAACCCCACGATGAGGAGGTGGTACAAGTGGTTTATTTAGGATGTGAGCCCGGACAGCTACAGGGGGCCAGAGGGGAGGAGACGGGGAAGGGGCAGCAGCAGACACAGGCCAAGTGAGGGACCTGTTACTACTGTGGGCAGCTGGGGCTGGGGCCAGCCAGGGCCACCTGAGAGACAGCAGGGACCATGCTTAGGGCATCCCCCAGAGGTGTCCGGGTATTACCCACCATCCCCATCTTCCGCTGGTAGAGGGGTGTCCAGGGGTGTTCCTCCCCCGGTTTCCCAACCCACACTGAGGGCACACAGGAAGCTGTCAGTCATGGGGGGTTTGGGGAAAAGCCACCGGCACGTGCCGGAGAGACCCCCCGGACTCGCCGAAGGGGTAGTGTGGGTGCCGGCAACAACTGCCGGCCTCTGCCCGCCAGCTGACGGCAGGGAGGCCCCCAGGGCAGTGAAAGGAGCTGCCAGCGTTTTAAAAAACGATTCAATTCAACAGTATTTATCGCGACACACACCTCTGAGCAGAAGGTGCTGGTTCCTCATGCTGTGGAAGAGTAAACTGGGATCAGAGGAGTCTAGCGACTTGCTCAAGGCCACACAGCCAGTGAGTGCCCGAACAGGGTGAGACACTAGTGCTCACTGACTTGTGCCACACCTGGGCTTCCACAGATGCTCCCTGCCCTGTCCCTCAGGGCTAGAGACACCCCCTGTCTCTCTGCACTGAGGTCACCCACACAGGCCGCTGTCCCCTGATCTGGCCCACTGAGGCCTCAGGCTCTTCCAGTTTCTCTTCCTACCTGTCTTGTCCAGCCAAGCTGTTTCCCAGACCGGGCTCACACTGCCTGCCTCCTCGCACTCATTCACGCTGTGTCCCCTGCCTGGAGTGGCCTGTCCACCTCTCCTTGTCCAAATTTTCCCACCCACCACACTCTCCAGGCCTCTGCTCCTGTCTGCATCTCTCTCTCTAGATGGAATCTCCTTCCACCGCCTTTCACCCTTATCTCCTATTCATGCTTCAAAACCCTGCTCAGGCAGCTCCTCCTTTGTGGGGAAACCTCTGCACACCCCCCTTTCCTATCCTCCACCTGGACAGAGTTTGTCATTCCCTCCCCCAGGCACCCACTTTGCCTTGACCACGGGCAGGCACTCCATGTGCCTCTATCCCACGCACGCTGTGGGCTCTGCAGTCTCAGCCCAGGCAGCAAGGACAGATGCAGGTGGAATGGAATTAAAGCAAAGTGAATGGAAGCCCTTGGGACGTCACCTCCTCCATGAAGCCCTCACAGAATGCTATTCAGTGACAGGCTGCAGAAGCCCTGACTCTGATTCAGAGTCATTCTGAAGACACCTGTCCTGGGAAAGACCACGCATACAAAAAATATATAAATAAAGCCCGCCAGCCTCACGTTCAATACATCATGCTTGGTCAGCCCTGGAGACTGTGCCTGGTCACCTCTCAGTCACTCAGGTGGCCCTGCTCCCTCCTGCCTGGGAAGCTCCCGCACACACCCCCCTGACTTCCCAGCCCTTCTCCCACTGCTTGGCTGACTCTTACACAATCTCTCCTCCAGGCTGAGCCCAATGTCACCTCCTCCAGGAAGCCCTTCCTGACTGTCAGCCAAGTTGGGGTCCCAGCCCAGCAAGATGTGGGGAACTCAGCACCCCCAAAGGCAGACACCAAGTCTGGCTTGGTCCTCGCTGCACCCTGAGGCCAGTACCACCTTTGCACAGAGTAGGTGTTCTGTGTACCTACTCTGGGCTCCACCCATGCTGCCATGGGACTTCAGGTCCAGGGACACTCCACTGGGCATTATGGGAAAATGGTGCCTGCCTTGTCTTTGGCTCCACAAGAAACACTCCTTTAGGATAAGCTGGGGGTTTGGGGACACTTTCTCCTCTAGCACCCCATCTGAAACTCTGGTGCCCCAAGGCCTCCCCAAATTCTGGAGCCAAAGTGTCTGTTTTCTCTGGACCACCCCCCGAGGGACTCAGGGACTGTGGCCAGGACCTGGGACCTGCAGCGGCACCGAGCACCTACTCGGGCCTGGCAGAGGGCGAGGGGCCTTAGTACATTGTGTCTGGAAGGTCCACATGACCCGAGACGCTAGGACCTCAAGTGACTCCCATTAGAGAGAGGAGGAAACTGAGGCCCCGAGAAGTTATGTTTTTCAAGACCAGCCAGCTCATAAGCACAGGAGCTGGGACTTGAACCCTGCTCCCTCCACAACACCCATTAGTGAACCCAGGGACAGTCACCTGGGATCAGTCACCCAGAGTTGGGAGGGAACAGAGAGTTCCTCGTGAAGCCCTGTCCCAGCTGTGTGACCCTGAGTGAGTAAACGAGCATCTCTGAGCCTCACTTTCTTGGCTGTGAAAAAAGCCCTATCTCTTGGGGCCATCATGGGGCCATCGTGGGGTCCAAACAGACGGAGCACATTTAAGCCACCCCCCAGGGAGGTGCTGAGAAGCCGAGTAATCTCCTGTCCAATGTCCCTACATTCCCCTCCCCGGGCCCTCCCCAGAGGATTGTCGGCCAGAGCCTGAGGGATTGCCACAGGGACGTGTCCGTGACCTGTTGCAAGGACATGTCAGTGATCTGCAGCTCCCAGGGGTCCCCTTATCTCAGAGGCCCACAGGCCACCAGGACCAGAGGACCTCACTCCCATTTCCAGTGAGGGAACTGAGCCTCACAGGGAAGAGTCGGCAGCAGAGCCGGGGCTGGACCCTGTCACCCGGTTCAGAGCCCAGTGGAAAGCGTCGCTGCAAGTTCATGGCCCTCTGGGGACTCAGTGGAATTTGAGCCAGGGCTAGGATGAGAGCTACCCCTGAACTCTGGGAGTGCAGGGAGCTCACATTTGCTGAGCACCCAGGAGTGCCAAGCTCTGTTCCAGGCCCTTCATACTTCAATCTTTTCAGGGGCCCAGGAGGTGGAAATTTGCCATTGTTCCCATTTTACACTTGAGGAAATGGAAAATCAGAGAGCGGGAGTGACCTGCCCAAGGTCACACAGCTGGGATGTTTTCACCCAGAGTCTGTGTGGCCTCTTCCTGCCCGTCCTGGGCTGCCAGCCCAGCCCTGACCCTGGACTGGAGTGGAGGAGAAAACGGGACAGGTGAAAGGGGACCCCTAGTTCCAGCACCTTCTCAGGGCAGGCTGGAGCGTGACCTGCCTGCAACATGTTCAGCTCTGTTCTAGAAGCTGGTGGAACAGCTGAGGACAGGGCCCTGACCCCCCAGAGTCCTCACTCCAACAGGGAAGGCAGGTCAGGACAGGCTATGGAGACCATTAAGCAGGATGGTGGGAGAGAGGGGCCCTGCCAGGTGGGAGGGACCACATTTGACAGGGGTCAGGGAGGTGATACCTGAGCCAGGAACTGAATGGTGGGAAGAGGGGGAGATGCAGAGGCTTCTGAGAAGCTGGAGTGCCTGGGATGGTCTGGGAGGAGCGGGCAGCATTCAAGGCTTTGAACTCCAGCAGGGGAGAGGGGCCGTAATAGTGAAGGGGAGCTGTGAGAGGGATTTAAGGCAGAGTGTGGCTCCCCCTAATTTTCACGTTAGAAAGCTCGCCTGGGCTTCCCTCTGAGAAAGGCTAGAAGGAGGAGTGGTGGACAGGGGAGACCCCCTCCACCACGGGCACCCAAGAGCAGTGCGTTTCCGCCATGTCTCTGTCTCCTCATCTGTGAAACGGAGGTCTAACCCTGAGCTGCTCACCCACCGCTGCTGGGAGCCAGCTGAGCCCAGCTCCCTGCTTATCTGATTCTGTGCGGCAGCCTGTGCCTCCCAGTGCCCAGCAAACCGTCCGGTCCCAGCCCCAGGGGCTCTGCTGACCTTCATCTCTGTGCCTGTTTTCCCCAACCCCACCCTCTGCAGCTGTCTCCACACTTCGATGTCAAGGGCTCAGTACAATTTATCCACCGCCCCCCGTCCCCGGTCCCCCATCACAGGTGCACAGGTTGTAGCAGGGACTGCTGTGGGGCGTGTGCAGAGCTGAGCCACTCGGCACTGGGAGACAAAGGAGGGTGGCAGGCAGGACTGGTCACACACTGCGCAGGACAAAATGCAAACACGGGAGCCCTTGTTCAGAAATCAAGAGCTCCAAGCTGGGGACACGCGGGCGTTAAAGCAAGTGTGGCCCTTCCCAAGCGCGGAGCCCTGTGTGGCTGCCTGGCAGACATAGCACCATGAGGCTAGCCCTAGTCTCCAAGTCCTGGGAAGGCAGACCTCGTCTGGTCCATTCTGTCTGTCCTTCTACAAGGTTGCCCAGGACAACCCACTCCACCAGGAGCCAGTCTGCCCACGTTGCTGGGAGCAGCTGCCCCCTGGTCACACCACCCTGCACTGGAGAGGACACCTCCCATCTTCCTGGGCAGGGGACACACCCAGGTGGTGAGCTTGGGACCTCCCAGCCCAGCCCCCACCTCTAGAGAAAGGGGCACTGAGGCTCAGAGGGAGGAAGTGATGAGCATAATTTCCCTCGGCAAGGTCCCTGCAGCCCAGCTGGGATAGGCAGAGGCAAGAACACACTGCTGGTAACAATGGCCTTCTGCAGGGGCTGCCTGAACCTGATCACATGCCCGCTTCACTGCTCAGTGTAGAGCCAGCCCTCCCTCAGCACCGGGAGGTGCGGCTTGGCATGGAACGGTGAACAGGCAGGTAAGGGCAAGTGTTGGGGGAGGTGTGAGCTGGCACCAAGCGGTCGGGGACCCAGCTGGGGCAGTGACCGGTTTCCCAGGCTCCCTCCCCAGGTCTTCCTGCCCTGTCCTGGCTGCCGGCTTTCCTCCTGCCGAGGGGCTGGTCTGTACCCCAGGGAGAAATATCAGTAGAGGGGAATCAGGGCCCCTTAGTGTCTGTGAGCCTCAGCTTCCCCATGAGTGAACTGGTATCATAATACCCAGCTCCCCAGAGGATCAAATGAGGTCACACACGTGTGACATATTGTGGGGGCCAGCACACAGCAGGCCTGAAAAAGATGGTAGCTATTATGATGGGTTCTCCTACAGGCTCCCCATGACATTCAGTTCAGGTCCCCTGAGAACAGACACTGTGCTGGGACAAGGGAGACAAGGAAGTCATCTGGGGAGGGATAGGCCCCTTCCGGCTAGAACAGAAAGGCTTCCTGGAGGAGGGGGCACTAGAGATGGGCCTGGCAGCCTTAGCCGTGTGGACGAGGGAAGGACAGGTAACTCCGGGCAGGGGAAACAGCTTGGGCAAAGGCCCTGAGGTGGAAATGCCCAGGAATGCTTGGTGAGCCGAAAGGGGCCGTGAAGCCAGCAGGGAAGGGTAAGAGACGATCACACGAGGCTACAGAGCTGGGAGGTTGTGCTGGGGGCGGCAATGGGGGCACAGGGGGCCGGGAGGGAAGGGCCGGTGCTTCCCCGCTTACCCTCCCCTCCCAGAGTGTGACACCCACACTTTGCTCCAACCCCGACCCCAAGTCTGACAAGAGGACGGCTTCTGATGGCCTCCAGATGGCACTGCCCTCTCCCCCAACTCGCGCGCATGCACACACACAGGTGTCCCGCTGCCTCTGCTCCTGGTCATCGAAGCCGCCCAGAACCTCCTCCTTCCCCCACCCCGGCCCTCTCCTCCACTTCTCTGACCTGGCCCCTCTGCTCGGGTCAGCCCCCCCCCATCTCCCTCCTGCTCCCCTCCAGCACCCTGACCCCCCTCTGCATGTGAGGAACCCTCGGCCTCACCCTGGCAGTGCCCCTCGGCCACGCTGGGGGCCCCTCCAGCCAGATCATTAGGCAGCTCTGCCAGGCAGACTGGCTGAGGCGCCTCCGGGTTGCTCGACCCCCCACATGAACAGCACACAAGAAGTGCCTGAAGAGGGGGTGGGCCTGGCGATGCGTGTCTCCCCACCCGCAAGCACCCTGCCCACACAGCAGACTCACACGGTGGGGATGTACTCTCCTGGGAAGGCATTGGTCGTGTAGCTGATGAGAAGGCAGGTCTTGCCCACGGCTCTGAAAGACAGGAAGTTCCAGAGGGCATTGGTCACGGTCACGGGCCCTGCCTGGTTGCCAAGCCCACTCCTCAGGAAAGACCAGGCCCACCCCCTGGGCCTCAGTTTCCCGGCTGAGGGTCCCTGCATCAGTGCTCTTAAACCTGAAAGCCTTAGAGTCACCTGCAGTGTTCGTTGAAGCACAAACTTCAGGTCCTCCCCAGAGACTCCGCTCCGAGGTTGTGGGGCAGAACCAGGAACCTGTGTTTGGGAAAAGCTTTCCCCCTGAACTGGAAGATGCTGCAGGGCCCCCAGGGCTAGACCAGGGCTCTGCCACCACACACCTGGGCCACCCCCTGCCAGCGGCATGAACGTGGGCAAGTCAGTTAACCTCCCCATGCCTCAGTTTCCCCATCTAGAGACTAGGGACAAGATGAGCCCGTCCTCAGAGAAGTGTGCTCAAAAGTAAATTAGACGAAGCCCATAGGCAACCCAAGCACAGTGCGGGCACAGCCCCGCCTCCAGCTGGTGGGGAAGCCCGCCCCCCACCGGTCCTCCCAGTGAGCACAGCAGTTAAGAACTCAGAGTTTCGGAGTCAGGGAGACCTGGGTCCAAGTCCCATGAGGCCTTGGACAAATTATTCCACATCTTTGAGCTTTGGTTCTCCCGTGTGAAATGGGTTGGTGAGAGGGTAAAATACAGGGTGTGGTTAAGCCCAGGGCCCGGTGCATAGTAAGTGCTAATTAAACAGCGATCACCCTTTGTTCCCACTGTCTGCCCCAGCCTGCCAGGCTGGGAGGTCACACAGGTAGAAGCCAAAGGGATGGCCCTGCCCCTCTTGCCCGGCTCCACTGTTTTGTCACTTCCTGTTTGGAGGATCTGGCTGCCCTGTCCCCTGCACCCTGCCCCCCCCACCCCCGGGGGCCTGCCAGCAAGGTAACTTTGAATGACTGGAACGTTGCCCTCGGCTTCCGCCCTCCCCTTCTCAGATCTGATACAAAGCAGAAGTGGGCGACGGGGAGATAACGGTCAGCGGTGCCTCAGAGTCAGCTGAGGGCAGCCTGCTCCACTGGCCCGCCCCGGCGACCCAGCAGAGTCCAAGGGAGCCAGGCCCCCAGAACCCAGGCCAGGCCAGGCCTGGTCTCCAGCTGCCCCTCTGTAAGACAGGTGAGAGGCCCATGCAGCAGGAACGTGTTGGCAGGGGCTGGGGTGCACCTACAGAAAACCCCAGGTGCTCCCATGGGCTGGATGGACCCTGACACGCTGATCCCAGGAGGCATCAGAGGCTGCCATTTGGACCTGTCCTCTCACAGCTGAGGAAACTGAGGCCCATGGGAAGACATGACAACCCGAGGCCACTGAAATCTGACTGCTGAGAAGGCACCTCAGCCCAGCCTGTCCCCAACTGACCCCCCACAATTACATCTGCTCTTCCCCTCCTTCCTTAGCTCTGCCTCTCTTGTCCCCACCTTCTGCTCTGCACCCCAGCCCCTGCACATCCTCCCAGCCCAGCAGCCCCGGTGGGGGGCAGGGGCTGGCATTTATTGAGCAAACACTCTGTTCAGGGCAGCCACCCCAGATGACTAGAATGATCCCCATCGACTTCGGTGGGAGTTCCCAGGTGGCCAAGCTGAGGTCCAGGGAGGCACTGTGACTTGCCCAAGGCCACAGAGCAGCATAAGTCAGAGAGGACAGCCCAGCTCGACCTGGGGACAAGGACCAGATTTTTGGTTCCCTATCCACCACTTACACGCACAGAGCTGAAGACCTACGTCCCATGGGAGAGCTGCCCCAGCACCCTACAGGCAGGGGGCCCTAGGCACCCCCCCACCCGCAGTCCTCCACCCTCCACCCAGGAAGCTTCCAGGGTGAGGTGGCCAGACAGAGTGAAGCTGTCCTCTGCCCACCCAGGGCTCCCCCTGGTTCCTGGGAGAAGGGACTGTTCCTCCTGGCTGCCTCCCAAGGACTCCTACAGGTAAGGGGGCTTCCCCAGGGACACCTGTGCAGGAGGGTCTCAGGGCTCCTGGAAGAAGCTGTGAGGAAGTTCAGCCAGGTACCTACCCATCTCCCACCACCACGCATTTGATGGCCTGCATTGTGCCCGGGACCTGGGAGGCGGAGGCGGCGGCGCCCGAGGACCACTCCTGCGGCACCAGGGGTGTGGGGAGCCTGGTGAGGGCCCGGCAGGGGAGCAGCAGCAGCCAGGAGGCAGGAGGAAGCGGAAGGGGAACTTGCCCAAGCTGCTGCCCCCACAGCCGTTTGTGGGAGGCGGGGCATGCAGTCTGGTGGAACAGCTGAGGGGACCTCAGGTGCTGGGCTGGGCCCTGGCCAATGCCCCTCCTCACATCCCAGCTCTGGGGCACCAGCTGGAGCCCGAGGGACCCTCCCAGCTGGGGACTCTCTCCCACAGGCAGGGCCAGAGTTGTTCACCAAGAACTTGAGGTTTCTGAGAATTCAGTTCACCTCAATTCTAAGCCATAAGCATTTAATGAATGCCTGCTGTGTGCTGGGCACAGTAGCAGGTACTGGCGAGTCCAGGATGCAAAGGGCATAGCCAGTTCCTGGGGAAGATACGACCCCATCAAGGTTGTCCCTAAAGCAAGGCAGGAAGTGATGGGGCCACTGGGGATCTGCAGGGAGGGGGCCTCACAGTTACACAGAGGGAGAGCTGGGCCTATGAGGTGGCCCCGTTCGAGCCAGCACTTGAAAGACGGTGTCAGGGAGAGGGCGCTCTGGATGAGGGGACTGCATGAGCAAGACATGGAGGCTCCCCCCAGACAGAGGCCAGTGTGGGGACTGCTGAGTGTGGCAGGATGGGGGGAGGGGGAGGGCGATGAGGCAGGAAGGGAGGTGGGGGTGGGCTCCGGGAGAAGGTGACCTAGAAGGGAAGTGACAGGCAGTGTCCCTCGCCAGCCAGGCTCTGCGCTGCCGTGGAACTGAGAACCATGGCCCATTTTAAAGATGCAGGAACAGGGAGCCTGAGAAGGCAGGTGACACCAAACCCTCCCGTTGCCCCAGCTGCCACATTGGGGATAAAGCCTGGGTTCTGCAGCTCGCAGGATGGGGGGTGCTCCTTCCTCTGAGCCATGGCCAACTTGGAGCTGAGCAGCACTGAGTCTCCCAGGGGGGCTCCAAGTTCACCTAGTCCTTGCTGTTCATTGCCATCTTCCCAGCTCCAGGGGTGAGGGGGAGATGGGACAGAGCCACTGGTCACCCCCACCCCCAGACTCACTCAAAGCAAACCAGGAAACCACAGGAAAGCGTGAAGCTGGGCCCGGGGGAGCGTCTGCTGGGCGACCAACATCCCTCGGCTCCCCGCCCTGGAGAGAGCCCAGGATTCCCCCAGGCGCCTGGAGGCTGAACCCTTCCAGAACAACAGGGTTGGCACAAACGGCTTTTGCAGAAAGGGAAACGCAGCCTACGCAAGGCCTGCTGCTACTGGCCAGTCAATCAGTAAAACCAGCCAGTGCACCTCCATGTCTTGGCTCCGTGCTTTGCGCAGGCTGAGCTGAGCCAGCGGGGGGCGCTTCAGGGCGCCCAGCCCAGATCAGGAAGGCCCAGGGTCCCCCCATGGCCCAGCCTGGGCTCCCTCTAGCCCAGGCCACCTGAGAGCTCCCCTGTATCCACATTCTTTTCCCAACCACTGCTGTCCCGTAGGGCAACCTTTGTTAATCTAAATCAAAATGGCTGTGTGCTAGTTGCAATGGTATCCCGGGCTGGATTCCAGAACAGAAAAAAAAGTATTTATATATATATCAGCAGAAACAGTAGTAAAATCCAAAACAAATCAAAATTTAATTAACAGCATGGCACTAAAGTGAATTTCTTAGTTTTGACGGGTGCCAGGGTTATGTCAATGATGTTAACATCAGGGAAACCGGGTGGGAAACCTACATGAACGCTCTTACAATCTTAGCAGCTTCTCTATAAATCTAAAATTACTCCAAAATAAAACATTTACTTTTAAAAAAAGAAAAAGGAATAATGTACCTGTCTGGGAAGTCCCCGCCAAGCAGGAGGGCCACATGACTGGGAAAGGAGAGTGTGCCCTGGGTTTCACCCCCTGGTCCCCTGGGCGGGGCCGCTTGCACAGTAAATGACCTGCCCACTCACACTTGGCCACAGCCCCGAAACCGCACCTGCCCTCTCTCCTGAGAAAGGCGCTTCTCCTGGACAGCCCGAGCAAAGCACTGTCCCCAACTCAGGGCTGTCCAGCTCCCTCCTTCATGCTGTGTGCACTGATTATGCACCACTTGGATACCTAGCTCCGGGGTTGGTACCGCCATGGATACAGCACACGGAAGAATAGAAGGATACAAGTCCACCGATTTTGGCAGATGCACGCACCCATGAAAGCCCCACTGCAGGCAAGGCACAGCGCATCAGAGGACATTCCCATCACCCTGGAAAGTTTCCCTGTGCTCCCATGCAGCCCACCCCCCACCCCACTGCACACAGCTCTGATCTGCTGTCTGTCCTTACAGAATGCTCCGCGTTTTCTAGAATTTCACATAAATGGAATCATGGTGCGTGTGGCCTCTGGCCTACGGCTCCTCTCCATGTGCTTCTGAGGCTCTTCTGTGTCCTTGTGTGGGCCGGTCCGCCCCTTTTCACCAGCGAGCAGCATGCCACCCATCGTGGGGATGTGTCACAGCTTGTTATTCATCCAGTCCTGCCCTCTTCCAACCACACTTTGCAAACCCACTGAATCACAGAGCCCTGGGGCCTCTGGGCATGCGTAGAGGGACCGGGCAGGCCATCTGCAGCCAACCCCGCCCTGGCACCACTGGTATTCACTGCCCATGCAGCAGCTGCCCCAGCCCTGCTCACATACCTCCAGTGACGGAGAACTCATTACCTTAGGAGACAGTCTCTTTCATCCTTGGGCAGCCGGGCCTGTTAGAAAACCCTTCCTCATTTCAGCCCAAATCCGCCTTCCTAGCTTGTCCCCACAGAGGTCTTAGTCCTTGTCCCGGGGTCACTCGGGTTAGTCGGCTCCCTCCTCCCTACCCCGGGCTCTAGGATTTGGCAGGCCCGACCTCCACCCAGCCACGTGCTGACCAATGTTTACCTTATGCCTCTGGTCCAGTGATTTTTGCTGAGGTTTAATATTCCATGGTATGGATGTATCTAATGTATTTATCTAATCTCCTGCTAACAGATGTGTAGGAGGCTTGCCATCTTTGCTTTGCAAACAGGTCTAGAACATTTGTGGCCTCCTGGCGCTGGTGCGTGAGGTTTCTCCAGCAGGAAGAGGGCAGAGCCGTGGGCACATGCGTCTTTGACCTCCACAGAGAAGTCACTCTTCAGGTCCTCCTTGTCCACACCCTGCCTCACGCTTGGCCTCGTAAGGCTTTCTGACTTTTGCCAATCTTGTGGGTGTCAACCGGCATCTCGTTGAGGGTGTAATTGCCATGAACTTATTTCTGCGGATGGTGAGAATCTCTGCAAGTAGTTATTAGGAATTTGGGTTTTCTGGTCCATACATTGTCCTCCCCTACCTCTTGTCCATTTCTCTGTCCTCGTATTTATTTGGAGAAGGTCTTTGTGCGTTCTCACTCCCGACCTTAGCTTGCTGCGTGCATTGCCGACATTTCCGCCAGTCTTCGGGAAGCCTTCTGGTCAGCTGCGGCTTTCCATAAGCAGAACTTCTATCTGAATGTCGCCCGGTTTCTTCTCTCCTGAGCTGTGCTGTGGGAGGGAGTGTGGGTCACAAAGCAGTCCTCCTGGCTCCCAAGTTCACCCAGACAGATGTTCGTCTCCATCTTCTCCTACAGCTTTAAAAGTTTTGCTTTTGATGTTTGGCTTTTCACACATTTAGGGTGGGCTTGGGAGTGTGTGGAGCCTTGGACTCCAGTTTTGTGAGGCGTGGGTTCAGCGGAGTCCTCTCCGTGACCCAGGGTTCCCACACCGTTCATTGGGGAGCTCTGCCTGCCCCTCCCCGCCCCCGCCCCACCCCTGTGCTGTCCCCATCTGTCGCATGGCCAGGGTCTCCATGTGTGAGTTCGTTCCTAGCTTCTCTGTCTGTCAGTCCATCCGTCCACACTTGAGCCAGCATAATACTGCCTTAATTTCTGAAATCCATGTCCGATTTTTATGCCCGGCAGGGCCCTTGCTCCTCCCTTGGACTTTTTCACGAATGTTTGTTTTTGCTGACCATTTGCTTTTCCATATAAATTTTAGAATAAACTTGTCAAGTTCCAAGAAAAACGATGCCAGGATTCCAATTAGAATTCTGTTCAATTTATGGGAGAGTTTGGGGAGCACTGACGTCTTTGTAAAGTTCGTCTTCCTGCCCGTTAATGTGCTTCATTTTTTCTTTATGTCTTTCAGTAGAGTTTTATCATTCCCTCCGACGTAGGCCAGGCACATCTTTTCATAAGGTTTATTCCCTGATACTGAATTAATTCAGTATCATCGCAACTAACACTTTTCAAAATTGCATTTTCTGTTTGTGGCTTACAAGTAGGAAAAAATGTCGTTTTGTATATTGCACTTATTTATCCACATGGCAACCTGGGTGGAAATTCCTGTTATACGTTATATAGAGATTTTGCCACTGGCAAGTCCACGGCTATCTTTGTAGATAGTCTTATCATATGTAGGAAAGTACAGTTGTATCTCTCCCTTCCCAATTTTTAAACTATTACTTCCTTGGATTGTTTGGGGCCTTTACTGCTGCATTAAGTAGGCTCAGTGATGGTGGGCATCTTGGTCTTACTTCTGACTTTAAAAAGAGTGTTTCCACCTTTCACCATCAGACTCAATTCAGTCTCTGGCAGAGAACATCCCTGCTATTCTTAGTAACAACTATTTTGCTTTGTTTCTGTCTTAGGTATTTAATTTGATTGAATGCTTTTCTTCCCTGTATCTAGGGAGATGTCATGAATAACATTAACACATTTTCTGACGTTCAATGGCCCGAGCATTCCTGCAGAAACCGGACTTGGTCACTGCAGGGAATGCTGCTGGCTGTCCCTCCGTGGCCATTCTCCACTTCCTCTTTGAATAACCGAGCTCCAAGCCCTGCAGCCAGCCCCCCCCCACCAGCTGAAGACCACGTTTCTCAGTCTCCCTTGCAGCAAGGTGCGGTCCTGTGACTAAGTCTCTCGGGGATCGGGGGCGGGGTGGAAAGGATGCACACAACAACTTTTGAGTCAGCACCTCCTTGAAGGTGAAACCTTGTCCTGTGTACCTTTTGTCCCACCCCTCCGCTGGGGAGGAAACAGAAGTCCAGGTGGGATCCTGGGTGTGTGGGGGATGCGAGGTCAGGGCCACGCCCCTCCAGGCAGGAGAGCAGAATGCACTTTGTCTTCCCAAAGCCCCTGTGTTATGGGGTCTCTCTGTTGTAACAGCTTCGATGCAGTCATGTGATTGTCCTTGATGGACTGCTGGCTTCGGCTCGCCAGAATGGGGCAGAGTGTCCCCTGCGCACCAGTGAAAACGGCCGGTGATTTTCCTTTCTCATCTGTCCTTGTCTTTTCTGTGCGAGTGGGGGAAGGGTGCCAAGGTGGCACCAGTTTCATAAAAGGAGTTGGCAACATTTGAAAAGCCCTCGGGGCCTGGTTTTGAAATCATGACGGAAGGGGAAAAGGTACATTTTAAACCACTAATTCCATTTCTTTAAAGGCTATAGGCCATTTGGAATTTCTGTTCCTTCTTCATCATCCTTCATGTATTTTCCTAGAAGTACTTTATACACTTTTATATGTTGCTTGGGGTTTTTAATTCGTACATCTTTTTAGTCTCTCCTTTTCGATTTCTGTTATATTCCTTCTTTTTATTTTATATTAATCATTTTTGTTCCTCATTTTTGTTTTTAACTGCTCCCAAAATTTGTTAATTATATTAACCTTTTCAAGGAACCGACTTCGGGCCTTTTTAATACTTTCTACTATGCAATTTTATTCCATTTATTTAAAATCTGTTCTTACATTCATCATTTCCTTTTCTTCAGGTTTCTTCTGTTGTTCTTACTTTACTTCTTGGTTGTGAGTCTTAGTTCATGAATTTTCAATCTCATTTTGTTCCTAATCCAAGCTCTTATGGTTATAAATTGTCCTCAAATACTACCTTAGCTGCAGCCAAGTTTTTAAAAATTGTGGTAAAATGTACATGATGAAATTAACCCAAATTAACCTTGACATATAATATTTTATGGCTTAGCTCTAAGTATTTTAGATTTTCATTATAATTTTCTTTTTGATCAATGAGTTCTTTGAAAGTGTGTTATTCCTTTTGAAATGTGGGGAAATGGGATTGCTGTCTTTTTGCTATTTATTTTTAAAAGTATTACAGTCAGAGAACTTCGCCTGATTCTTTTAACTTTGTTGAGATTCGCTTTACGTGGGACCTCGTAGCGGGCTTATTGTTCACCAACACGGAGCTGTTCAGTGTGGCGGAAGTGTCCAGGCACCCGAAGATGGTGGCTGTGCTGCCAGATCTTTTCTGTCGTCGCAAATTGCCTCCATTTGTCTCGCTTGATCCATCGGCTACTGAAAAAATTTACGAACTCTCCCACCAAGGTGGAGAATTTGTCCACTCTCCTTAGCATTGGGTCACTTTTTATTTTTGCTTCATAAATCTTTATGCTCTGTCATCAAACGCATACAACTTTAGAATTATTATATCTTCCTAAAACTTTTACCCTTCTATTAAAATAGCAGCCGCATTTTTGAAGTCTTTGCTACAGTCTAAGATCTGGCACAATGAGGACATTTAGTAAATTGTTATAGAAATAAGAGCTTTGGGGGGGTGCCTTCAGGGTCTCTGGCTGGCCCCCAAAGGCCGTGGGTGGAGGTCTGCCCCTGTGGGTGGAAGTCCACTCTGCCTCCGGTCAGTCCCATGCTCCGCATCACAATCAGGAAAGGTCGGGCAGGGTCCTCCCAGGGTGACTGAGCTCTGGGCTCAGATTCCTGGGGGGCTGACAGACACAGGCACTGGTGATTGTTTCCAACCTGGCCCCCACCCCTTAGGTTGCTCACCTCTCTCCCTCCAGCTGGGGGAGGCGCACTCAAACCCAAAGTCTCCCTGGGGCAGAGTCAGGGCAGGGGTGCCCCAGGAGGGGATTGTGTCCTAGGGAAACCCATGGAGCCCTGGGTACAGAGTGCTGGGATTTCCTTGTCTCCCTGGGGGCTTTCCTCCTGCCCCTGGGGCAGGTTCTGTGCCCCAGACACACCCAGAGACCGAACACAGGCAGGTTCCTATTGCCCCACTTTCAGACCCCAGGCTCTCCCCACCAGGGTCCCCAAGGGCCGCCCTCCATGAGGGTCCCTGGGCAGGCACACCCCCCCTCCTCTCCGAGGTCCCCCTCTCCCCAGGACGCTGTCTTGCCTTTCTCTTCACCCCTTCAGTGACCACCTCAGCCCCTTGAGGCTCCTATCCCTGTCCCTAGGCCAGCTGGAAACGCCTCCCACCCCAGCCTGGGGCACCCACTGGCCCCGTGAGCTCAGCAGCCTTCCCCACCCCCTCCCCCAACAAGCATCCCTCTCCCCCAAACTGGGACCTGGACAGCAAACATTTTTCTAAGTTTCTTTGGTATATTTTAATATTTTCAGATTACCTTTGAATGAGCAATATATTCACATTACCCAGAATTCAAGACATACAGAAAAGCCTATCACAGGGAGTCGACCTTCCAGCCCAGCTGCCAGCTCCCCACCCCCTTTGGGGGGCCACCTCCTTGGCCAGTGGCTCGTGGGTACTTCCAGAGACACCCCAACAGGCAGAAAGCCCTCTTTGTTCACTTGCTTTCTTCCCAGAGAGGAAGCACAGCGGCCTGGTGTGCCGACCCGCACACTGCTGACCCGACCCCTGCGCTGCTTACCTCGGGGAAGGGGGGGGGGTTGTTCTGGGCTGATTCACAAAGAACTTCATCCTTTGTTGCCCTGGAGTGGAATTCTATTGTTTGGGCCTCTGAGAGTTCACCTGATTCATTCCTGGGAAAGAAAAGGTTAGGGTCCCCTGACCTTTGGCTCCTCCACCGCAGCATCCATGGGAGATGGGGAACACACCCTGTTCTGCAGAAGGGCGGGCATCCGAAGGCTGCCTCCCTCCAGCAGGGTCTTGGGTGACAGAATGTGTCATTTGTGCCAAATGCCCTCCTCGGGGACCGTGCCCCCTCACCCTTCCACCAGCAATGCATGAAACCTCAGCTCCTCTACCTTCTCACCCTGTTACCTTTGAGATAACTTTCTTATTTTTGATCCTCCAGCAGCCAAAAAAAAAAAAAAAAAGAGGAAAAAAAAAGGTATGGCCATGGAGACTTAATTTGCATTTCTTTTTGATGCGAGTGAGCATTTTTTCAGAGGCTCAAAAGCCATCTGTATTTCCCTTTCCCAGGAACTGTGATTTCATACCCATCGCCCATTTTCTTACTTGGTGCTGGTGTTTTTCACCGATTTCCATATCAGGCAAATTAGCTCATTGTGTCCCCCCCCCCCACGTTATAACTGTGTTCCCCAGGACAGCACTGGCTCCCCTAACAGCGCCCGGAGCCCTGCAATGCTCTCCCCATGCACATCACTTCCTTCGTCAGCCTCTTCTATGGCCTCTAGGTCTCTGTGGTCCTTAGGCCTCCACCTCACCGCAAGGGCATTTTTGAGGCGTCCTGCTACGTGTCTCCTTGCAGTGTCATGGTTTAACCGTTTTTTTCTGTCCGGGTATTTGAGACTGCTCATCTTACTCCCTTGCATAAGATGAGGCACGAATCCGATTTCATTTTTTTCCAGGTGGCTGCCCAGCGTCCAACTGTATTCATCCTAACAATGCATTTTCTTCCCCCGACTGAGAAGCTGCCTTCATCTCTTACTAAATTTGCACACGTCTTGGACGTTATTCCCAGGCTGGGCAGCATTCCCAGGCCTTTCTCTCCTCCAGCCGCCATCCAGACACCTTCAGGGCCCTGCGGTTTCTCCCTCCTATTCTTTCTCAGGTTTGTCATTTTCTGCCTCGCAGCTTTGGCTCAGAGCCCAGTGTCTCTCCCCAGGGATGGACAGATGCGGAGGTGTCGGTGCTGGGGGAGGAGGGAGGGCTGCGAGCCTTCCCAAATGTCAATGGGGTCCCGGTTTCCCTCCAAGGAGGCCCTCATTCAGGAAGAAGGCTCCGCACACTTGTCCCTGTCCACCCTCCCCACTCCCTCTCTTGCTCCCCTCTGTCACTGCCAGGCCAGAGCCCTGGAAGGTCTTCAAATGCCACCTTTGATGTGCCCTTGCGCCTGTCATTTCCCCCACGCAGAAGTCTCAGTCCTCCCTGTCCTTGCCCAACCACATCCTGTTTCTTCTCCAAGACCCCTTAGCCGGGCCCCTGTCCTTATTATGGAGGGGCGGGAGCAGAGACCCCACCCCCAGCCTGCTCCTCTGCCTCAGTGTGAACAGGAACCGCACAGAACTAGCCAGACAGAGGTGAGAGGCCTCTGGGCATCATCTCCACTCTGTCCAGGGCACCCTCACCTCCTCCAGTGGATGAGCCTTGGGCTTTGACCCTCAACGTCCATCCCCTCCTCCATGGACCCACCCACCTGCCCTCGGCCATTTAACTCCTTCGCTCCTGCCTTTCTCCTTGAGCGCTGGGCATGGGTGTCAGTCCTCTGGCTCTGCCCATTCTGACATTGGATGGGCAGTGGCTTCTGATGCTCTTGGCCCAGAGCATGGGGAGGATGGCCGCCTGCCTTCCCTGTCAGGCTGATGGCTCATCATTTAACTCCTATTTAAGAAGCTCATCCTGGGCGCCAGGTCCCAGGGAAATGACAGCTGGCCAAGTGAAGCCCTTGGCCCCAGAGAGCTCACATCCCGACAGGAACACAGACAATAAACAAAATAATGACTAGAAGGGTGATACAGGTGGTGAAAAGTGCCACAGAGAAATAGCAAAGGAAGCTGCGGAGGAGAAAAGGGAGAAGGGAAGAAGCAAACCAGACCGAGCTCTGCAAAGATCAGGGGAGAACACCACAGGGGAAGGACCTGCCAAGGGCTATGGTGGGGAGGAGCCTGGAGTGTTTTCAGGAGCATCAAGAAGGCCCGTGGGACTTGAACAAAGAGCGCAAGGCAGAGTGGCTGGGGTGCCTGGAGACTCTAGTAAGGACTTGGGGTTCCTTCTGTGATCAGGAACCCAGGAGAGCCAGATCTAGAGGGCGCCCTCTGGTGGCCATATGGGGGATACACCATACTGGGACAAGGGCAGAAACGAGATTGCTGTCGCTGAAGTATCCAGGTTTGACCAAGGCGGTGACAGTGGAGGGTGTGAGAAGTCACCAGACCCAAGATGTGTATTGTCGAGTCTGTGGGGTCTGATAGAGACAAAGATGGTGCCGGTTTCATTCTTAGCAACTCGGCAGATGGAAGTTCCATTTAATCAGGAAGAGAGAGACTATGGGAGGAGAGGGTTTGCAGGGTCAGGGATTGAAACTTCCACTCTGGACATTTCAGCTGATGGACATGGGGAGGTCGGGTGTGAGGCTGGATGATAAGTGCGAGAGGAAGGACCCAGGGTGGAGACACGCGTGGAGTTGTCTGGGTGTAGATAGTATGTAAAGCAACAGGGGGTCACCCAGGAAGGATGAAGTCTTTTCTTTTTAGATTTTACTTATCTATTTTTAGCGAAGGGAAGGGAGGGAGAAAAAAAGTGAGAGAAACATGAATGGGTGGTTGTCTCTCTTGCACCCCCTACTGGGGACCCGGCCCTCAGCCCAGGCTTTTGCTCTGACTCGGAATCGAACCAGTGACCCTTTGGTTCACAAGTCGGCACTCAGTCCACTGAGCCACACCAGCCAGGGCTGGGCCATGTTCTTAGAGGGTGCCTGTAGAGATGGAACTCCAGAACTGATGGGCCACTCACGACAGGCAGGACCGAGCCTGGGTCCCTGTGGCCTCCAGCGGGCTGCCTCCCTCTCTGCCCTGAGGGAATGAGCAGCACTCCCACTGATGGCCCCACTGTACCAGCTGGGAGGAACTGGGAGGGTGCAGAGGGTGGGAAAACCCCTTCCTACTGCGTATCTGGGGGCACATCTCTTCCCCCTCCAGGATTTCCCTGACCTTGCCTTCAGCCCCACCCCAGCTTCCTTGCACTTGCTTTGGCTGCATGCTCAGGCCCCCGCCCTTCCCTGCCTCCCTCTGCAGCTCAATCTCAGATCACTCTTTCTGCACAAGCGGCCCAAAGCCCCCTTAATCCTTCATGGGGACCTACACCTCCAGACCTGCCCCATCTACCCTTCTAGCTCCACCTTCCGTTTAGCAAGGCAGCTGTTCTCAGCCATTCTTTTGCCGACACCTAGAGGGCGCTGTTTCACACACCCTTTCCCCCCGCAGACATTCCGTCGTGGCACCGCCAGCCCTGTCCTTCAGGAGATGGCCTCAGCTTCCACTCCACCCAAACCTGTCCAGAGATGGCCCAGGTCTTCCTCCAGCTCCCTTCCTTCCCTCTCATGGGCGCGGGGCGGGGCGGGGCGCAGGCAGCAGGAGTGACATGAGTGATGCACTGGGCTGTGACTGGCCAGCTGCAGGCGCTTCAGTAGTGTCAGGGCTGCAGTTGGCGAGGGGCTGGCTTTGCCCTTTCCCCCTTCTGTCCCGCTCCCTTTCTCCAGCACTTTCTCTGCTTTCTCAGGTATTGGCTTTTTCACACTGACTCCTTCCCACGGCAAGTCTCTCCCATCTCAGAAAGAAACCGTGCTCGCTTGGTCTCTGCTCAACGCCCAGGGCCCGCACCCATCCTGCCCTCCCTGCCCCACCGCCCTGGATACCCCTCACCTGCTGCAGTCTGGTTTCCTTCGTGGCAAAACCAGCGCCAGACTTGAACACACCAAGATGTGGGTCCAGAGACTCAGACCAAAAAGGTCTGGGGACCAGGGACTCCGGAGAGCCAGGGACATGCGGGAGCTAGATCCACATATTCTAGGCCTCGGCCCCTTCCGTGGACTAGGCCATGTTCTCAGAGGGCACCCACTGGGCTCCATAACTCATGGCCCCTCACCACCCCTCACCACCTCACCCCTTCCTCCAAGGCCACCTGTGACTTCTGGACTCCTGAGTCCCAGGGCCACATCTCAATCCTGTGTCAGGCATGTTCCAGCGCAGGAACTGACAACCGCTCTGGGAATCTTAAGCAGGAAAGGATTTGACATAGAGGATCGGGCGCTCACCAAACCCTAGGACATGCGCGCTGAGTGGTGGGGTCCCCAGGACACCGCAGAACCGCCGGAGGGGAGCTGCTGCCAAGGCCACAGGCAGGACAGTGAAGAGCCAGCGGCCGCCCCTGGAGGCCCCACTGCGGCTGCTGCCTGGGCTCAGGAAGCTAGTTCCCCCACCCCACCGCCCCGCTCCTGTCTCTCACCCCTTAGGACGCAGGTGACTGGACACTGCGGCATAGAGTCCAGCCACTGCCTCCTCGATCCCCACACCGGCCTAGAGAGGCAGGAAGATGGCCACCTCCCAGACTTGTTGGAGGAAGCACAGCAGAGGGAGGGAGGGTGGAAGGTGAGTGAGCTGCCCCGGCTCCATCACAGGCCCGTTCTCCCAGCCCCTGCCCATCGCTCACCCTGGGGCCACGTCCCCCGCTTCTTAGTACTTTTTAAACACTCCCCAGCACCTGGCTCTGTGTCAGTGGACTCCACTCCACTGCAGGTGAGAGAAACCCAGCCACAGGGGCCTGAACACACAGGAGCCATTGCCTCGTCCGGCCAGGTGTCCGGAAGAGGCAGCCCAGGCCAGACCTCACTGCACCCTGAGGAGAGGCAGCGACCCAGCAAGGTGAACATGCTGGCCTTGGGCTCTGTCTCCTTGGGTGTCACACCCTGTCATTCTGAGACCCTGGGACCCCAGACAAGACATTCGACTCTCTGGGCCTTTGTTCCCCATGTGTATATCACTAAATGTGTGGCGGTTAGAGAGCAATAGATATGTATTAGAAAGCAATAAATATTTTTAAACAATATATTTAAGTATTATGTAGATAAATGTAACTGTCACACTGTATCAAATGGAAAGTGTGGGTACTGAATGGATGTCACAGGTGGCCTAGGAGGGGCAGCCGGGACACAAACTTGGGCCATCTAAAAGCAGAATGCAAGTTCTGAACACTATGGGCAGATGGACAGATAGGCAGTGGACAGAGGGACAGAAGCATGGATGGAAGAAGCTGGAGGGAGGCTGGGCGGGTGGACCCACTGGATGGAGACAGGAGGATGCCAGGAGAGGCGTTCCCTGACTCCCCACTGACTCCCCAAAACAGGCTGTGCCTCAGGTGCAGAATCTAAGGGGAAGCTAAAAATTAGCTAATGAAGACAAGTTATACTTTATGCGATATCTTTATAAATAAAAATTGATGCAAAAAATTATGCTGAAAAAATCAAAATAAATACATATGCAAATAAATAAAGTTATTTCTTTACATTTAAGTATAGATTAAATCTTATCCTGCACTTGCCTATCCTCATCCACCTCACCCTGGTCCAGGCCCTACCTACCACCCCAGCACCTCCTACCTGTGCCAACCCGGTGCCCCCGGCCCTCTTCCTCACCCCTCCACCCCCAACCTGAGGCCAGCAATGGAGAGTCAGGAAGGCTCCATGGAGGACAAAGAAGACAGGGCCACCACGCTCTTCCCAGCACCTGGCCCTAGCCCCCGATACAGTCCCTGTCTGCAGATTCCTGGGTGTCTGGGTGAAGGACCCTGTGAGGTTCCCTGCGCACACAGAGCCCAAGAGGTGGCTTCTCTGAGTGGCATCCTTGAGGCCACCACAGGGGGGAGCCCGTGGGCTGGATTTTGGTCTCAGTAAAGAGAAATGGAGGTGAGGGAAGAGGCCAGAACCCCTGGGCTGCCCTGTGTGGCCAGGACTGAGACTTGGAACTCCGCCCCCTCAGGTGTCCTGAGCCTCGACCACAGTCGTGGCCGAGCTCTGTGCCAGCTGCCTTAAGTGGCCTCTGTCAGGAAATCCCTCACACATCCCCTCTGGGAGGGGCCCTCATGATCCTGTTTTTGCAGAAAAGGAAACCAAGGTCCAGTGGGGAGAGTCCCTTTGGGCGGCAGCTGGCGGTGAGGGGAAGGGCCTCTCTGACCGCCTGCACTAGCACCCAGTGGGTGCCCCACGCCCCTGCCCACTCTCCACAGCTCCAGGGCCTGGCAGAGAACATTCTGAGCAGTCCAGGAATAAATGAGCCAACTGTCCCCTTTCACAGAGTCGAAGACCGAGGCCCAGAATGGCTGAGTACTTCAGCTCCCATCAGACAGCTGGGAGGGCAAAGGCAGTGGGGAAGCCTGCGTCTGCCCCAGCTCCAGCCCCAGCTCTCTGTGCCCTCCTCCCACCCAGCACAGCCCCCACCTGTGGCCTGGTCTGCAGATCAGTGGGGCCCAGCTAGGGACTCCAGCATGGAGGAGTCAGGAGTCCTCTGTCCCTCCACCTTGGTGCTGACTTTGGGCAAGTCGCACCGACCTGTGCTTGGGGTCAGGTGGAGGACCAGCTCACTGACAGCCTGGTCTGGGAAGAACGTGCTGAATGGCTGTTTCAGGACAAGAAGAGGAAGCAGAGTAAGCGAGGAGACTGAGAGGTAGTCAGGAGGTTGGAGAGGATCAGAGAGTGTGAGTGAGCATCCCAGGGCACACAGCGGGCTGGTGGCCAAAACTTTAAGTCTGGTCTCCCCTAACCACTACACTCATATTTTGCCTGAGACCTTCCTTCCTTCCCTCCTGCCTTCCATCCTTTTTTTTTATTTTTAGAATTTGCGTCTCCCAGACCATCGCATGCACACACCGAACGCTAGATATGAAGGTGGAAAATCAAGACCAAGGAGAAAAGAAATTAAGTATGCCAAATGATGGGTTGCAATAGTTGAGTTTCAAATTTGCCTGAGTTTCCTGGCAGTTGGAGTGAAAAGGGAAATGGGACAGTTATTCAGTTCTCTCTACTAGAAAACGGGAAATATGGCAGTGCCCTGCGAGTTAGGCTCTCCCGACACCACCCTAAAAGAGAGCTCCCGGGTGCTTCTGATGGAAGGGGGGCTGAGTGACTTTATGCCTCCAACAGCGAACAGATGTAGTTCCCTTACTTCTCATAGTAACTTGTCTGCTAAAGGCTGACCCCAGAGCTCGGAAGCCCAGAGGGTATTGCGACATTTTCACAGACAGAAGTAGGTCACCAGCATCCGAGAGCACATTGAAACTAATGACTTCAGGCCCCACCTCCAGAGAACGGTCTCGGGAGCCGGAGGTCTGATGGTTGGGCTCGTAATGGTCACACTGGGCCACACGGGTGCATGGCCGGGGTTGGGGTCTCCTACCTGAGATCGGCGGTCCTAAATTGCAGGAAAACAGCCAACAAGGCAAGTCCCTCCTGATCACCAGGCCCTGGGGCACTCAGGCAGGCAGTGCATGGCCTGACGAGGGACCAGTGACCCTCTCTGGGCCACACTCCTTGCTACTACACTCTCTGATCATCTCAGGCTGGTGGCACACGGCAGAGTGTCTCCTGTGACAGGACCTGAGCCCGGAGGGTGCTGCCTCGGCTCATGGTGGGGGCCCTGGGGTTCAAAGCCAGGGCGCCCCATCAGGGCCCAGCGAGTTCACGGGCTGACCCAGAGAAGAGGCCCTTGCTCCCAGCTGTGACACACATCAGCCCATTTCAAAACACAGCCTGAGCCTCATGGGTGACAGAGTGACACTCACTCCTTCAAGAAGCATGTATTGAGCACCAACTGTGTGCCAAGTCTCTTCCAGGTACCTGGATGCCACAAGGACCCATGCCAACCACCCACTGTATTTAAGTATGCATTAACCGTGTTTCCCTGTTTTCTGTGTTCTCGGTGCTCAAGCACCTGGAGCCTCACTGCCCTTGAGCAACGGCTCCTCTGAGGGGGAGCTTCTTTCTAGAGGTGATCAATGGCCTGCCAACATGCCAATCATCGCAAACCAACCAATCCTGAGTCCATACGTCCAACTTGCCTCCTCTGCCTGGCTTCCCACCCTAGGAGGCAATGTCCCTTGGCCCTAAAGACCCCAGGGCCACACACAAGGCAATTGGAGACAGCGCTGCAGCCCAAAGCCCCCCCCCCCGCCCCCGCATGGTTCCAAAGAGCCACTCCCACGCCTGCTCTGCTGTACACCCAAACGCGCCTCTTTCTTCCCGGAAAACCACAGAAAAGACTCTTGTCCAAGCTCTCCCCGCCACTCTCATCCCTGCTGGCCGTCCCCGGTCTTCCCTCGGCCTGCGTAGGCTGCCGCACCCCCATTCTCTGGGGACTGTGAATGACACTCTTTTTGGCTACAATGATCTGTTCTATTGGCCCCTCAATGCCTGAATAAAATGACCCAGGGGACATTTTCAAATACCCAGCCCTGTCCTCTTGGTCCACAGAAACGGTTCCGACCAATTGACTTTCAAAACAGGGGGTCCCAGAGAGCCCAGCATGGCCCGGGGGTCAGGGCGGTCCTAGATGATGGGGCAACGCCAGTGCGCAGAGCTGGGTGACCTCACCTTCCTGAGTGCCACCCGGCCCATGAGCTCGGACGCAGAGACTGAGGAGATGGGAGCAAGAGGACAGAAATGGGGAGGGGATCCGAGAAAAGGTGGGAAAGGCCACTTTGTTCAGGCTCTGTAATTGCACAAATGAGATTCCACGGGCGCCCGAACCTCACACGAGTTTGAACACTGAAGTATCAGATGTCAGTCCTTTGAAGGACTGCCAAAACTCTGGAGGGGTGGCCTCCTGGGTGACTGGGGCTGATGTCACAGAAGGATGACTCATCCCTAACCACCAGAATGCAAAAGTCGAGGCCGGGCTCCAGACCAGAGTCCCTGCCTGCTGGCAGCACCTGGGAGCACCCCGGGGGGCAGCCCCCCACCCCCAGCCTCAGTTTCCTGCTCTCTGAAGTGGGGAACAGAGCTGCCCTCAGGCCTTTCCCCTGACAGCCCGCCCCAGGCCCTCCTCCCCTCCTGCCAGGGACCCTCACCAGTCACACATGCCATGGGTCTTCGATGCTTTAACTCCAGCGGCTCCCTGCATTAAAACACCCTCCTCAGACCTCCCTCTCTGCTCCAGCTTCTGGTTCTCAGTGCCTCTTCCTCTTTGTTGCCTCCACTCCCTCAGCTCCCCGCACCACCACCACCTGGGGCCCAGCCTGACCATTTCCCAGCCCAACAGCCCATTTGCTAACACATTGGATGCTCAGAGACCTTCACCTCCCCCCCTCACAGTGGACACTGCTGATCACTTTTTGGAGGGGGCCTCATCTTGGGGTCTCTGACCACACTTGGGTTTCCTCACACCTGGGCTGCCCCCTATTGGTCCCTGTGGTGGCATCTCCCTTCAGGGCCCCACAGACTGCGCCTTGGTTCCTGCCAGCAGCCCCTCCATCCTACCTTCCTGGCTGGAGGAGCCTGCCTCCGACCCAGACAATGCAAACTCCAGGTGCGCAGTTTCCCAGAATCCTTTGCATGCAGGCGTGAGCAAGGAACTTGGACAAAGGAGGTACACTGAGCCCTCGTGGGCCCTCATGGGTCAAGTAGGTATGAGACCCCTGGAACTGCACAGACACCTGGTGACCATGAGGGAGGTGTGACAGAGCGAGACGTGTCCTCTGGCTTGTCTCAGACCTCAGCCCTGTCGCATCCCATGCCCCAGCCACCTGGCCCCTCCAGGCACCGGTTTCCACTGAGCTCAGAAGATGGGTGGAGCCTGGGGCCGCCTCCATCCTGCACGTGATATGCACACGTGCACTGGATGGGCAAGTGTGTGTTTCTGTCCCCAGCAGAAACTACTGGGTTAGAAAAGGGAAGTGGGAGTCAGGGAGCAGCCGGGTGGAGGGTGAGGCTCAGGAAGAAGAGGAGGGGGAAAGGCCAGGGAGACCCTAGACAGAACCAGACTCGGCCTGCCCCAGACCCACCCTCATTCCACCTTGTGGAGAGCAGGCCTCCACTAAGATAGCGTCAGTCCTGTCAACTAGGAAGCCATGTTTAGAGCGTGTGCAGTAGAGCGATGACTCAGAGGGATGGTGCAACCCCTCGAGCATGTGCAGTACAGCGTGGCAGACAGCCTGTGCTTACCTGGAGGATAACACCACTTGCTCAGAGGATGTGCTACTGAGCGACCATCAACATGTGCTTATCGAGGGGGCACAAAACAACATGTATTGATACTGATCAAAGGCTGGTGCAATATTGCATCACACAAGACTGTGAAAGCAAAAGCCTTCCAACAGACAGCCGAGACAGGGGAGGGGAGCTGAGATGACCGAGGGCCGCTCCGACGACGCTCCGATCGACCCTGCTCTTGCAGACTGCCCTGCAAGACGAGCCCAGCTGCCTCCCAGACCCAGCCCTGCTCTGGACTCTTGGGACTCAGGTTTGTTTTCCCCCAGTTCTCTCGTGTGTTGTTAGTGCTGAGGTCTCTGAGTGATTATTATTGTATTGGGTTATGATAGATTTGGATTGAACCTGCATTAACAAAAACTGAGTGAATAGAATAGTCCCCTGCGTTGGCTCACTGTTATTTCTCGGTGCCGCTGTTGCCTGTAGGGCTTGTGGCCGTATAGTTGGCCCCGTGCCCCTAGCCCATGACGAGGGCTGGAGGCTGGTTGAGCAGAAAGACTGGAGCACAGACACTCTTGTGGTTCAAGTATTGCTCACGGCACATCTCAACCCAAGTCTTTGCTCATGCTGTTTCTCGAGCGTGGAACACCCTCCCCCTCCCCTTCTGCAAAGCACAAACTCCTGCTGGAACTTCCATAGGATTATTTCCTTCCCAGTACAAATATCCAAGACCCCAGACAGGTTGTCCACTCCGTGAAGCCCCGGCTGCATGCATTGAGAACCCCTCTCACCCAGACTTATCACTGAGTGCTGTGAGTGGCTATTCAGTTTTCTGTCCCCAGAACCCTGCTCAGGACAAAGTTTGCACTCAGGAACTCCTGGCCGCCTACACAGAGTGAGGTGATGGCTCTCACCTGACACCTGCCTTCCGCTCGAAAGTCCACCATGCAAGGCCCACACCCAGAGACCACGCACATTCCCAGCACGGAAGCGCCAGGCTCCCGGGTGTCTGGGCTGGGCAGCGCACCCGCAATCTGCATGCTGGGCTATGGTATTCACCGGTTTGCCCATATTCCTCATCCACAGAGGAAAGAGGGAGGCATTCCTGTCTCCCTTTTGCAGGTAAGGGGAGACTCACAGCGTGAAGTCATGTGCCCCAGGCCGTACAGGTAGAGCTGGGGTTTGAGCCTAACTCCAGAGCCCCTCAGATGAGAGAGGAGTTTACCTGCATGAGTCACCTTTGTTGAGAGTGCAGCTTTGGCCCCACCCTGCTCAGCCCCTGCTCAGGGTCAAGGCTGGTGTCCATTGGCAGGGTGACACTGACTTCCGCCGCTGCCCCGAGCATAGCCATCTGGCTCTTATCCTCTCTACCAACCCCTCCACGTGCCCTCCTCCTGTTTTTTTGCAGCTCCTGCTGCCTCTGCTGTTGTGGATGTTGAATAAGACATTCAAATACATAGAAAGTACAAAGAAAGTTCAAGTCACCTTAAATCCCACGACCATGTCTGTTAACATTTCAGTAACCGTCCTTCCAGCCTGTGTTTACATCAGGGGCATCAGATGGGTAAACCAGGAGCCAGATCCACTCATTTTGTTGGCTTTTACCTTGTTCTTCAGCTCAGTATTTTGCAATTAAAAAAAACTAAGTGATTATTAATATCACATAAAAATTTATAGACTTACCTATTCTTGGAAAATAGAGCTCCCATGTCTTCCTGGCAACAGTCAAATAGAACTGATGACCAGCCACCCACTTCATATGGGACAGGCCACTTTCTTTTGCCACAGTCCCCACCATTCCCTACTGTATCCCCAAGTAGGTCTACTTTCCTCATTTACTCATCTGCCTGACCCCCACAAGAATTCAGGTTAACAACTCTTGCTGTAGGTAGGCATCTGCAATAGTTAACATTTACCATAAACCTGCTCTCTGCCTACCACCACTTAAACATGCTTGGCATGGGCCAACTGATTCAGTTCTCACGTAATGATATAAGGTGGGCACTATGATTATTTTTGTTTTACAGATGAGGAAACTGAGGCTCGGGGAGGTTAGGTCAATAGACTGAGAACAGGGTGAGAAAATGGCAATGTTGGGATTTGAACCCGAGCACTCTGGCTCCACAGTCAGCCTCTGACCCCACTGTTGTAGATGCATACACTCTACTACATGTGGAGAATAATTTTCTAGGGTCACCTATATAACAAAACAAAGACAAAAGCTTATCTCAGAATAGCATCTGTTGTTTTTATCTACCTGGTTTTCCCTCCTTTGAGGAACTGCCCATCTCCTGGGGGTCCTGGTGGGGCTGTCCATCCCCTCGCTTCCCTTCTGACTGGGCATGTGACCTAGGCCTGACCAATCATGGTCTTCCTCCCACACGGCTGCAGTGATTGGCCCAGAGACAGGGACATGAACCAGGCCTAGCCAGTCCATGTCTTTCCCTAAGAATTTTTTCTGACAGGCCCTCTTTCTGAAAGTCAAAGGTGATTTGATGTGAGCCTAGAGCTGTCTGTGGCCAGGCCGACTGCCCTATGGAGAAAACCCATCTAAAGCCAGAGAAAGAAACAACTAATACAGACTAAGAGAATGGGAGAGGGAGGTGGGGAAGGAAGGGAGGGAGGGAAAGAGAGGGAGACAGAGAATGCAAGGATATTTGAGCCTCTGGTGTTCATATCCCAAGGCCAATGCCATCCTTGCCTCTCCAGGAACTGAGCCAGTAAATTCCAGTTTAATCCTGACTGAGTTATGTTTACTAAAAACCAAAAGATGCCTGAATTCCGCATCATCATCACTCTCTTTACTGGCTCACACTGGCCGGCGGTCTGCATGCAGCAACATGTAGTAACCGTTTAGCCCCCGAGGAGTATTTGATTCTCAGTGACCCTGCGAGGAGCCTCCATGTGCTCACACCTTCCCACATGTGTGCAGTAACCTCATTAGGGGCAATTTCTACACGTGACCTTGAACACCAAGTGTGCTCCACTGCCCTTGACCCCCATCCCTGCCTTTGGCTTCCTGAAGTATGGGCCCTCACCGAGTCTGACTCCCTTCTGTCCCTCTGTGCTGCCGGCTCCCAGTGCGTCTGGCGGCCAAACCCGAAGGAGGAGTGACAGGTCTGGGGGCCCGGGCACGTCCGAAGAGCTCCTGGGACTCTGAAGCCCTGCCTGCTGCTCGGGACGCACAGGCCAGATGCAGGAATTCTCGGCGGCTCGGAGACCCGGGGACGCTCCATCTGGCAGACAGAGCCTGTCTCCAATTCTGAGTCATTAGGAAAAACGAGACATCAGAGAAAATTACGAAGGGGAAGGACTTCAGAGATTATTCATCCCAGACACGTGCCCAGCCCACCACCTGCCTGTCCTGCCCGGCTCAGCTGATTCAACCACGTGCCCTAGGCAAGCTGGAGTTTTGTCTCTCTTGTGCCAGTGCCAGGAACGCCACACAGCACATAGTAGGGCTTCAATAATCATCGACTGAGTGGATAAAGGATGGATGGATGGATGGATGGATGGATGGATGAGTGGATAGTGGGATGGGTACTCTAACTACGTGAACCCAAATGGATTCGAAGACAGAGTCTGCCCCTTACTCACTCTGAGTCCCCTCCCTCTCTAGGTCTAATGACCCTGTGTGTGAAATGAGGTCACTAAATTAGACCACCTCCAAGCTCCTCCAGCTCTACTGCCCTTGAGCCAGCTGTGTCTGGGTGAGGAATTCAGAGCCTTGGGATAAATAGAAAGCATCATTCAAATGGTTTTGCTGTGACCTGATTCAAGTGCTGGACCTTCCCTATCTGTCCCCAGGGGCGAGCAGGCCGTGAACCCCTTTGTGAACGTTTCCAGGGGCGCCTGCCCAGCTCAGCGTGGAAGTGAAGTCAGACAACACAGGCCTTCAGCCTGAGCTTTGCCTCTTCCTGGCTGTGTGACCTTGGGAAAGCAACTTAAACTCTCTGAGCTCGGTTCCCACATCTCTAACACAGGGACTACAATGCACTTTATCGGGCCATGGAAAGGGCGGGGTGAGATAGTGCACACGCACTTAGTGCAGCACCTGGCACGTAGTGGGAACTCTGTGAATGGCGATGGTGGTTGTCTGGGGGCCTCCCAGACCCCGCATCTGAGGAATACGCGTGTTGTCCTGTAGCCGGCTGTGAGCCTCCATCCAGTGAACCTGGACAAGGCAGAGCCCCCCTTTGGGAAGAAGGGCCGACTTCAGGCCAGGAAGAGCCTCAAAGAGATCCCTTTAAAGGGAGCCTTTCCCATCTTCATCCTTCTTCCTACCTGAAATTCAGGCACAATAACTGGAGACCAGGCAGCTACTTTGGACCATGAGGAGACCTTGAAAAAAGCAGGAAGTTAGAAGGAGCCTTGATCCCTGATTACCAGGCCTCTATTACCTACCTCTGGCTTCTTTATCTCAAGAGATCAATATACCTCTAAATTCTTTAAACCGTTATTTGGATTTTCTGTTCCATGTAAGCAAACCTATTTTATCTGTTCCCATTTTGTAGCTGACAGAACAAAACAAACCAAAAAAATCCACAGGTTCGGAGGGGAGAAATTCACACAACTCGCAAGGGCAAATCCAGGATTTGAACCCAGGTCTCTATAGCTCCTGTGCCACTCACTACCAAACCCTTTGCCACCCACGACGAGAGTGTCCCGCCCTTCTAGGACACCTGCTTGCAAGCCCCGAGACATGACAGGGCTGTAGCGGCTGGGGCAGGGGAGGCGTAATCACAGAAGGCTTTATAGAGGAGGCAGTATTTGGGGCGAGTCTTAGAGAATAAAACAGTAATAATAACTGAACCATTCAGCCAGCCCTTCAGACAAAAAGGGAGGTCTACCCCCTGGCCCTGGGCTGGGTGCAGTGTCAGGGGTCCCCAAGACCACCCCCAGGTTCAGTGACTCACCAGGGGGAGTCACATGACCCAGCACAGCCCTACCTGGAGCCATGACCAATCACAGTGGAAGGACACAGAGCGAAATCAAAAAAAGCACAAACAACAACAACAACAAAGCCTGAAGTGAAGGCCGAGGGAACCAGGCCCAAGCTGGGTCCCCTCCGGCAGAGTCCCACAGGAGACACCTCATGCCCCCAGCAACAAGCTGTGGAAACGCATCAGGGACCAGCCAGGGAGCTCGGCAGGGACTCGGTGCCCACAGTTTCTCCCAGGGGGCCAGCCACAGAGGCCTAGCACAGCCCCAAACCCCCGACTCCCAGAAGGAAAGCAGGTGCTCAATATAAACCACATTGTTTGGGCAGGCAGTGTAGACACAGTGGGCCTTCTTATTGGGGGGTGGCAGGAACACCGCCCCCCCTGCCAAAGCCCCACCACACACACACCCAGGTTCCCAGAGGCCAGCCCGGGGCTCAACTCGCAAGCAGCCTTTCGAAGGAGCGCAGGCTCGGACCCACTCTGCTAATGCCTTCCCGCACAGAAGGGACGCCTTCCACCCTATTTCTTTTTGAAGTGGCCTGGGAAATGTTTTTTTGTGCCTCAAGTCCAGATTTGTTGAGAAAAATGTAGTTTGCCATGAGATAATTTCAATGTTTCCTAGAAAATAACCTCAAGTTATGTAAGAGCCCGGGGAGCAGGCCTGTGCGAACGGCCCTCAGAGCACTGGACAGGCTTCTACTCCTGAGCTGGCCACTCACTCGAGTCCCAGCTCGGCCGAGTATGTCCCAGAAAGAAGCCTCGGCTTCCTCCCCAGTGAAATGAAAGCGCTGGATTTCATCTGTCTCAGTGGGCTTTCGCTGCACAATAAACCACCCCAAAAGTTGGTGGCTTAAAACAACCAACGTTTGTTATTTCTCACTGTTCCACGGAACGGTGACCTCAGCTGGGTTGCGCCGAGGTTCTTCTCCTAGCATCGCCCGAGCTCCCTCGCGAGGCGGTAACCTCAGGTGGCACTGAGGACACTCAGGCCTCCCCCCCACACTCGCCCCGCCCCGCCCCTCGTGCTGTCTCTCATCCTCCAGCAGGGCTAGCCCAGGCTGGTTCCCATGGAAACTGGGCAGGGGTCCAAGAGCAAGGGTGGGAGCTACCAAACTTCTTAAGACCTGGTCTCAAAAGCCCTGTGGCATCACATTCTGGTCCAGGGAAGACACTGCCCAGTCTAGGTTCAAGGGGAGAGGAACCAGCCCCCCCATCTGGATGTGAGGAATGGCAGGGTCTATGCAAAGGGGTGTGGGGACAGGGAGGGGTAGAGATGACAGCTAACTTTTCATGAGCCTCACCGTTATCGTTTTGTTCTTTCGTTTGGTTTTGTACACTCGAACACCCTTTACGTGCCCAGCATTTGACAGACACGGACGGATGGGGAAACAGACGAATAAACCAATATGCACCACAAAGTTATAAGGAAAGGACATTTATTTTATAGATATTTCTTTATCCCATATTTTTTCCTGCAACCTACCAGAGAAGGAACAAGCAATAAAATTGTGAATTTTAACCAGAGAAGAAAAGCAAAATCAAAAGGGGAAAGAAGACAGTGTTTACTGAGTACCCCCTGAGTCCCAGCACCTTACGCATATTCTCTCCTCCCGTCTTTTCTAAGACCCTTTTAGAGATAAGCAACCTGAGACTGCAGGTATATGGCTTGCCTGGGTTCACACGGGCCCAGTGGCAGAGCTGGAGGTCACACGGCTGGGTCACACATATGGACCTCAAAGTCCATATGCTGCAAGAGAACAGCTGTCCAGGAGCCCTAGATTTCACTGTGAGTTTCCTAGCAACCTAGGGGAAAAGGGAAACTGAACATATTGCCCAACTTGTCACGAGCGAGGAAAAAAACCAGGCATTTCACTGAGGGAAAGCAAAGCCCTCCCTGGCACTGAATCCGCTTTTCTTTCCTCAAGGTGGAATCTGGGGCTCAGCTTAGACGCCAAGTTGAGTGACCCCTCATTTTATCCGTGAGGAGGTTGCTGAGTGAATGCCCACTGTTTCCTGGAGAAGACTCTGTCTTTCAAAGTCTTCTTCTGTGTGTGTGTCTCACTTTCCCCTTACATCTCCGCCCCTCCTCTCTCTTTGTCTCTTTGGCTTCCACCCCTCCCTTGCTCACACCCAAAACTCAAAGAGAGCCTGCTACTCAAAACTCCAGTTTTGCTGTTGTTGTGAGGGGGTTGTTTTTTTTTTTTTAAGAACTGCAGCTACGTCAAGAGCATACACACAGACCCCAGCAGCCAGGACTTCCTCCTCACACAGGGCGGGGCGGGGCAAACGGGAAGGGGCCTGTTATAGCTGAGGTGACACATCTCTGCCTGGCCAGCTTGGGCGGCAGCTGGGTCAGCAGTTCTCGGGAGCACTGACCGCTCTTCCCTGGAGGCTTCGGGATGAACTTGTGCCACCCAGGTAAGCACCTGGGACCAACCTCTCTGGCCTCAGTTTCCTCTTCTGTAGAATGGGGATAACAGTGCCTGTCTCCTGGGACCCTGGAGGACTCGGTGTGTGAACGGTTGTGTCACAGGTGGGAAATGCAGAAGCATATGCAACAGATGGTCGTGGGCCCAGGCCGGCTGCCAGGCTGTGCCCGGGGGGCTGGGGATGCAATGAGTCCAGCAGGCACTGTCCCTGCCTTCAGGGGACAGACAGTAAACACATTAATGTCCCATGTCAAATGGTGACAAGCAGAATGGCAACAGGAAAGTAAGAGGAGAATGGGAGAGGGTGGTGGAGAAGGTCTCAAGAGCAGACACCTGCCCTGGCCGGGTTGGTTGGAGCATTGTCCCATGCACCGGGAGGTTCCGGGTTTGATTCCTGGTTGGAGCCTATCCCGAGGTTGCAGGTTCAATCCCTGGTCGGGAGCATAGGGGAGGCAACCCCTCAGTGCATCTCTCTCACATCCATGATTCTGTCTGTCCCTCTCTCCACCTTCCTGTCTCTTTAAAATCAATTAACATTTCCTTGGTTGAGGATTTAAAAAAAAGATAGAGATCTGAATGAGGGGAAGGAGTCACCCTCGTGGGTTTCTGGGAAAAGAACATTCCAGGAGGGCAGAGCAGGCAGAGCAAAGGCGGCACTGAGAAAGGTTGCTGGTGTTGAAGGCAACAGTGTTGGTCACAGTGACGCCTGCTTGGGTGATACAAAGTCCCTGAAGCCCCCATGTGGCCTTTGGGGAGTGAGGGTGGCCTAGGAGGAGGCAGAGGAAGGAGCCTAGGGCCCTGGAGGGACCAGGCCTGAGCAGCAGGGGACCATGGCTGAGACACTTCCCGGGAAGCAGGCCGCATGTCCGGAGGGAAGGGAGGAGGAAGGCCGTGCAGTTGGGATGGGAGAGAACCCATGGCACCTCTGAGACGTAGAGACGAGGGCTGCGGGGAGCCCTCCGGTCCCCCAGGTCCAGACAGCGCCAATCTGTCAGCAACAGATGGCTTCCTTCAGATGAAACCCAACCCAGAGCAGCCTGAGCCTGCCCCTGGGGAGCCCCGCCCCCACAGTGAGAGTACCCAGATCCATATCAGCACCCCCAGTTTCAGATAGAAGGAAGGAGGCCCAGAGCGGGGAAGCAGTCCTGCAGAGGCAGACCACCCCCACTTCCGGGCTCCCTGCCTGGTGCTTTCTACCTGAGCCCCTGGCTTCTCCTGCGGGTTTTGGGGCGGGGACTCACAAACGGCATGGGCTCAAGGAACACCTCTCAGGCAAGAAGAGACCCCGCGATGGCCAGCACATGGCTCAGGGTCATCTGGCAGATGCAACGGGCAGATGAGACTGCAAAGCACTCCCCCCACATGCCTGTCTCTCCACCTTTGTGGTCTCCACCTATGAGGGTCCTGTAGAACAGGGACGTTGTCCCCGGGATGTGAGTGGGGAAACAGGCTTAGCACGATAAACGGGAGGAGAGCACTGACTCGCCCAAATTCAGGCGACCAGTAAATGGCAGAACAGGGGACAAGCCTGAGAGGAGAGCAAGCCAGGTTACCTTGGGCTGTAAGAGGGAGGGGCACCCGCGAAGGCCAGAAGGAGCTCACTGCTTTGCTTTGGGCTGACCCTGGAAACAGGGATTCCATGCAGTCAACAAAGGCCGTCTGTTAGAAGGTTTGAGGTCTCCATGGATCCGTTCTTGTATTCACTCGTTTATTCAGTAAAGAGCCACCTGAGGCAGGCCCTGGCACAGTGCAGTGCTGAGGACAGCAGTGGCCCAGGCACAAGCCCAGCCCCGGGGTGCCACTGGTCTGCAATGTGGTGGAGAGCAGGCATATCTGCAGGGCCACCACCCAGGACAAGTGTGCAAATGAGCACAGACCTGGAGCACGGGAGGAAGCCACTCTTTTCACATGAGCAGGGGAAATCTGGGAAGACTTCCTGAATGAAGCAGGAGAAAGGGAAGATCATTTCTCTGTTACCCAGACTGGGTCTTAATCAAAGCACCTCCACGGCCAGGTGACTACCCCTCTCTGAGATCAGGTTTGTCATCTAGCGGTGGACGCCGTCATCCCGACCTGACCTAAATGATGAACAAGCATTTGCAGTCAGCCACTCTTGGCTTAGTTCCCAGCTCTGCACCAACCTGCCGGTGGTCATGATGGGCCTCATTCTCCCCACCTGTGCAATGGACAAGACAGTGGCAAAGGTCTCCCCAGGCCTGCCTCCCCTCCTCTAGCCATGGGTGTGTGACACCCAGGAATGGGTCAGGCCCCTCCCCCAGGGCCTGCCGGGAAGGTGAGAGGGCCAGGCAACAGAGTGCTTACAGGACCAATGACAGTAGCTGGCTGGTGCAGGAAGGATGAGCGCTCTTAAAAATAGCACAGAGGCAGCTCAGCTACGGGTAGGAAGCCACACGATTCACCCGCAGAGCAGGCCAGGGCGGGGACGAGCTCCCCCAGACACCCCTCCTGCCCCAGGCGCCATCCCACCAGACTCCAAAGCGCCTATGCCCTGGGGGCCTCAGGAGAGCACCCTCTTCCTGCCCTGGAAAAGGGGAAGCCAGGCCAGCTGCCCTGGAAGCTGGGCTGTGAGCAGAGTGATTTCTAAAAATACAAGGGGAAAGAGGAAGGACAAAGGAGANGGGGGGGGGGGGGGGGGGGGGGGGGGGGGGGGGGCGCCGGGCTGCACTCAGTGTGGGCCTGGGCAGGGGCAAAGGGCAGGCCAGCACGGCTGTGGGTGCGGTCAGGGTCCAAAGGCGACCACTGGGAGGTGCGAAGAGCACAGAGCCGCGTGGGCAGTAAACAGAGCTTTGCAGGGTGACTGTTGTTCTTACCACATTGTTATATTTTGTTTTATTACCATGACTATTATTATTATGATTAAAAATCTACCTCCTGTGAGCCACCCCAGTGCCTGAAGCAGGCTTGGGATCAGAAGCAAACACTCTCAGGCTGGGTCCTTCCGACCCTCACTGAACCTCAGTGTCCTCCGCTCTGAAATGGGAAGGAAGGCCCACTTTTTAGCAAGTAGGTGAAGGGTCAGAAGGGGCTGCGGCAGCCTGGGGACTCTCGGTCCTGTTCCACGGTTCCCGTGTGCTTGGCCATTGCCACCTGCTGGGGTCAGGGCCCGACAGAGGGGACGGCGGCCGGAGAGTGTCTGTGAATCTCCCCGTCGCACCAGGACAGGAGCTGCATCGAGGGAAATGGAAGCGCATCCCCCATGGGGGCCCCTCTCCTGGGGGCGCTGTCTCCAACTGCACCTGTGCCTCAGTCTCCCCAGCTCTGGGACACTGGCTTTGTTTCATTACTGACCCACACAGAGGACGGGGCTCAGATCGCAGGCGGCATTCTGCACCCCATTTTCACTCCCAAACAGATGGCCATAGTCCCCGTGCCTGGGTGTCAGAACGTTCCAGGTTCACGTCCGATGGGGTGTTGATGATTCATATGCTGGTACCTGGCTTCACAGGAGTAACGTCAGCACTGAGGCCTCAGAACCCCAGGGGGGCCTGGGTGCCAGCCTCAGCTCCCCTCCCTTCCAGCTGCGTCACCTCGGGCAGGCCCCTTAGCCCCTCTGCACCCTGGGTGTCTTGTCCACAAACGAGGTTGGAGAGGCCACCCTTCTTCCAGAGCTGTTGTCTGGTTCGAATGAGATGATGGGTGGGAACAGCCTGGAGCACACAGGGCACAGCACATAGTAGGTGTTCAGCTAGCACGCCTTTCCTTAACCAACAGCTTAGCTTGTTTGTTGAGCCATGTGGCCCCAGGCCTGCCACAGTGAGAGGGAAGGAGGTGAGGAAGAGGGCAACAAGGCCCAGAGGGGTCACACAAGAGATGGCAGGGAGGAGTCGGCGCTCCTGAGGAGAAGGGGGTTATCCTAGACAAAGGGTAACAGCACGTGTACGGGCCTGCCGAAGGAAGGGCCCGTGGGAGCAAAGGAAGGGTGGCCAGTGAGGCCTCGGGTGGCGGGCAGGGCACAGTGCGTGCTGCAGATGGGGGAGCACCAGCAGTTCTGCCCCGCCCGGTGCCGTCTGGGATCGCAGACATTGTCCCGGCCCCAGGACAATGGGATTGGAAGGGCAGAGTTGGGGCAGGGAGACACGGACAGGCCCTGCATCAATCACCCAGAGAGCTAGGGGTCAGGGTGAGGGTGGGGTCATGTGGAGCCAGGTGGGCGGGGCTTGGTGAGGGAGCAGATGTGAGGCAGAGAGAGAAATGAGTGTCCAGGTGCCTCCTGGGGCCCTGGCAGGGTATCTCAGGCACCAGACCAGAGCCCAGGAGCTCGGGAAGGATCGAGGGAAATTCTAGGGCTTCCGTTTCGGTCAAAAACACAAACAAGATAACCACCAGCGCCCAGGGGCATGGCAGTGTCTGAAACTCTGGGAGGGATTGGAGTAGAGGGTATGAGTGTGGCTCCTTGTCCCCAGAGAGGATGAGGGAAATAAGGAGAGCGGTGGGGAGAGGAGAAGAACCCAGGACCCGGCCATGGGAGTCCAGGGCTCAGCCCACGGCCACCCACACTGGGGGTCATCAGTAGAAACGCTGAAACCAGCCTGGTTTCTCTCCAACAAGCAGCCCCTCTGGGGTTCATAGGACCCAGAGGTGGTCCACTCTCCTGGTCCACACCAGGAGGCGTGCCCCAGCCAGGAAGCCCCCTCAGGACACAAGCCTCAGCCAACAGGAAGACAGTGGGAAGTAAATGAACTGAGCAAAAAAGTCTGATCTTTCACTCCGAAGTCAACTAGAGGTGACTGGCTTTTTCCGTGATAGCACTCAGCTCTTCTCCAGCTCCCGATGGAGGGCTTCCAGCCTGTGGCACTGCCTCCCCTGCCAGGTCCCCACTCCTGTCCTCATGTGGATGGCCCCTCACACCGCCCATCCCCCAATGTCCCCATGGCTGCAGAATCCTGGGACGTGGTCTTTCTTGGGTTCCAGCAAACCAGGGTTCTGATTCCAGCATTGCCACTTCTTGGTTGTATGACTTAGGGCAAGTCACTTCGCCTCTCTGAGCCTCAGTGTCTTCACTGAAAAAAGACCCACTTTATAGAGTGATGAGGATTCAGCGACCCAATTCATATGAAACTGCTGGTGTGCCGTAGGTGTTTGTGAGCTTACAACTTGATGGAACTCCCACTTTGTCTGCTGGTGTGACGGCCACCTCCCCCACCCCCTGGACACTGGGAACCCTAGACCCACAGACGCCGAGTTGGGGAACAGAAAGGAAAACTGCCACCTGAGTCACTAGGAGGACCTTCAGGAGACTGCTCCACCGCTCCAGCAGGCGAGCGCCTGCCAGGCCAGCGTGTTCTGGTGGTGACATGTTCAGAGGGCTGGCGGGACCCGTGGCCACACGCTCTCCCACACCTCCTTTACTGTGAAGAGGGTCCCTTGGTCTAAGGTGATGTCATTCACTGTTCTGTGTCAGTGGACCTCACCTTCTGGAAGCTCTTAGATACTGAGCCTGGCCGAGGCTCTGCGGGCAGGAAAGGCCCCCGCAAGTCCAGGACATGGGTGCCTGCCAGTCAAGATGAATTGCTGGCCTCTGCAGAATAGAAGGGAGCCAGTGTCATCAATTTGCTGCCCAGTTGCTGGCTGGTTTTCTCAAGAAGCGACAGGTCTCTGTCCCTGGCAAGTCAGGGAGCCAGCGGTGGCAGTAGCCCGGAGAGCCTGTGTGAGTAGGTCTAGGCGTGGCCGCCACCCGGGCCACACGCACGGCTACTTGATTCATGAGCCGTTGTACTGCCCCAGGCTGGCCAATCAGAGACTGGCCGGTGTCCCCGGGCTGAGTCATTCTGTCTGCCCGGCAGTTTACTGCCTCCCCTGAGGTGGACGCTTGCTGGGGAACATAAGTGCGCTTTATGAAAATCCTCCCACTCCGTGTCCACTCCCACAGGGCCATCCCCTTGCCTCTCCCCCAGGCCTCTCTGTTCCTAGTCTTCTAATCTTTCTTCTTTTCAGCCTCTGACCAAGCCACCCACTACTGCCCACAACTGCCTGTGGACTCTCGCTTCCTGACACTTCTCTTCCACATGAGACAGGTGGCCAGGCGCCCTGCCCACAGCTCTGCCCTTTGGAAGGGCTTCTCACCACCCTCTTTCCAGAACACCTGCGAGCAGGACTATAGTTCAGCAGCTGTCTGGTTTTTACTCTCACCCAACACCGAACCACCCATCCCGGAGCCAAACCCAGGCATTTTCCTCCCTTGTCGGAAGGTCACGAGGGACCCTCCCATGCAGACACGGTGCAAGCGGAGGGGCAGGCCTTGGTGCACTCGCCGTGGGGTCACTGGGGTCTTCTGGTTCTGCTCACGCTTGTTCCTAGGTGAACCACTTCCAAAGAGTTGCTGCTGGGCTCACTTGACTTTGTGACTTGATGGGTCAGACAGACCCACCCTGGCTGCTTGGCCCAGGGAATCGTTACCATACACACTTGCCGCTGTGGTGCAGGACCCTTCCCTCTGGGGACACAGCCTCTTCTGCAGTCGATAGATCGGGGTCTGCAGGCTGGTTCTAGTCCAGAGACGAACCCGGGGATCTTGACCTTTTGTGCTGTAGCTGCCCTTTGGGAGGGGGCCTGTCCTTAGGTGGGGCAGCTCCGTGTGGCTGAGGTAATTGCCCGGGGAGAGACTCAGCTGTCAGCGATCAACAGGCTACCCCCACCACTGCACCCCCCGCAGCTGAGGGAATAGGCACCTTGGTTCTGAGGAGGAGAGCTGCACTACACGGCACTACATGACAGCCATTGTACACGTGTTGGACCGTTACTGCAGTCCGACACTTGCTGGATGTTTCACAAAATTCAACCCCCTTAGTCCTGACCACCATGCTCTAGGTAAGCATGGGTTCATGCTTCTTGGAGAAGGATGCTCTGCTGGTTAGGTTTCAGGTTTGCCTGCTGTCGCAAAGAGACTCAGAAGAATAGTGAATGAGACTCACTGCCCTCTCCTTGAGAAGTCCAAGTGGGTAGCTGCTGATCAAGGCAAATAGGATGACTTTTCTCCATACCACTGCACAGGGCCCAGGCTCCTTCCAGCTTGCTGCCCTGCCATCTCAATACCCAGCTTCCATCTCAAAGTCCAGTTGCTCAGTCAGCAGGCCGGAGAAGTAGGCACCTGGAGGACTTGACGGTCTCTCTGCATTTGCTCAGGAGAGGTAGTCTCTGTCCTTGTACAAGCTGTGAGAAACACAACCAGGCACTTCCCAAAGACAGGACCGGGAAGTCAGGGAGGATTCGGGCAGGCAGACAGGAGAAGGCATGCAGGTGGAGGGGCCGCAGCCAGAGGCGTGGGAGTAAGACTGAGAGTTAGGCAGTTCGGAGGCAGTGGGGAGCTGGCAGCCTGGACTGGCAGGCTCTCTCGTTGAGGACGGTGGGGAAAGGCTGGCTGGAGAGGCCAGGGAGGCTGTGTGGGACCAGCAGGAGGACTTTTTCCTGGAAATAATGGCGAGTTCGTGGAGATTTTGACCAGGACAGTGTTATGGATGAAGCAGAAAGTACAATGGGGGATGGAAGTGAGCCAGCTGACCTGGGTGTGGGCATCATCATGTCACCTTGTACAGAATTCTGACCAACACACACTTACCTCCTTTCGTTTATGTTCAGGTGAAGTGGAAAGAGCTTTGTAGTCAGGCCGATCCAAGGTCACCCTGGTTCAGCAACTCGTCCCTGTGGGACCTTAGTCTGGTCACTTCACCTCTCTGAGCCTCAGTGTCTGGGGCAGAAACTGTCTAATGTCCCCCAAAATCCAGTTTCCTCATCTCACATAGTCAGAATATCGTTAACACCCTACCACAGGCTCATTTCCCAGCCTCCCTTGCAGCTAGGTGTTGCAATGTGACTACATTTGGCCAATGGCGTGTGAGACAAAATGATACACCATTTCCTGGTTATGCAAATAATTAAGTGAATAAATAATAAACATATGATCCAAAGAAGGAATAAACTAAAGTTCCAGGGAAGAATGAGTGCCTTCAGCAGGTATTTCATTGAGTACCTGCTGTGTGTCAGGCTCCTTCTCACTGCTGAGGATGCCGCAGTGAACAAAATAGTTGAAGTGTCTGCTTCCATGGAGCTGAGAGGATAATGAGTGCACTAGAAAAGATACAAGTACACAAGATTATTTCAGGGCATCTGGATGGGGGGCAGAAGAGACAGAAAGCAGGGTGGGAGAGGAGGGTGGGGGAAAGGCTGATTCAGAGTAGTCAGGAAAGGCCTCTTGGAAGTGGTGACACCTGAGCCCAAGCTTGAGTGAAAGGGATGATAAGTCACAGGTTTCTGGAGGGAAGAGGGGCCTGAGAGCCCACCGGTGTGGCCGGAGCTGAGTGAGGGAGGGGAGGCCGGTGAGGGAGCCAGAGGCCACAGGTCCTTCTTTCTGCAGACCCAGCGGAGCTGAGCAGTGGGGAAGCCGAGGAGCTACAGCGGATCAAATGGCACCGGCAGCAGCTTCTGGAGGACATCCAGGCAAGTGCACACTCACACACTGACAAATACACGTCCCCCCACACACATTCCCACCGATACACTCCCAAACCACACACACCCACAAACGCTCGTACATGCTCGCACCCCTCCCACTCACGCCTGACCCAGCCTGGGCAGAGAGGGGGGGCAATTCCAGCCACACCCAGCCTCAGTCCCGGCCCTCAGGAGGGGGGAGCACAGGACCCCCAGGGGACTCCCCTCACTGACAGACTGAGGCCCCCAGGAGAGAGCCGGAGGAGCAGGGAGGGACCAGCAGCAATGGGTCAAGCCCCTCCTGTGTGCAGAGCCTGCTTGGAGCTCTACACCCCATCGCACGGTGGATTCCACTCCCACCTGAGCGGCTTCACTCCGCCCTCAACCCCATGCTGAGTCTCAGCTTTATCCCCTTGCAAAATGGGGGTCATTAGGTCAACACAGCACCAATTTGGGCCCAGCCCCTACCAATTCACCAGCTTTTCAGATGTTAGCACGTCTGACTCTCAAGAGCCTTCTGAGACGGCCCTGGCTCGGTTCCAGGCACACGCTGAGCTCAGTCCTGCCCCTGGGCCTTTGCACACACAGTTCTCTCTGCCCTCGACTCTCCCGAGCGCTGGTCACAGCTCCTCCTCATTATTTCACTCTCAGCTCACATGCTGCCTCCTCTTAGAGGCTACCCTGACCGCCCTGGCTACTGTGGTCGGGACCCACCTCACCCTGACACAGGCTCACCTCTGGGGCAGGGAAGAGTGAAGGTACAGAAGCATTCACTCAGCAGGGACCTCACGGAGCTCCTCCCACATGCCAGGCTTTCCCCGCACCATTACTGTGATCATTCTCTGCACAGTCCTTTCACTTCCCCGTGACCACCATGATCTCAGCCCCACTAGACTGTGTGCCTGTGTCTATCTTGCCCACCACTGTATTTGTAGCCTAATAGTCAGAGCATAGTAAGTGCTCAGTTAATACTTGCGAGTGAGTCCCTATTGTATTTGTGGGGAAGCCACTCAGTGATCCAGCTGAGATCACGTGGACAGGAGCTGACTGAGCACAGATACAGGTTCCAGGCCCCGTGCTGTCCCTGGGTCCCAGGACAAGCCCCTGGGACCACCCCCATCCACAGATCTCAGGGGAGGAAGGGGAGGAGGGGGAGGACTGGGTGCCTCCTGGGGGCTTGTGCTGCTGCCCCGCAGGTGGATGGTGGTCATGATGCCACTTTGTCCCATCTGCTCAGCGATGGCAGTTGGCAGAGATAGGACGTGTCCTCTGCCACTGGCCACCCTGTGCAGGGTCACGAGGAAACAGACTTGAGGCTTGACTACAGTCAGAGGCTTGAAGCCAGACCTTAATTATGTCCCTTTGCCTCTCTGTGCCTCAGTATCCTCTTCTGCAAATCCCACAGGGACTGCAGAGTCCCTGCATTTCCTCGTGCCTGGTGCGCCCACAGTACCTGGCACACAGCAGGCCCCCAGCCCGGGACAAGTGTCAGAGTAAACAGATAGATGGAGGGAAGCTGTGGAGGAACTGGGACACCTCACAGGGTGGGCCTCTGTGCCTCCTTCCTGGGGGCCGGGGGCAGGGGGAGCTGGGGAAGGAGTCTGAGCAGGGGAAGGGCGGGTACCAAGTGCACTTCAGCAAGAGGGCAGCTGGGTAGAGACTGGCTGGTGGGGTGGGCGTGGCTAGAGGGCAGGAGACTTCACACCTGCAGAGGGGAGAGATGGGAAGGCAGAAAACAGAGTGGGGCAAAGGCGGGGGGGTGGGGGGCACCTGGGGACTGCCTTCCCAAGTGAGGAGATGGTGGAAGAAAGGGTATAGACAAAAGCAATAGTTCAGTCTGGGACTTTGAGGATATGAGACATCTGGGGTGGGGGTCTCTCAGGGAAGAGAATTTGGGGTCACGCCCAGGGGCGGGGGTGGGTATGGGGGAGGGCCGCAAACCCGGTCTACCCCTGCATCAGCTCCCTGACTCTCCCTCCCCATTTGTGCCCCCCTCAACCGCCACCCCACAGAAGCTGAAGGACGAGATTTCAGATGTGTTTGCCCAAATCGACTGCTTCGAGATGGCGGAGGAGAGGTGAGGGGCCTGGCTAGGGGAGGCCGGGAAGCTGCCCTGGTGGCTTCCGAGGGATGTCGGATGTCACGCGTCCCGAATGTGCTGGAGCTGCACCTGGGCTGGGGCCCTAGTGAAGTTGGGGATCAGCCCCTGGAGGAAAATGAGGCGGCGGCACCGGGATAGAAACAGGGCAGCCGAGCTTCCATCGAGCTGGTCTGGGCCGTGTTTCCAAACAGCCCCTCTCTTGAGAGATGGCCCCATCCTCCTAGCCTCTGTACCCAGAGGCTCTTCCAACCCATCCTGACCCAGCCCTTGACCAACCATCACTCAGGAGCATCCTGGGAGGGGCTTGGGAGAAGGAAAACTCAGCTCCAAGGTTGAGGGCAGGGAAGCCAGGGGCCTCAGTAGGGCAGGAGCCTGGCTGGGGGCAGGATGGGAGCTGGTTTCCTTCACTTGCCCCTTCTACGGGGAGGCTCCCACGGGCTCTGTGACCCGGGCTAGTCTCCTCCCCTCTCTGGGCCTCAGTTTCCCCACTTGTGAGATGAGAATGTTGGTCCATGCACGTTCGCCTAGGGCCCCAGGGCACCGACTCTGCTATCCAGGGTCCCAGGAAACGCCCACCCTGCCCCCGCCCCCTTCGTTCCCTGCTGCCCCTGATGCCCACTGTCCTGCGCCGCACAGCTGCAGACAGACACCCTCGGGTGCTCACAGGCCTGTCTCCAGACTCGCCGGTCGGGCCGCAACAGTAACAACACAGCATTTCCAGAGCACTCGCCGCCACCCACTTCCAGTGCTTTAACCTTCCCACAGCGCTGGGAGGCAGGTGGCCACGTCGCCCCCTCTTACAGATGAGGGAACTGAGGTGGAGCCACTCTCCCTGTGTGGCTGCGCTAGCAACGGGTGGGCAGGATGCAAGAGCTGGGAGGCTGGCCCCCTCCCAAGCCTGAGCCCTCAGCCCAGCCTCTCTGTCCCCGGTCTGCACCCCTGCACAGGGTCCCTGCTGCCCCCCCACCCCCACCCGGTGCAGCTCTGCTCCCTTTGGGCCATGGCACTGGGCCAGTTGGAAGAACCCCGTGTGGGAGCTCCGGGAGTGCCCTAGGGAGTATTGGCTCTGGCTAAGGGGAGTCCTCAAGGTGTCCGAGAGTCCTTGCGGGTCGGGGGTGCCCTTGGGTGCTGGGACAGCCCACACTGACACCCACATGTCCACAGCCGGATGGCCCAAAAGGAGAAGGAGCTGTGCATTGGGCGCAAGAAGTTCAACATGGACCCTTTGAAGGTAGGCAGTTGTGGGGTCATGGGGTCGCTGGGGCCGGGGTTGCTGCGTGCTGGGCACCTTCATGATGTTCTCTTGTTTCCCTCAACTGACACAACAGCCGCCCCACAGATGAGGGAACCGAGACGCAGCAGGGCTCAGCGTCTTGCCCAGTCACGGGCAGGGACTTTGTCACCCACGGCACAGCAGCCCCAGGCATGAGTAGGAGCCAGAAAGTGGGGGGTGGGGACATAGAGTCTATGATGTCCCTGGACTTGGAGTCCCTTGGCACGAGGCCTCTGTTTCCTCCTCCATGGATGAGGCGTGGGACAGGGTCACTCTACATCCTGGGGCTCAGTATCCAGGAGTGTCTCCCAGCCACTCGGGCCGAGGGAGCCAGAGCTGGGGTGCAGGCCCAGAGCACTCAGGCCTCAGCTGCTGCTCTCCCTGCAAAACGCGCCACCCAGCCCCGCCCCTTGCCCCATGAGGGGGCTGCAGGCTCCTTTCCTGCAGGACCACAGGCAGGAGGAAGCCACGAGCTGACACACAGAGGGGGTCGGGGCAGCCAAGGGGCCCTGGAAATGTACTGCTCGGGCTGCAAAGGCTGCCCCCCTTCCCTGTCTCAGGCCCACAGCATCACATGTCCACCACCCCACACGGCCACAGAAATCAGCCCCCTGCACCATCCACGGGGAACACACACACACACTGACTCTCCCCACCTGAGCCCCTGGCAAGGGCCACCGAGGGATCCCCAGGGTCCTGCGCCTATCATCCAGGGCATCCCTCAAACTGCCCCCTCATCTTCTGGAAGTTACTCTTTCTCTGAAAAGAGCAGGGATGGGAAATGAAGGAACCATCACAGAAAACCAGAGGCCAACCCCTCAAATTCCTAAAACAACACTGCCACACGCCCAAGTGCTAGGGTCGTGGGGAGAGATGTCCGGGATGCCGTCAAATCAGAAGACCAGGTCTCCAGGTGGATGGCCTGGCATGCTTCCACTTTCGTACAGAACAGAACCGAAAGCCACAGCCACGGGAACTGTCCCCCTCCGAGTGGCAGGCCTTGGGCAAGTTCTTTTTTTGATTTTGCTGTTTTTTCTAGTGTTTATACAATGCACATAGACTACCTGAAAGGAAGCACTATTTTTAAGTAATGTGAACTTTAAGGGACAAAAGAAGTGGCTGAATCATTGAATATTAAAACTATAAGTCAACGGAGTCATTGACGCAAACTATCAAAGAGCGTCAGACTGAAGGGAACCCTGGGGAGCACCTGGCGTGAACATGGCTCATCGCGGAACCTGAATCTCTTTTTGCACGCCTCCCTGGTGATGGGGAACTCACCACCTTACAAAGACATCTTCTGTTCGGGAGGGACACAGCTCCCCAGAACTGCCACAGGGCTCTGGCCTTGGGGGCTCCCTCCCGCCCTCCCCCAGGCGGGCTGTTCACATCTCTGGTACCACTTGCAGGGCATCCAGTACCTCATCGAGCACAAGCTGCTGACCTCCGATGCCCAGGACATCGCTCGGTTCCTGTACAAGGGCGAGGGCCTCAACAAGACGGCCATCGGCACCTACTTGGGGGAGAGGTGAGGAGGTGGGGCCTGAGGGAAGCAGGGAGTGAGGGCAGCGGGTGTGCGCAGGTTAGTGTGATGTGTGTGCAGGTGAGTGAGGAAGAGAATCGTGTTAGGAAAGTCAGCACCCGGAGCTGGAGGAGGCGAACCGCCACTTCCTTCCAGATTCCGACCCGAAACCCGCCTTCCTTCCTCCCCGCTTTCGCATGTCCAACAAGTAGACATTTGTTAGCATCTGCTGTGTGCCAGGCACTGTTCTAAGCCCTGAATTTACACCAGTGATCCAGACAGATGGAACCCCTGCCCTCGGGGATGTGCATACCAGTGGGGAAGGCAGATTCCCAATTATTTCAAGCATGCTAGAAAACGATAAACTCTTTGGAATACAAATAAAGCGGTGGAGGGAGGTGAGAGGGGCTGAGGGCCACAGACCAAGGGCTGTGACGTCAGTGTGGACAGGAATGGTCTCGTGTAGACAGCAGGGTAGACTCCAGGGGGAAGAGCATTCTAGGCAGAGGGAACAGCATGTGCAAAGGCCTCAGGACTGAGGCATGCTCAAGGAGCAGCAGGCTGGTGAGCCTGGGAGAGAGCAGGGGAAGGGGGCAGGAAGTAGTGGGTCACAAGGCAGGGACCGACAGAGGGTTCTGGGCAGAGGCGTGGTCTGAGACCCCTCTACCTGCAGGGCTAGGGGGCTTGGACTGTAAGGGCCCAGGGTGGAGCTGAGCCATGAGCTGGCCACCCTTCTCCCAGGCTCCCAGGCTCCCAGGGGACACGTTTCTTCTCCTGAGCAAGTGGGGAACACAGGTGGCAAGAAGGGCAGAACTTTCTGATCCGAGATCCGGGAAGAGGGAGGAACATGGCTTGGCAGGGTTGTCCCCATTTCACAGAGCACCAGGCCTCTGCCCAGAACCCTTGTGACCAACTGCTTCCTGCCCCCTTCCCCTGCTCTCTCCCAGGCTCACCAGCCTGCTGCTCCTTGAGCATGCCTCTGTCCTGAGGCCTTTGCACATGCTGTTCCCTCTGTCTGGAATGCTCTTCCCCTAGAAGTCTACCCTGCTCTCTCCTTGAGATCATTCCTGTCCACACTGACGTCACAGCCCTTGGTCTGTGATCCCCAGGCCCTCTCACATCCCTTCCCTACTTTATTTGTATTCCAAAGAGTGTATAATTTTCTAGCATGCTCAAAATACTGGGGGAGGTCAAGTGGCTTGAGAGGTGTCACCCAGGCAGGCAGTGACAGAGGAAGGCTTTGACTCGGGGAAGGTGGCACCCCCTGTGCCAGGTGAGAGCAGCACTGGTGAGCCAGGGGCTGTGGGCTCTGTTCACGTTTGGGAGGCATGGTGTGCATGTCAGGGGTGCTGATGTGGGGTCAGACAGATGCGAGCAGGCCAGAGAGTGGCCGGATCCAGAAGGAGGGCCCTTCTCCCCTCTTCTCCCTGGCCTACCTCCATCCCCTCCAGGAGGCAGGGACCAGAGGGTTCCCCAGTGCATCCTACCCTCCCTTCTGCCCCCCCTCCAGGGACCCCATCAACCTGCAGGTCCTGCAGGCCTTTGTGGACTGCCACGAGTTCGCCAACCTCAACCTCGTCCAGGCCCTCAGGTGAGCAGTCCCAAGCCCGGCCCTGGAGTGGGGCACAGCCCGGGTGGGGGCGTTGGGGCCATCACGGGCCACCTGGCAAATAGCACAGAGTGTGAGGAGTGGGAATGAATGAATGATAGTGCCGATCTCATGCAGCTGAGGGTGGTGGGATAACTGGCAGTGGACGGCCTGAACCAGCACCTGGCTTGTTACCGCTCCTACCACCGGCATTATTTCATTAAAACGTTGCTATAACAATATTTAATCATTGGAATCATTATTACTACTATTACCACCGTGCCCACTACTTTTTAGGATAGCGCTTGTTTTATTTCATTAATACAGCTTAGCCTATGTTGCCTTATTATTGCTTATTATTTTCTAAATAGGTTATTATCATTCCTACCACTAGTTTTACAACTACAGGAGGCATTATAGTACAATGGCCAGGAGCATGATTGCCCAATTCACATCCCAGCTCTGCCATTCACGCCCTGCGTGACCTTAGACGAGTTGCAAAAACCTCTCTGTACCTCAGTTTCTTCGTCTGTAAAATGGGGATAATAATAGTACCAACCTCACACCATGGTGAGGACTGAATGAGAAAGTACTTAGCATTGGGCCCACAGTAAGTGTTTAGGAAGTCTTGGAGAACTGGCTCCTCAAATGGGGCATTTGAGCTGGGCTTTGTAGGATGAATAGGAGTTCCAAGGCAGAGAAGAAAGAAACCGCCACTATCCAGGCAATGTGACCTTCCCTCCAACTGCCAGGCTCGTTGAGGGAGAGGGGTAGTTTCCAATATTCATTCACTCATTTAACAAACCTTTATGGAGCAGTTCCTGGGTGCCTGGGCCTGTGTGAGGCCTGGTGAGAGATGTGACAAGAACGGGCACAGACCCTCGCCCTCAAGGTGTGGAATCTAAAGTTGTGGAGCTCATCCACTTCCAGAGCTGGAAGCTTAGGTTCCAAGAACAGGAGCCCTCCCACCCCCAGGGGAAGGCCAGGCAGGGGCGCTGCAGAGCCCAGAGCAGTCAGAGGCTCCCTCACTGGCTGGGCCACAAAAGGTCCTAGGAGTCAGCTAGGGAGCATGAACTCAGCTCTCCATTCTGAAGGAGGGGGGAAAAAGGCATTTGTGGGAAACCTCCTGCGTGCCTGGTGCTCACCAGTACAAATCCCTGTAGAGCTTAGATGACAGATTCAGATTTGCCCACTTACAGGACAAAGAGACAGAGCCTGGGAGAGGCAGAGTGGCTTGTCCAGGTTCCCCACCCACCCTGCTGCCCACGGCCCTGTTTCTCTCCCAGGCAGTTCCTATGGAGCTTCCGGCTGCCGGGCGAGGCCCAGAAGATTGACCGGATGATGGAGACCTTTGCCACTCGATACTGCCTCTGCAACCCAGGCGTCTTCCAGTCCACAGGTGCCAGTGTGGGGTGGGGCCTGGGACTCCAGAGGCCCTTCAGCATCACCAGGCACAGGGCTGCCTCCCAAAGCACCACAGCTTCCCCGCCCCCTCTGGTTTCCCCCAGTGCCCAGACCCTGGGACCACAGGTCATTCCAAGCTCTCGCTGAGTTTCAACTCAGGGCTGGGCCCTCTGTGGGGTATTTGTTGGACAGAGCTGCCTCAGGGCATACTCCTTGGGAGAAGAGGCAGGAAATGACGGCACAGGGTGCAGGGCAGCCGCACACCAGTCTGAGGGCAGCGATGGGGGAGTCAGCATGTCCAGGATGGCTTCCCAGAGGCAGTGGGTCTGAATGGGATTTTGAAGGATGAGTAGGAGTTCTCCAGGAGGTCAAGGGGAGAAAAGGCCTTTCAGGCAGGAGTTCTAGTTCAAGCAAAGGCTCAGAAGGATGAACCAGCCTGGGCAAAAATTAGGGGGAAAGGGGGCATAGAAGGATGTCAACAAGAGTCAGCCCTCTACACTCCCCCACGCAGGGTAGATGAGAAGGCTTCACAGCAGACTTGTCCTGGCCTCTTCTCGGAATCTGAGGTTACCATAACAACAATAACCAATGTGATGTGCTGAGTCCTCCCCGTGTGCTAAGGGTTGTACCTAAATGAAGCCATGCAGTCCTCACAGTGAGTCTGTGAGGACTCAGAGTTACTCACTAGTGAATCCCCAGCCCACTGCACTTAGTAGGTACTCAATAAATATTTGTAGGAAGGAAGGAATTTTAAAGCACCAAACTTGAATCACAGTCCAACTGCTTTTTAATTCTGTAACCTTGGGCATGGCACCACCTCATGCCTCGGTTTCCTCATCTGTAAAATGGGGCTGGCAACAAGACCTGCCCCACAGGGTTGTCATGGGAATGGGAAGGCTTAGCACAGGGCACGCACCACCAACACCAGGTGCCATTGGTATCAGAGGTAGAATTACTCATGTTCTAGAACATGAAACGACTTCAAAATCAAACCTCTGACAGTCATAGTGAGGAAGCTAAGGCTCGGAGAGGTCAGGGATTTTCCCAAGGCCAACCAGAGAGGGTTGGGGGCCTGCTGGACCTCCCTGACTCCAAACACTCACCAGCAGCAGTTGCCTGCCTCCAAGTACTCAGCCAGCCACGCAGCCTCGCTGCCTCTCGGAGAATAGGAGCCCTGGCCCTGGAAGCCCCTCCGTGCCTGCCAGGTTACCAAGCAGCACGTGACTAAGTTCCGGACAGTGGTGCCATCCAAGGCCCGAGCAGGCAGAGAACAGAGTGGGCCAGGGGCTGGAAGAGCTCAGCAGGGAGGAGGGCTGGAGCTGTAGAGAAGGAGGTTTGAGTGGAAAGGAAAGGGAGAGGGAGGGTGTGCCTGGCAGGGGACCCAGTGGGAGCAAAGGTGCGAGGGTGGGAAGGCACGGTGGGGGGGGCCTCATGAACATGACACTGGAGTTTCCTTGGAGTGGGGAGCCCAGTAATGGAGTGGAAGGTGAGGCCAGGCCTCAAAGGCTGAGCCAGGAGGACAGGGTGGACCTTCCGCCTCCACATGGCTGATCCTTGATCCTTACAAGGGGTAGGGGCAAAGGAGGGGACAGTGACCAGGGCTGAGGCTGACTCGCTGCCCCATCCTGCAGACACCTGCTACGTCCTGTCCTTCTCCATCATCATGCTCAACACCAGCCTCCACAACCCCAACGTCCGGGACAGGCCACCCTTTGAGCGCTTCGTGTCCATGAACCGCGGCATCAATGACGGCAGCGACCTGCCCGAGGAGCAGCTGCGGGTAAGTGGGGCACCGCCCCACCCAGCCCAGGGCCTGGAAGGAGGTTGGTCCTAAGATGGCCCTTTCCAGGTGGCCCCCACCTCCAGAAGGATGTCCAGAGAGAGACCACCCAGCAGGTGCTGCCACACTTCCAGCTTTGAGGGGCTCTGCACCCACCGTTCGCATTTCCCGAAAGGGCGCCTCACACAGCCCAACTCTAGTTCTTGGAATCCCGGGTTCTCAGATTCTGAGTGCGTCAGCGCTGCAAACCCTCACACTCTGCACCCGCGCTCCTCCCTCTTTCAGAAAGGAGGAAACAGGTCTTCCGCCAGCTTGCGCGCCAGCTCGGGAGCCAAGCAGAACCCAGGCCTCCGTCCCTCCACCAACAGCCCCCACCCCTGCCACAGTGCACCAGGCCCTGTGTGCAGATGGGGTGCCCAGGGAGGAAGCAACCACAGGCCCTGGTGGGAGTCTGGGGTCTGGTGGGAGGACACTTGTGAATTACAACCCTGGGTGACTCATGCTCTGCTAACCACAGGGACATAGCCGTGGAGACACAGGGGATACTACACCTCTCTCCTGGGGGCAGGGGAAAGGTGCCATCCTGGAAGACTCCACGGAGGAGGGGACTTTTGAACGGGGCCTTGGAGGTTAAAAGGAGACTCCCCAGAGGAGAAGTAGGGAAAGGACACTTCGGAAAGAGGAAGTGGCCAGAATGCAGGCCTGGCCTGATTGGAAAAGGGTGGGGAGTCCAGAGTGGCTGGCCGGGGTATGGGTGCATATGGACAGTGACCAGTGGTGAGGTGGAGCCGGCATGCCCAGGGTCTCCAGTGACAGTTTCCTGTGGGCCACAGGGAGCCAGGAGCAGCTTGGAAACCCTGGAGTGAGACTCGGAGCCTGGCTCCGTAAAAATGGACAGCTCCTTTGTAGGACGAGAGGTGCCCGGCTGTAGATCAGAGCCCAGCAGGGGTGCGGGAGAGTGTGAGAGTGTGAGCCCCGCCCACCCAGGTCCACAAGGCAGGCACTCCTGCAGAAGTCCGGGGCGGGGCCGGCTGGGTGTGGAACGGTGCTGGTGCCCCTCCTTGTGTGAGAAGGGCCCTCAGCCCACCACCCCTCCTTGTCCCAGCAGAGAAAACGTATCATGGTGGGGAGCCCCAGTCAAATCTCATCTCCCCTGTTGGCCTGCTGAGTGACCTTGGGTAATGAGTCACCCTCTGCAAAGCCACCACCCCCACAAAACAGAATAATGGGGATAATGATGCCTTCGTCACAGAGCTACTAGGAGCAGTAATTTTTTTAAATGTGAAGGGCACAGCCCATGCCAGGAACATAGCACAGGCCCTGAATGGTGGCTTATGCCACCACTCAGAATAATTAATAATAATTTTAACTCCCTGGCACTCCGTGAAATGCCTGAAACATAAAAGGCCTTTCAGAATTGTTGACTCATCTCATTGCAGTGAAGCTGAGCACACCTTGTCTGGCAGTTAGTGAGTTAATGGTGGGCCGGCTCAGCCCTGCCAGCTCTCCCAGGTGCCACGTTCTCCCTGCAGCCCCCAGTGAGCCTTTATCAGCAGCTCCCTCCTCGGATATTTTTCCCAACTTCAGCCTTTTGTTGATAACAATGCACTGCATTTGTATAGAGCTTGTAACTTTCAACTCCTAGGGCTTTCTGGTCTATTAGCTCAATTTAGCTTCAAACTCTGCCTGGGAGGTCTGGGGAAGGGTTCATTATTCTCCCCAGCAGCCAAGAGAGGCGAGGGCCCAGCAGGGAAAAGAACAGAGCGTTGAAGTCACAGCCACATTCAAGTCCTGGCTCCCCCACTTTCTGGTTGTGTGACATTAGGCACACGGCCTGACCTCTTTGAGCTGCCAGCTCATGGGATTAGTAGAGAAAGGTGAAGGATTTAGCAATGTGCCTGGTATAATTGAGGGGACTAATTAATGCAGAAGCATCGGAGAGAACCACACAGGCCTGGTCCTGGCTCTTCAGGGCTTTCATGAGAGCTGCTGTGGATTAGGGTGGGGTCTTCTCCCCTCTCTCTGGGCTTCATCTTTCGCAGATGTGATAAAGCAAGGACTCAGCTTTAAGCACCTTCAGATATTCAAAGTTTGTCCCTTTACAGAAGGGATGCTCATAAAGCTATTTCAGCCTGGGTCCTGCCAAAGACACATAATCCTTTGAAATGGCCTGGTTTATGAAATTAAACCGATGCAGGTACATTGCCTAAAGAGAAGTCACCCCAAGGCTTGCAGACCAGGAGGGTGCGCCACTAGGAAAGGCTTCAGGGAAGTACATGTGGGGTGAGGGGCAGGCGGGTGGGGCAGGCATCGCTCCAGCCCTCATGATGGGGCAGGACAGAGCGCCCTAGGGACTCAGGACAAGGGAACGGGGTGTGGACTCAGAGGATGGGAGATCAAACCCCAGCCCCACCTTATGGTTGTGTGACCTTGAGTCTGAGCCTCAGTTTCTTTGTCTACAAAGTGGGCTGATGTTACAAAGCTTGCATTGTTCTCCCAGAAGCAGATATAATGCACAAGATACGAGTGCTTGGTACTTGGCAGGCACAGGAGAAACGAGACAAGAATCACTTACCTCGAGAGAGCTGCCCAGAGAGGGAGGGAGGGTGGAGGAGGAGAAGAAGGAGGTTTACAAGTGGAGAAAGTGAGGCCTGGGCAGGGGACAGTCCCCCAGTTCAGGACATCTTCTGCTGTGGAGTCCAAGTTGGCTCCATCAGAACTGAGCGTGTCTGAGCTCAGTTCTAGGTACCGCGTGTCCTCATGAAGTTCCCCCCCGACAACCTGAGGCAGGAGGTACTGCTCCCCGTTTACAGTGAAGGATACTGGGCTCCAAGAAGCGTAGTTGGTCAGGGAGGGGTTTCATAGTTTGTGAGCAGTTTATATTTGAACCCACATCTGTCTGATTCCAGAGCCCTTCCCTCTGCAGAGACCAAAGGCATGATTTAGGGACAGAGGACTTAGCTGTGTGCTCCTGCTGACAGTTGCTTGCTGGCTAGAAGAATCTCAACTCATGTAACAGAAAACATATGGGATTGACCTGTTTTCAGATAAGTCTTCGGCTTCAGGCTTGGCTTGATCCTGGTGCTCAGTGAGGTCAGATTCAGTCTAATCTCTTCAGCTGTCAGCAACTATCAGCTTTCCTCTCCAACAGGCTTTCCCCTAGTCGGGGCAGAGAGGGCCAGGGCACCACCAGACATGCATTTAGCCTAGCTGTTTAAACTAAAGTCCCAGAATTCAGGCTAGTTGGCTGGTGTAGGTCACCTCCCTCCCAGAACCTGTCACTGTGACCAGCAGGATGAAATGCTCTGAGTAGCCCAAAGGGAATCATTCTCACCTTGCAGCCCAGAGCCTAAGGTGGAGGCAGTGGGTGTCAACTCCCCTGAGCAATCTGGACAGAAAGTGTGTTTGGGGTGGGGGTGAGTCCCCAGAGGAACACTAAGGGGGTGGAAAGGGACAGATGCAGGACCAGCAGAGCCACCAGCAGACGGCCATCATCTGTCTGATCCAGTCCACCCAGCAGCAGGAGACAGCCTGGCCCAGCGGTTTGGTGGTGGCAGGTGCCGGGGAGTTTCCTTACTAGGGAAGGGGGTTGGTATTTACAAGGCACAGGAAATGTGGGTGAGCTGAGCTGGTTTCCCTGTGGGGGCAGCATGCGCAGACTGATAAGGTACCCACTGAAGCTGCCAGGGCCCCCCAGTGGGTGTCGGGGAGGCTCCTGTGCCGGCCTCCGCAGCCTCCCAAATATTTGTCTGTGCTGATAGCTTTGCTGACGAGGCCTTTCTGCCGCAGGCCCTCGTTTAACAGCCTGTGCCGCTTGGGAATTCCCAGGGCCGGCTGGGCCTGGGCGGGGCGGGGGGGGGCGGGGGGGGGAGCAGCAGGGCTCCCTGGCAGTGCCAGGGGGTACAAGGGCTCCAAAAAGAGCGTGGCCCCTGCTCTTCCCCAGCCCACCCACCACAGCCAGGCTGAGCCCAGGAGCTCTGGAGTCTGCGGCACGGAGACGCCTCCCCCAAACTCGGGGCAACCTGCTCCCAGACTGCCCCTAACCCCCTGCTCTCAGGCCAGAAAAGGCTTTAACAGGCAAACACCGCCGCTAAATCTCTGGGGGGATCAAGCAGTGCTTGTAAGATTTTTCATTTAAAATTTTGAGGAAACTATCTCAACAGCAGCGCACGCAAATGCAACAGAAGGCAATGGTTTAATTGTCTGAGAGGTGGAGAACCAGCGCCGTGCTCGGTCTTAACAAGCAGGGACAGACAGCCTGGGACGTTTTTCCAAACACTTGGAAGTCTGCGTAGGTTGTTCATGAAACGAAGTGCCCCGAGGGTTCAAAACACACAGGAATGATCTATCGCCAACATCCACAACTCGCCCAAAGAAAGGTTTTGGCCCTGGCTTGCGTACCTCCAGGGACGAGGCACTCTTTACTCTGCAGGGTTGCTCCTTCCGTATTTCAGCAGCTCTGCTAGAACATCCTCCATGGAGAACTGAAATCCACTTTCTGGGAACTCCCCCCACACACAATCAGAGCCCACCCAGACCAGGTCTTTGCCTCTGAGAGCCAAGGTCAGCATTTCACCTTGAGTCTCCCCTCAGCTGGCCTCTCAACACAGGCAACCAGCCCCAATTCCCTGGTAGGTCCTCTGTGTCCCCCCAACCCAGGGTGCACCTGGAAGTCTCTGCTACTGCCCTGAAGCAGAGGGTGTTGCCCCAGGAGACCTTGACATTGGCTGCTGTGCCCCAGAGCGTGCACCTAGGTGTCTGTTTGTATGTGTGTGTGGGCCCCTGCATGCACATACAGGTGAACAGGGTGGGGGTATACGGGTCCCAGCCGAGTGTCCTTGCCCCCAGCACCCACAGACACAGGGGTGACAGTCTGCAACTGACCCGTGAGAGCAGCACCTGGCGGTCAGGGTGCAGGTGGGGGCTGTACTTCTGCCTCCTCATCTCCTTTCCTTAATCTGGAGGAGGGGGCTCTGACCCGTGTGTAGTCTACTTACCCACCCACCCCCAGAGCCCTGGCTAATCACACTCGTCCTCTCCATTTATCAGGTAAGGACACAGCAACTCAGAGAGGCTGAAGGACAGCCGCTCAGCAACTGGGCTGGAATTTTAACCCAGATGGCCTGACGCCAAAGCCAGCGCTCTTGTCCCCTTGTGCGTTTCCACGCCCTGGCTGGAATTCAGGGTGCAAGGGGGGCAGCATCCATCCAGTCAGCAAACAGTTGCCAGCTTGCTTCAGGCCAGGGCCTGGGGGAAGCCTGGGGGTTGTGACACCCACGCCTTCCCTGGAGGAGTGCCCCCATTTGAAAAGGTCAATGCCAGCAAGCAAACTGAACTTGAAGTACTGACAGGGGTGTGGGGGCAGTGGGTGAGGCAGTGGGCAGTCTCTCGGGGTGCTGACCTGCACTCCCTGGGCACGGGGGCGGGGGGCATGGCATGGGGATGGGGTGGGGAGTCCCAGTGGGCCTGGGGGAGCCAGGAAGAGTTTTGCCAAGAAGACCAGGGACCAACAGTGAGCTAACAGGAGAGCAAAGTTTGCCCAAAGGGCCCGGCCAGAGGCCACACAGGTCCTGCCTGGCTGGCCCAGCACAGGCCCCTACTGGAGCAAACGTCACCGCCCTGTCTTTCCCTCCCTTCTCTCTCGGCCAGAACCTCTTCGACAGCATCAAGAGTGAGCCCTTCTCCATCCCCGAGGACGATGGCAACGACCTCACGCACACCTTCTTCAACCCCGACCGCGAGGGCTGGCTGCTCAAGCTGGGTGAGAGGCACGCACACTCGGGGCCCATGCAGACACACACACACACAGACACACACACATGTTGACGTGGAGCCTCAGGGTGGAGTCAAGAGGACCCCAGTCTCCTGCCTCTCAGTGCAGCAGTCTGCCTGCCCCGTCTCTCCCTCTGCCTGTCCTGGGAATGAAGGAGACAGTGCGGGAGGGGAAGAACAAGCAGGAGGGGAGATGGTGACAAGTCCATGGACAAACCCTCAACTACAGTTCTGCCTCTCCCTGACCTCCCCCCCCTGCCCAGGGCTGCTGAGGGTCAGTGAAGTTAGGGCACCTGCCCCAGGCCACATAACCAGCAAATGGCAGATTTTGGTGGGCAGAAGCTTGGATGTCCCTGACGGACGGCAGGGGGAGGGGAGAAGGACAGGATGTGGCTCAGGGGAGCTTCCCCTCAACGTGATGAGGCCCTTGGGCCTGCCGAGAAGAGCTGTGGGTGGGTGCTGCAGGGGTGAGGGTGGCAGCTGCTAAGTCTGGTGGGGAAGCGCAGGGCCCAGCCATCGGCCCCTGCCCCCACTTCACTCCTGGACGCCTCCCAGCAGGGCCAGCCTAGCCAGCCACAGTGGCCTCCTCGTGTTGGAGCAGGGACCAGGACCCGGGGGCCCATGCAGGCCCTGCCTCTCTCCATGCCCATGTCCCAGGGCACCCTTCCACAGCCCACGCAGCCTCCTTTCCTGCCCAGCCCACTGTCCTCAGCCCTGGGGAGGCCTTGGCTGCACACCTCAGCTCCTCCTCCCATGGGCTGGGCACCCATCCGGTTGCTCAGCCTCAGCTTCCACAGCTGTGAAATGGGGGGAATACCTGACCTGTGAAAGGGTTGAATGCGTCACAAAATACCCAGGCACTTGCCCCTGAAGCTAGGACACCGGGGTTTAATCTCAGCTCTACTGCAGGACCCTGAGCGGATGACTCAGTCTCCTCACCTACAAAACAGGGCTAATAATGATCTCCTCATAGGTGCTTCTAGGAATTCATAAGTGAATTGTTTTCAAATTTTTATCTGTGAATTTTTAGAGAGAGAGAAAAAGAGACATCGATTTGCTGTTCCACTAATTCATGCACTCATTGGTTGCTTCTTGTATGTGCCCTGACTGGGGATCAAACCCTCAACCTTGGTATATTGGGATGACGCCCAAACCCACTGAGATACTTGGCTGGGGCTTAAGTGAATATATTTTTAAACCCTCTAGAATGTTGCTTGACAGATGAAAGATGAAATGCTTAGCCCAGTGCCAGGCAGGACCAGGCTGAGGGATGGACCAGGGGTTGGAGTGGGATAGTGACAGGAACGCCCAGGGAGTGACCAGCCACTGTCTGGGGCTGACTGGGGAGGAGCCTGGGATGCTGGGTCAAGCATCTTGGGGAAGCTTGGGGTGACAGGAGCCACTGAGATTTTTGAGTAAGGAGAGGCTCGATCTTCGGGAAGTGCACCAGGCTAGGAGTGGGAGGGGGGAGGGGGAGGAGAAGCATCCAAGGTCCTGCTCTTTGGTGGTGGAGTGTTGGTGGCCAGGGAGGAGGAGGACTAACTCCGCTGCTGGCCTCTTGCAGGAGGCCGAGTGAAGACCTGGAAACGGCGCTGGTTCATCCTGACTGACAGCTGCCTATACTACTTTGAGTTCACCACGGTGAGCCCGCCCCTGCCCCTGCCCCGGGCCCCTCTGGACTTCACTAAGTAGTCGCCTCCCAGAGCCGGGGCTCCTTTGAGATCACACAATCCACTGCCACACCCATTTTACAGATGGGAAAACAGAGCTACAGAGAGGAGGAGGGGCTGGACCGAGGGTGGAGGCAGAGCCAGGGATTAGAGTTGGGTCTCCCAGCTCCCAGCCAGGGCTTGTCCTGTGTTGCTCCCCTACTCCCAGAAAGATAGGGACACTCCTCTTAGGTTTGGGGAGCCCCACAAGCTCACTTCCTACCCACGGCCTCAAGGCTCCAGGTGCTGACCCTGACTTTCCCTCCTGCTTCCGTGCAGGACAAGGAGCCACGGGGAATCATACCCCTTGAGAACCTCTCCGTGCAGAAGGTGGACGATCCCAAGAAGCCAGTAGGTGTTGGAATGGTGGCCTGAGGCCAGAATGGGGTGGGGGGGCACTTCTGAAACAGGGAGAGCGGAGAGGACTGCTGGGCTGTCTCTCCAGGAGGCCAGGCCAGGCCGAGCACACCTTCAGGGGGACTCAGGGCCATGGACCCTTCGCCTGCCCCTTCACCTGTCCCAGGAAATGGGCCTGGGGTAGGGTGCATACTGCTGCTTATCTGAGCTCTGATCTTGCCTGAGTGTCTAGTCCTCTTGAGGCTCCTGGAGAGCCCAGCCCAGCCACCCTGCCCTCCCCACCCTGCCCTGCCCTCACCTGGCCGCCTCCCCCCGCCCCCGCAGTTCTGTCTGGAGCTCTACAACCCCAGCTGCCGGGGCCAGAAGATCAAGGCCTGCAAGACAGACGGCGATGGCAAGGTGGTGGAGGGCAAGCACGAGTCTTACCGGATCTCGGCCTCCAGTGCCGAGGAGCGGGACCAGTGGATTGAGGCCATACGGTGAGGGACAGCCACCTGCTAGGGATGGGCCTCCTGGCACTTTCCAGAAGCCCCTGCTTCTCTCGGGCCTTATTTCCTTGTCTGCAAAGAAGGACAACTCCAGAATCTCCCTCCTGTTTCTGGTTGCAAATCCCTCCCACCCGTACCCTGTGAGCACCCCCTCTCTGCCTGTACAATGCCAGGCTCCAGGACCCAAGGGTGGGAGGTACCAACTTCCCAAGACCAGTGGGAGGAGCAGGTAAGATGTTGCAGGTAAAGCTTTTTGCCCAGCTCCTGACACTGGGCAAGCACTCGGGAAGGGCGCTGCAGTCAGCCTCAGGACCCGAAGTGGCCCTGGAAAGCCCTGGGAAAGGTGGAGGGAAGGGTCTTCCAGGGGAAGAACCAGTGTGGACAAATACAAGAGAGCCAGTCAGTGTGTGGCCTGCCAGGACAGCACCCCGGGGTTCTGGGTGGCTGGTCCTGGTGCTGTGGGGCCTGACTGTGCAGGCGCAGGGCACTGCGGGGGCTGAGCTATGGGAGATGGGGCTGCAGAGGATAGCAAGGCCTTGGTCACCATGGCAACAAGCTTGGTTTTCTCGGGGGCACTGGGGAGCCACAAACTGGTAAACAGAGAAGGGGGTGGCCAGGTGAGAAGGTATACAGTGTATGGGCAGTGGAGGGCCAGGCAATGGAGAACCAGGCACAGAGCAGGGTCAGTCAACAACCCTGACTCTGAGCCCATGGGGAGATGCAGGCCAGGGCTCGTCCTGTAGGCTGGAGGGAGTTATAGGGTTAGTCTCTGGACCTGGGCCATGTCCCCGAGACTTGCAGGGTGGGGAAACTGAGGCCTAGAGAAGGGAGGGACTTGCCCACGGTCACACAGCCAGTGAGGGACAGAGTTGGACCCAGCAAGCAAGTCTGCTGACTCCATTCAGGCTCCTTCCACCTCCTTCTGAGAGCCTGAACAGGGGCCCTGGGACATTTGGGGGCAGAATTCCTAAGGCTTCCGGCTCTCGGCCTCGCCCTTTCCAGCCCTGCCCGTGGGACTCTGGGTTAGGCCTCCAAGGCTGGACTCCCCATGGCCTGGTTCCCTGCAGTGGGGCAGGCCAACCCTCCATGGGAAACCCATGCCCCTATAATGAGCCCTGGGAGATGAGACCCGCTCATGGCCAGCTCAGCCCTGAAATTTTTTCACCTACCCTCCTTCCAGAGCCAGCATCACCCGTGTCCCCTTCTACGACCTGGTCTCTGCTCGGAAGAAGAAGATTGCCAACAAGCAATGACCTTCGTGGGAGGTGGTGCTGGGGGTGCTGGGGCCAGGTGTCCCAGGAACCCCGTAACCTCCCAGTCCAGGGCACCCTTTCCTGGCCAGCAGGCATCCTCCCACTACCTCCACTACTCCAAGCTGACAGGAGGGGGTGGAACAGAGCTCAGGAGGGTGGGTGAGAACAGCTGAGAGCCCAGAGCCAGTATCGAGGCCCCTCGCACCCAGCTGCTGCAGGAGAGGCTTGAGGAAAGCAGAAGAGAAATCAGCCCAAGATACTCGGCCCCCTGTCCTTTCTCTGGGCCTTAGTTTCCTCTTCTGGACTGTCTCCTCACACTCTGAAACACTGCCAGTCTTCAAAGTAGGAGGGGCTGTGGGTTCCAAAGCTCCGCCTCCAGCGTGCTGTGCGCCCTCCGACCAAGTCTCCTGCTCTGATTCTTGGAAAACCTTGGTGTTTGGACAGAAATGGCTTGGCCCCTCTCCACCCAGTGATGGTAGCCACAGCCTCAGTGCAGGTCCCAGCACTCAGTGAGCTGGCTGCCTCCTGCCTCTTTGAACTGCTTCTTCCAGGCAGAAGACAGGATTGCACCAGGTCTCCCTAAGGAGCTTTCAGCTGGAGATGTCTGCACTTGTTCACTAGCTGGAGAGGACTCTGGACTGAGAGCCACTGGGATGCTGAGAGCAGAGGGGGCTCTACCCTCAGGATGTCCATTTCTGGGGAGAAGTGGTGGGACCCCTCCAGAAAATGGACGGAGCATCCCAGACAGATGTACACAAGCAGGACCAACAAGCAGGCTCCACTGCTGACTCCACCTGGGTTCTTTCCAAAAGGGCAAGAAGAGAGAGCTTGTGAAAGTGTGGTGACCAGGAGGGCTGCCTGGAGGCAGCAGCCAAGTCCATGAGTGACACTGAGCTCATGGCAGAGACTCAGCCAAGACTTCCTGGCGAGACCCCTGAGCAGGATTCCCATGGAGGTGAGGGGCAGCCCAGCTGGGTCCCCGCATCCTGAAACCCTCTGCCAGCAGTGCTGTGCAGAGCTGAGCTGGCTTCTAGCACACGACAGGGCAGGGCATGAAGCTCTGTCTCCAAGGAGGCCTCAGCCTGGAGGAGGGCTTTCAGAAGCACATCTCACCCCCTCACTCGGGCCCTGGGGGAGTCCCCAGGGGGAAGTTCCCCGTGGAAAGCAGGATATGAGCTTGCCTCCGCCAGCCTGAGCGGGAGCGTGGGAGCTGGCTGGGTTCCCCGGAGAAGGGAGGCAACCTCTCCTCCCTCCACCCCCACCCCACCCCTACTCCACGTGCACACCTTCCACAGGGTCAGGAAGGAGCAGCCGCCTTGTGGACTGTCTCTGGGAGTGGGCGAGGGCCTGGTGACGATGTCACTCTGAGGAGGGTCTGGGTTGGGCAGCTGCAGGAGGGGGTCTCACAGAACATTTTAGGACTTCCACAGATTCCGTGTCAGCCTGGGAGCTGCGTACCGCCTCAGCCACCTCACGAGTCCATGAAGGGGCAGCCAGGGGTCAGGGGAGGAACACTGGTCTGGGGGTCACAGAGTCTGAGGCCCTCACCTCCCCTGGCACACACTGGCTGTGGGGTCTAATCCATTCCTGTCCCCTCTCTGGTCCTCGGCTCCTCCCTGTCACTGAATGGGGATCAATTTCTAGGCATGAGTGGCATGAATCACTCAGAAGAGAGAATAAAAGTCGTGAGTGGGGCCCTGTCCTTTCTCTCCAGGACGACAGCTGCCATCTTTGACCCGCCCTGGCCCTTCCCCTTCATCACCTTCCCAGCGGAGGGCAGGAGGGCCACACAGGGAAGAGTGGACCCTCAGAGGGCCCTGGACTCTCAACCTCAGGAACTAGAGGCTGCTACGCTGGACAGATAGATGTCCCTGTGGGCTGGATTTGCCACAGGGGCTCCCGCAGAGCAAGGACCGGGTGAGCTGGTTCTGCCAAGGCCAGGGGAAAAGCAAAGGGACTTCCCAGCAGGTGGTGCTGTCCAAAGAGAAGGAGAGGCAGCCTCGGAACACAGGGAGTAAGCTCCCTGTCTAGGGGGGAATGCAAGCACAGGCTGGCTCCAGTGATCATCTGGGGTGTTCAAGAGGGGCTTGAACTCAGTAGCCTTCATTTACTTGTGCTTTCCACGAGAATTATTAAATAGCTCCAGTATTCCAGGCATCGTTTCAGGCGCTGATAGAACAAGACGGACTCCCTGGCTGCGTGAGGCTTACATTCTAGTGGGTCGGAGCGCTAACATTCCAGGCAGCCCTTCCAGATGCAGGGCTTCCAGTGGCTCCCACACCCTAGCCCAGCCCCTTCTCCGACATTCCACCAGGGAGTCACTCTCAAAGACATTCAGGCCCCGACCAATCAACTTGTCCCTATATTCACGCACTCGGCTCTGCTTGTCGGGTGCCTTCCCTGTGCCAGCTCCTCACGCAGAGCCAGGGATGGGACCCAAAGAACCTCGTCCTCAGAAGGAGTTCAGACCAGGAGGGGGAGACAGGTGCGAACGAGCAGGGACAGTCCAGGCCACCCTGTGCTGTTGCAGAGCGGGGCGCAGGGGCCAGTGGAGGCTGGGCTGGGCCGACGGACAGTCTGGGGAGGCTTCTCGAAGGAGCTGTGCCTGAGTGGCGGCGGCCAGGTGGGACAAAGGACACATACCTGAGAATGCAGTGAGCTCATCTTCTGTCTGTTCCCCAGAGCTCACCCCCCACCCCACCCCACCCCCACACACCGACTCCTCACAGACCAGACTGTTCCTAGGACACAGTAAGAACAAAATAATTATTGGTTACACTGAAGTCAACTGAAAAGCCAGCAGGAGCGGGTGCAAACGTCTGCAGGCTTAGGGAGCTATGGGAAGGGGCGGCGCTGCTAGGGGCCGGGGGAGTGGTAGGAAAGGGGGGTAAGGCCCATCACCATCCAGGACTGGTGGGCCTCCGCCTGGCTGGCCGAGCCCCCTTGCTCCTCCCCTAGGCAGCCTCTGCCCGCCTCCCACTGTTTCACCACTCCTCACTCCGGGCGGCAGGGGGCTCCCACCCCTCGCAGATGAGACATTGCTCCCCGAAGCAGCCAGACAAACCCAGACCGCCTGCCCTGGGCAGGAACGAGGGTCTGCCAGGGTAGAGCCTCGGCCTGGGCAGGCTGGAGGAGAGGCACCTTGTCTGCTAGGACCAGCAGGCTCGAGCCGCCCAACAGACACCCACGGCCCAGAGAAGCCCAGGCCTCCCCACCACACACCGTCCTGCAGGGCTCAACCCAGGAGTCAGGATATGCAGCTCTCTCACACCAGGCTGTGGGCCCTGAACCAGCAGCAGTTACCCTCTCTAGGTGTGAGCTGCCTCTCTGAAGGGCGGGGCCAGGTGACTGCCATCGCACAGATCTTTAACGGGGACCTCCATGCGCAAGGGTGTCTCAGGCACAGGTAAACAGCCCCAACGCGGGGATGGGCTGACACAGGCATGGGAGGGGGGAGGCCAGTGAGGAGGAGCTGCAAAGTGCGAAAGGCCACAGGGAGGGTCCGGAAGCCACCCAGAGAGCCTGGGTTCAAGGCCCAACTCTACCTGTGTCTTAAGCAAATTCCCTAAGCTCTGTGAGCCTCAGACCTTCCATCTATAATATGGGGATAATTAAATATATGCAAAAATACTTAGAACAGTGTTGCGCACCCACTCAAGCTTATGTTAAATGGTATCATTTACCATTGTTGTTATTGCAAGGCAGAATGTGTACATGCCTTCACGGAGACACAAAACCGGCTGAGGCCACAGGAGGAAAAAAGATTCATGGGAATGGGGGGTGAGTATCTGGGGAGGCTTCTTGGAAGAGGTGCCCATTAAAGATGAGCAAAGCGGAAGCTTAGCTCTTTCAGCCAGTGGGACCAGGAAGAAACAGACAGGAGGCTAGGTACTTCTTGGACTCCAGAAACAAGTCTCGTGGGCCAAGAGGATGCGAATTTGAGGAGGGCTGGGTCCCAGCAAGAGCCGAGCTGTGTGCACAGCGCTGTGATCCCTTGCATCTCCTAAGCCACTGTGCCCCTTGTCATGAAGCTCTGACTGAGGGGGCCGGTAACATGGCTGCTGAACAGAGGCCGTCTCTGGACAGAGAAGAGCAAGTCTGGCACAGATGCCAGGGGATGGAGTAGGAGAGGGCAAGAGGGCTCTGGGGAGGCAAGTGGGCCCCCGCCCCATGCCTGAGGCGTGGGAGTGAGCTGGGTAACCCAGAGCAGGCACTGGGGCCCTGTACATGAATGCCAGGGAGCAGGAGAGAGGGAAGGAGGGGGGGGGCGGGCAGCCAGCAGTCAAGCGGCAGGTGTGAGACCTACAGAAATTGATTTATTAGGGACAATGAAAGGAGCTAAATATGTTTGCCGGCTCAGTGATGACTCAGGCGCTCCCCTGGGGGTCCACAAAGTGTGAGCATCAAAGAAGCAAAGACAGGCCTTCCCCAACCAGGGCTCTGCCAGCCTTGAACCCTCCTTCCCAGCAATGGGAGGACCACCCATTGAGTGTGTTGCTGGCCTGGCCTCCGAGGGGCAGCAGAGACCCTCCCTCCCCCTACACCCTCTCCGGATCTCCCCAGAATAGCTGAAGAGCAAAGTCTCCTGGTGAGACGCATCTGGGTTGAAGCCCCGGCCTTGCCCCAGTTGCTGTGTGATGTCAGACCCATGGCTGGCCCTTTTTGGACCCACATTCACAGGAGAGGAGAGCTCCCCACCGAGCCAGCCTCTACCTCCCCCTCCCTGCCTGGCAACGCCATCCTCACCCCATTCAGCATCTTCCAGACAGCCGCTGGTGCAGTTTCCTCTGCCCAACACCCGACAGCTTCCCTCCAGGAGAAAAGCCAGCTCCCACGGGGCCTCGCGAGGAGAATTCATTCTTCCTGCACGGAGTTCCAGGCTTGTGCAGGGCTCTGGGAGAAACAGGGAGAAACAGTCAGAGTCTGCGGCCGAGGCAGGGCAGCCAGAGGTGGCAGACACGACCTCCCCATGGAACAAGAAGAGCAGAGGACTGAGGGCTGCCGTCTGAGTGTGGGAAGGGGGCCTGGTGGGAAGCAGAGGCTGGAAGGAGCAGGATAGAGGGGTCCGTAAGAAAACCCGAGAAGACCCGGGCCCCTCTGGATGGCACAGGCTGGGCAGCAGCTCACCCCAGGAGCCCAGGGGGCTACTCAAACCTCAGGCCTGCCCCAGAGAAGAATACTTCTATGAGTCACAGAAGTCCCTGCTCCTCCAGAGCTGACACAGGCCACATTGATGGAGGTTTCCCTTTATATCCTCCTGTGAATTCTTAGCAGCAAGTGACCCTCAAAACAAGCCACAAAGACCCAGAGCTCCAGATTGCACCCAGACACCCCTGCCCCACCCCCAGCATGCCCAGCAGCAATATGTCATGGCCAAGGCCGCCAGTCAAGGGGCACTAACTAGGGCCTGGGCCTCTGCCAACGTGCTGCCTGCCAACCTTCCACCACTCTCCAGCGTGGGCTCTGTTATCTATCCCCACTCCACAGATAAGGGCTCTGAAGCCCACAGGGCCCATGGCCCAGCTAAAGGGGCCTGAGCCAGCTCAAAACCATGGCCATCTGCCTGGAGGCCTGTATAGATTTAGGGGGCACACAGTCACCACCCGACAGGACTCAGAGTGTGAGGGTGCTGGCTCAGAGAGGGTGCCCGGACAATGGGGGTGCACCAGGACAGCCCCAAACACCCCAAGGCCTGTGGTCACCCTAGAGATTGGACATGTCTACAAGAGTCCGGCAGGGAAGTGGGCATCCTAGGTGGCCCTATGGGCTGGAAGGGATGTGACCCGTGGCTTCCTCATCCTGGAGAAGCAAAGGGCAGCTGTTTTGCCCAGAGCAGGCTGGGCTCCAGGCCTCTACTGCCATCCACTTTCAGGGAATACTCCCCTTTATCAGTCCTTCTGAGTCCTGCCCCATAAGGCCTGCTGCGTGGGCTGATCACATGAATAGCGAGCCTGGTCCACCACCTGCCCTCTGCTGATACTAGTCCACTGTTACATTTTTGATGGAGTCTCCTTTGCGGGGCTGAGAGCAGGGACTCTGGACAGACCCACCACATGAACCAGGGGCTCTGCATTCCATCCTCCCAGGACCAGCTGAAGTCCTCCTCCCACAGGAAGTCCCCCCTCACCACCCCAGGCTTCTGCATACCTCTTTGCTTCTGCACAGGGTCTTCTAGCCCTGCCTTAGCCTGTACAATCATCCTTCTCCTTCTTCATGAGGAAATCAAGGCTCACAGTGGTTAGGGGACATGTTCAAGGTCACCCAACACAGAGAAAGACAGAGGCAGAAGCATGTATTGAGCACCCTTCATCTCGCCTAATCTTCCCAAAAGCCCGTGAGGCAGCCAGGACGGGAATTATTCCCATCTAACAGCAGAACGTGGAGGCCCAGAGCCACATGGGCCAGGGAATGGCAGCGGGCAACTGGTTTCCATGGAGCTGTTGAGGCCAGAGGACCCAGGGAGCTAGGTCGTGGGCAGAGGGGCGGGGTTAGCTCCTGACCTTTCCCTCCCTTTGATCCTTTGAAGCTAGAGCTGAAATCTCTTCTCTTCCTCCCTCCTCCAAGGGATTTGCATTTCATAACTAAGAGCCCAGGAAGGACCCAGGTTTGACCCAAAGAAACTAAATTTTGAATAAAGTGTCCCATATTTAAAAAACAATAAATCACACTCATTGAAGGAAACTGGAGAATGTCATGATCAGAAAGGGAAAACGTAGATCGAGACTTCTTCAGCCTGATATAATACACATTCTAGATTCTTTCGGTACAGCTGCCTGCCTTGTGTGTTACATCTCTGCCCTGCAACTCCAAGGGCAAGTTTGCATCACGTGCTTAACACTGTGGACTCCGTGTTTCCCCTGTGCACCAGGCAGGACAAGCTAGGTTATGCTGTGGTAACAAATAAGCCCCAAATCTCAGTGGCTTCACACACAAGTCTTGCTCCCACTATACTCAGTAAGGAGTTGGCCAGGGGTCTCTGCTTATCGCAGTCACCGGGGGATCCGGACTGAGGAAGTGCCAGTCTGACACGGGCCACCAAGAGTACTCTCTTGACTTGACACATTGTTTCTGCTGACATTTCATTGGCCAAAGCAAGTCACATGGCCACCTAACTCCAAGGGGGCAGGGAAGAACCAGCCTACCATTCGACCACCCACCGATCCATATGTAGGGTGACTCATTGGTCAGGACAGACAGGTGTCCCAGACTGCAAGAGGACATATTGTTTACTCTCGCTGGATCGAATCATACTCTTCACAAACTCGGGGAACCAGTTTTTCTCCCAAATCCCCAACTTTTGGAGACTGCAATTATTCCCAGTTTTACGTGTTTATAAATACCCCGTCTTAAATAGCTTCAGCACTAGAACTTCGTCCACCTGTCCTCTTGGAAGTGCAATTCCCGGTCACCCTCCAGACTCAGAGTACCTGCCATCCATCCATATTTCAGAAGGGCAGCCCTGGCCAGCTCAGTGCACTGAGTGCCGTCCTGCGAACTGAAGGGTCACGGATTCATTCCCTTTCAGGGCACATGCCAGGGTTTCAGGCCAGGTCCCCAGTAGGGGGTGCACAAGAGGCAACCACACATTGATGTTTCTCTCCCTTCCCCTCTCTAAAAACACATACATAAAATCTAAAAAAGAAGAAGAAGAAGGGCTAGGCCCGCCTACCTTGCCTTCTCCAGCATAAGCAGGGACCCACCTCTACACACTCCAAGACCCAGAGCACTAATTCGCAAACCTCAGCATGAGAATCACCAGGATGGCTCGTTAAACAAGGATTGCTGGACCCCAGCCCCAGAGCTGCTGACTCAGCAGGCCTGAGCGGAGGCCTAATATCTGCATTTCTAACAACTGCCCAGGGAATGTTGGCCTAGGACCACGCTCTGAGAACCGCCAGCCCATCCTGTCGGCCTGACAGTTATTAAACACCGGCTGTGTGATCTGACAGGCGGTTCTGCTCGGCCACTCTCCGGCTGTGTCGCCTCAAGCAAACCACATCACTAGCCTCCCAGCCTCAGTTTCCTCACCTTGAACTAGAGCCTCGGGAAGGAGGAGCACAGATGACATGTCTGGCTCTGAGCAGTGTGTCGCGGGACTCAGTTAAAGGCAGTTCAATCATTCAGCAGTAGATGAAATACCGCCATGTTTTAAAAATATTTGTTAATTTGAACGTAATTGCATTTATTAAAGTTCTCATGCCTTTTATGTCTCTGAGTGGGAATGAATTTTTTTCCACGTGGTGGGTAAGCATTTGATTTTCCTTCTTAGTGTGAACTGTCTGCTCCTGCTCTTTGCCCGGTACCTGCGGGTTGCTGTCTTTCCTTATGGTCTGTCTGAGCTCATTATGGAGCAAAGATGACAGACCCCATTTGCTACAAAATCTTTCAAGGCTGCTGCTGCCTGTCTCGGGAGGTCATTTTTCTGGCTTACAGACTGGGAGATGCATCTGACTTACCCATTTTTATTTCCTCTATCACTTTTAAGCTTAGATGGTCTCCCCTCTCCAGAATGTGAAAAATATAAAGAAATTGGATTTTGGATGATGGGATTTCGTGCACCTTGACAGTTGCAGGGGGGCGGGCAGCAGGGTGGACAGTGCCCTGCTGGCCCACCTGAGGCCCTCTGCTCCTGGTACAAGGCACAGTCAGACGCACACACCTCTCAGCGCCCCCCCACCTGTGCCCTAGCTCTGCCCCAGACGTCTGTTGTCAGTCTGCCCAGCGCCAGAGGCGCCTCCACACCGGCACCCAGCAATTCAGGTTGGATGGAGCCACTGGAACTTCCAGGGGTTTATCCTCCAGCTGGAGACAAGATAACCAAAGGTGTACAAGCTACCCACATGCCCTGCCTGGTGTGGCTCTGTGGTTGAGCACTGGCCTGAGAATCAAAAGGTCAGTAGTTTGATTCCCAGTCTAGGGCACACGCCTGGGTTGTGGAACAGCTCAGGTCCCCTGTAGGGGGTGCACAAGGGGCAACCACCCATTGATGTTTCTCTCCCTCTCTCCCTCCCTTCCCCTCTCTAAAAAATAAATAAATAAAATCTTAAAAAAAAAAAAAAAAACATCTGCCCACATATGGCAGACAGCCAGGGGGTCAGGTCTTTCCCCTGGTGCTTGACCCTGTGAGCTCTGCCTCTCTGAGTTTCTATTTTCTCATCTCTAGAATGGGAATAATAAAATGCTCACATCAACAGTAGGGTTTAAATAGATCAACAGCCACAGTGCACTCAGCACTGTGCTGGATGCAAAGTGCACGTTCAATGAACACGACTTGTCTCACGCCCAGTTGTATTCTCCAGGCAGGGCCTGAGCCCCACAGCCTTTTGCTCTGTTTGGACTGAATTTGCAGCAAGGCCCCCACTCCCAGGTCTTGGGAATGAACCTCAGCGCCTCAAAGGCTGGCCAGCCTATTAGCTAGCTCGGGAACAGTGGCTCCAGGCTCCACTTGTGCCAGGAGAGGCGAGGGGGCTGCGACACTCAGCCCTGCCTCCTCCCAGGCTGAAGAGCCAGAGGCATCGGGCATGAAGCCCTTGCAGACGAGCCCCGCCACCTCCCCCTCCCCCGCCAGCAGGCGCTCTGCTGGGCCTGATTTCCATAATAATCAGCCATAGATCTTCCAAAAGGGCCTCGAGCGCCGCTGCCCACCAGGGAAGCTCCCAAGTGCTTCGCCCCCCTCCTAACCACTCCCGCCACCCCAGAGGGGACCTCATTTTTAAAAGCTTTTTAGAAACCATCCCAGCTGGGAGACGCCCAGGACGTTGGTCTTGGCTTTAAGGCTGGCAGGGGTCGGGGTAAGGGGGGCACAGCTGTGAGAGGCGACGTTTCCAGTCTAGTCTAGACCAGGCTCAGAGGCAAGGAGCGGAGGAGGGAAACTGAGGCAGCCAGGGAAGAGACACATTCTCATGCCTCACTTTACGGATGGGGAAGATGCAGCCCAGAAATGATATCTCAATTGTTCCCGTCTGGTACTGTGACTAGGTAGGACCCCCTTCTAGGGAGGCGGGTCCAGGGCCCACGGCCTCCCCCACAAACTCCTCCTCAAGACAGGCCACTGTCTCTGGTTGCGCTGTGCATCTGAAGATGATAAGACAGCAGGGAACAGATATGGGGACAGGCTGGGAGGGAGGCCCAGGGTGTGCACAGCACTTGGAGCTGGTCTGGCCTGGAAGTGCAGGGTCTGCATAACCGAGTTCAAACCCGGCTCTACCTCAACCAGGTAGATGGCAGGTAAACTGCTACCCAGATAGACTGGGCAAACTGGAGCCTTCTGCCTAGCTCCTGTCCACCAATGGTTTGAGCATGGTTTTTACATTTTTGAATTAAAAGAAAATTGAAAAAATATTTCCTGACATGTAGAAATTATATGAAATTCTAATTTCAATGTTCACACAGACACACTAGATTTATTAGAACACAACTATGCCCGTTAATTTTTGGCCCTGAATACAGCTACTTTTCTGCTACGGTGGCAGAGTTGCTTGGTCTTGACCCAGAGGTATGGCCCCCAAAGCCAAAAATATTTACTACCTAGCCCCTCCCAGGAAAGCCTGCCCACCCCTGCACCAAAGGGCCAAGTGCTGACGTCCAGGAGCCTCAGTTTCCTCATCAGAACAAATGGGAATCATGCTACCTGAGAACCGAGTGAAAATGAAACAGCAAAGCCCCACACAGTTAGCTAGCTTTCTTCTACTTCCCCACTTTCTTTCCTTTTACCCCCGGCCCCTGGCTGCCTCCCGAAACCTGAGTCTCAGCCACGGGGAGGAAGTCACCTTGAACTCAAAGTGCCTCCCACCCACCCCCAGTCCTGCTTGTCCTCACCGTGTGCTCACCGCCTGATTTCCCAGCCCAGTGACCAAGCCTGGCTGGTTCCACCTTGAGCCCAGCAGAGTCCCTAGCACATAGTAGGTGCTTAGCAAACATTTTCTGGATGGATGGATGGATGGATGGATATGTGGGGCTACTTTGCTGTCTTTCCTTCTGCCCCATTCCCTCCGCTCTGACCTTCGCTCTGACCTTCGTCATCTCCTGCCAGCTCTCCCTGTCCCCTCCCGAGCTCTTTCCATTTCATTCCCCAGCCTACAGACAGGAAAATGCCTGTGTCACCCCTCTCCCCTGCCTCGCCTCTGTCCTCTCCGTTCAGGCCATGCTCCCCAGCGCGGGACACAAGGAGCTGACCCAGCACCCTTCTTCAGTCTTACCAAACACCCAGCCCTGAACCCAAGACACTGGAGGAGCTGACCCAGCACCCTTCTTCAGTCTTACCAAACACCCAGCCCTGAACCCAAGACACTGGATCAGGCCTCCAGGCATTTGCTCAAACTGCCCCCTCCTCCTAGAATCTTCTTACCTTCCCATGGGCCCAGCACCCTCTCCTCAACCCCCAAAGACTCAGTGCAGGCCCTGACTCCAGGAGATCTTTCCAGATCTCTCACCCATCTCCACTGCCCCCCCCATACAAAGCTATCCTGAAACATCAGTGCCATTATGAATATTCATGAACATAAATGCATAATTATCCAGGTGAGCCTGAGAGCCCTGCAAAGGCAAAGAGTGTGATGGTATGTCTGTATCGTCAGTCCCAGCAAAGGCATGGCCCAGAGAAGGTACTTAGTAAAATTTTTTATAAATGGATCAATGAAAGAAGGTAGGAATTAATACAGATGGGATCCTGTCCCTCCCTCACTCAAGAACTTTCAGTGGATCCCCAGTTCTCCCTAAAAGCCAGCCATGGAGCCTGGTCTCCAAGACCTGTATTAAGTGGCTCTGCTCCACTTCCCAGTTTCATCTCAAACTGCATCCCCCACGCTGTCTGTCCCAGCCTCCAAGCTGTTCCCCCTTCCTGTATATCCTCATCACTCACCTGTGTTGTGCCTGTGGGCGCCCTGACCATCCTTGGAGACCCACGGGGCTTCAGGGACCCAGGGGCTGACTACTGTTCCTGTCCTCAAGTCCCACTGCAACAGTGAACGGGGCTCTGAGTAGGACGACCTGTGTCTGGGGTGAACCCTGCCAATGCCTATGATGGGGACACAGCTGCACCTCTTGCAATAAAATGGAGACTAATGCCTGCCACGCAGGGCTGTTGGGAGGTGAGAGACGCTGTCGTCTAAAGTTCCTGGCACACTGGGGATGCTCAGTGAAGAGCAGTCAGCCCTGGTCAGAGCCCTCCTGCCCAGAAAGGAGACTCCCCACCTGCAGCCCCACCTCTCTCCTCACTCTCTCCCTCCCCTGCCACCCCGACTGTGCCCGCAGCCAGCGGCTGATGCTGCCGTGGACAGAATGGCAATGAGAGCAGGACCTAAGTGAGCCCATCTGGGAAGCTGAGGCTGGGACAAGGGCTCAGAATGAAGACAGTGAAGGACAGGGACAGGGACTGGCAGGGATGAGGCAGGGGGAGGAGAGTGGCAGTGTCTGGGGTAGGAGTTCTGCATGAACATGGGGCCAGGGCTGGATAGGAGAGGGGCAAAGGAGGGCAAGGTCAGAGTGGCAAAAGCACAGGATGGGGGCTGGGATGGGGCGGGGCTGGGGCAAAGATGTGGGGGGCAGGGGAGGAACAGAGCTGGGACAGGAACCAAACGTAACAGCTGGAGCAGGGGTTGGGTTTAGGACGAGATGGGGCTGGGGCGGGGCCAGGGTAAAATCACCCCCAGGGGGCAGGAAAAGAGGCTGAGAGAGTCAGGGTCGTCCCAGGCCAGGGGAGGCAAGGAAGCAGTTGGAGGAGTTGGAGAGAAAGAAAAGCAAGAGGCGCGAGTGAGCAGAGGGAGCAGAGAGGCAGGAGCCACCAATGCTCCCGTCCTGGGGGCAGCACCCCCCACCCCGTGCCAACCTCCTCCTTCGAGGGGGGGACCCGTGTGGCCAGAGAGGGCCAGGGACTCAGGAGAGCAAAAGGGGAGGGGAGCAGAGTTGAGACCAGACTATCTCCAGACCCAGAGGGGAGGCAGGAGGGAGGAGAGGAGTGGAACTGGGTTAAGATGGGGCAGGGTGCGGCCAGCACAGACTTCTGGGGCTGACAACCAGACGGACCCACATTGCAGAAGGAGGGTCCAGCCCCTCCCCCATGTCCTGCTCATCCCATCTCCCTGCCTTTGCCCAAACCAGTGGCCCCTCAGCGATGCCTTACTTCCCCATTCCAACCTCGACCCATCCCCAGCGGGTGTGCCTGACTCTTCCTCCCCGCCCACTCCCGCACTCACCGCCCTCAGCAGTGAGGCCCCCCCTGCCTCCCTGGGCTTCATGCTTGTGGGCAGGGTAACATTCTTGTGGTCAAGGGTACATGCTGGGCCCCCATAAATGTGCTTAGTTTTCACAAACATCATAGGAAGCTTTGTAAGCTAATCATTAAGCCCATGAGCTTGGGACTCTGCTGGGCTGGGTTCAAGCCCCAGTATCTTCATTTTTATATAGTAGGTGCCTCATAAATGCTAGGCCTCCCCTCTCTTCCCATGCAATGGGTCGCTCAGGAAACACACAGAGCAGGTGCCCAACAGCGAGCTGAGGTGTCCTCCTCCTCCCAGTGAGAGGCGCAGGTGTGTCTTCCCAGCCCAAACCAGAGCTGCCCGGCTTGGGAGAAAGGCCCATTGCTCATTCTCCTTAAGTCTCTGCAGCGCCAACGATCAATTGGTTGCCATGGAAACCAGCCCTCCAGTCAGAGACAGGCTCTTCTTGGCTGAGCCAGCACCTCCCACCCACCCACTCAGGCCACTCTGTGGGTCCCTCATGTAGGACTGCTCCGCAGGAGACAAGTGGTACCCTAGCATAATGTGGGTGCGCCTGCCTGCATCCTCAGGATTCTGGGATCCCCAAAGAGAGAGCACTTGTGGGTGGGGGAAGCGAATAGCAACCCACTCCAGGTGGCCTCCTGAATTTTACAAGGTGCTCCCCCATACATCACTGCCCTTGGTAAGCAGAACAGACCTGAGAGGTGCAGCTTATTAGCCCATCAGGTAAAAGAGGACATTGAACCCAGCTGAAGAGCCATGGGAAGCTGGGCACATACCCACTTCCTGAGCCTCCACCTCCCACCCCTCCTTCCTGCCCAGAGGGTTGGGAGAGGTGTTCTTGGCCCCACTACAGCTGGCACCGCCTTCCCATGACATCTGCCCCTGACACTTTCAGTGCCCATTAGTGCCAGGCCCACCAGGGGCCATTAGCCAAGATCAGTGGGCCTGCCCACCCACTCCTGCCTGGCTTCAGCCTCCGGCCCTTGTCCCCCATTCTCCCGAAGTGCCAGCCCCGTGGGATGGAGGCCAGACTGTGAGTCAGGGAGCTCCAAGTTTGACCACCCCTGGCCCATGCGCCTGAGCAAGCCAGGTAACCTCCTGTCTGAGCCTGTTTGTCTGTTTGGAAAATGGGAACAAGTCTGCCTGCCTTCTGAAGATGTGGTGGAGTCCAGCAAAGGGTGTCGAGACCTTAGCACAGGGCCTGGGATGTGGCCCAGACTCGGCAAACGGAGAGGCCCCTCTCTCCACCCCCACTGTCCCTTCTCAGTGACCAAAACTGTCCCTGGGAGCTGAGGGCCAGGCTCCCGTAGGGCACCGCTGCTGGGAGGAGGCAGGAGGCAAACGCTGCCGCTGTTAATAACCAGCCCGGGAAAACGCGACCACACATGAGGTCTACATACTGGCAGCCACTCGCCCCCAGACTCCGCGAGCAAGAGGCCCATCAAAACCTGAATCTGACCGACGGAGACCGAGCCCCCTCTGCCCCGGCCGGTCCAGCGGCAGCCAGAGCCGGCCACCCTGTGCCGCTGCTGCCCAGTCCACCACAGGGCCCGACACTGACTGCGCACCCGCCGTCTGCCTGGCACGCTAACACCCACCACGCCACAGCCCCGTGGGTGCCGCAAGTCGGGAGGCGAGCAGCTGTGTAGGGCGATGGGGAGACTTCTGGGAGGAAGGGAGAGGTGCTTCTCACTTTTCAGCTGTGGTCCCGGCCCCAGGCAGCTGCCCCTGCTGGCCACTGTTAGAGTCTTGCCCTCTGCCTAGGAATTCCTGCCATTGTGCCCTGTCTCCTGGGGCACACCAGCCACTGCACAGAGAACCGCCTGGCCCGGCACCCCAGGTGCAGCCCCACAGGGGTCCATTGTGTCAGCCCCCTCCAACCGGGCTCTAGCTTCCTCCTCCTCCCTGCACACCAGACCTCCAACCCAGTGCGAGCGAGCTCGCTCTCTCTCTCTCTCTCTTTCACCTTCACTGAGCACCTACTATGTGCCAGACACTGCATGAGGTACGGTGACCACTGTCAGCCCAGTCCCCCTCCCGGGCTGCCCCTCTTAGAGATGAGGAGGTGGAGGCAGAGAGAAGGTAAGTCACAGGGTCCACAAAGGCCAGAACCTGGATTTGAGCACAGGTCTGTGGGCTTCAAAGGCCGTTGTGTGGGCGCAGTACCTGAAGAAGTCCCCGGGGCCTCCTCCATTAGATCTGCCTCTCCTCCCTGCCCCTCTCCCGAGGGCTCCTGCGGCACAGGATGGAAGGCGTGGAGTCCAGGTAATACCATGTTTCTGCTTCCTTCCCCCTCCTCTAGAATGCAAACGGTTTCATTAAGTTACACTCTCATCTGTCCTGGGGAGGGGAGGCGGGAGCTTTGCCCCTCCCCCGGTCAGCCCGCCCTCCAGTGGGTGCTCAGGAAAGCTTCCCTGCGCTGTGCCTCCCTTGATTAGATACTAATTGCTGCCATGCTCTCAAATTGAGGGCTTTAATTTCCCCAAAACGAAAAGTGCATCTCAATCAGCCCCTCCCCCGAAGCACCTCTCCCAAGAGGAGCTAGGACCAGGCCTCGGACAGACCAGCCTACTTCCTGCGTGCCAGCCTTTCTGGTCTTTCCCCTCCCACACCAGCACCACAGCCACTCCTGTCCTTCCCAGGTCCTTCCCTGCCTGGGGAGGGAGCCCTGTGGGCACTTGTGTCCAAGAAGCATTCTGCAGGAGCAGACCCCTACAGTTTCGGGCTCAGCAGAGTGAGACAGGGCCCGCAGCCCAGGGGTCAGAACCAGGTGACGAGGGTGGCCCCAGGCAGAGGCAAAGCTGCCTGCTCCCCTGACAGTCCCAGGGCAGCCTGGTCCTTAGATGCTTCATCTCAGCCCACAAGAATGGGCAGAAGGCTGGGCGGGAGCCCAGTGAGGGAGGAGACTGGGAGGGGCCATATAATCTCCCCTCTCTGGATCTCAGAAGACTGCTGGACAGCAGCTTGGAGTCAAGAGCCAGAAGGCTCTTTGGTCTGCGCGGCACCCCCCAACCCCCCCACCCCCCCACCCCCCGTGACCAGGCACAGGTCTGGGGGCTGCAGATCCCCCACTCGGATCCTGGAGGGGCTGGCTCACCAGGTCTGAAAAGGGAGGGCACCAGGAGCTCACACTCTTTAAAAAGCTTCCAAATGCCTCTAAACGCGACATGGGTTTGGAAACTGCCAAGCCAGTCTCGCTCCTTGAACTGTCAGCTAGCTGACAGGGAGGGCCCTGTCTAGCTCAGGGTCCCAGAGCATGTCAGAGGGCTAGGCCAGGTGATAGCCTTTCTGACTATGAGACTTCAAAGAAGGGACAGAGAGTGAGGTGGGGGGTGGGGGGACTTAGGCGCAGCACCCACCCGTGGGAGTGGAAGAGCCAGGCCACCATCCCAGAGGGGCTGCCTTGTCCGTATATACAGCCTCCAGCCTCGGGAAGGTTTTAAACAGGGCCAGTGACGTTCAGCCTGGGCCTACGCAGCGGTGTGAACCCAAGAGCTATTGGCAAGGGGAACGGGAAAGCAGATGCGATGGCGTGGGGAAATCGAAAACGCCCATTAGGATCAGCGCACCGTGTCATGTCATCGGCAGGCGCAGAAACGCCGTCCTTCTGTGGCTGGAGTTGGCCCCGCTCCAAGAACACCCCGTGTCACAGCCCCCTAACCTGGGCACTGTTGGGCTTCTGCTTGAATCGGTGAGTCCTGAGTAGCTGCTCTTTCTTCTTCTTTTTTCTAAAACTTCAGACAAATGCTTGTTGCCTCTCACTTTGGCCTTTTATTTCAAATTTAGTGGTTGCAGGCCTTGAACAAATTACTCCACCACCTCCCGGCATAGAGGGGGCTGGGGACCTCTCCCAGGTCCACTCTGGCTCCAGAGCCTCCAGCCAAGCCAGCTGGCATCATGGTTATCGTCACCATCACCACCATCATCATCCTCACCATCATCCTGGCAGATGTGTGCTGAGTGTCTAACCATTTCAGGCACTGAGACAGGCACAGGCACTTTCTCCTCCTCTCAACCACCCTAAGAGGGGTTCCCTTCCCCTCACCCCCCACCCTCACAGAGGAGCCCAGTGAGGCTCAGGAGGTGTCGCTTGCAGGGAGAAATACCTGCCGTGTCGGTTTGAGCCTGGGGTGGGTCACTGGCGCAGCACTTCAGGGCCCGGAGGAGCATAGGAACAGGGTGGGGTGGCGCCGCCCCAGCCCAGAGCTCAGCCAGGCTCTGACGGAAAGTGGGGAGTGTCATTAAAGTGCGGAGGCAGCCCGCCGCTCCCTGCCCTGGCATTTGGGACTCCGACCTGAGCAAAGGGGCATGGGAGCACACTAATAGCCCCCCCCCCCAAGGGCACTCTCCAAACCAGAGGAGTGGTGGGGAGGATGGGAATTCAGGGTGGTGTGTGTGTGTGTGCCACTAAATAGGGGCGGTGGAGTGTCAACACAGAGTAGCGCAGAACCCCCGGGGGGGAAAGGCCCTAGCCGCTTTGCTCCTCCCGACCCCTCACTGCACACCCATTTTACGAGTGGCTTGCCCAAGGTCTGATGGCAGGAGCTGGACTGGGAGCAGTTTCCAGACCTGACTGGGAGGCTGGAAATTGGGGACCAGGGGAGGGAGCGAGGACCTGCCTGGCCCCTGGCAGAGGATTTGGGAGGGGGCATACAATGATATAGCCAGGACACCCCCAGCCGCACCACCTGCACCCTCCACCCCAGAGGCAGCGACTGGAGACCAAGCCTCCCCTGCGCCCACACCTGTGACCTGTCCCTCTGCTGCCCAGCTCAAGCCGCCGCCCCCCCCCCCGTGGGGCTGTCCCCCTCCCTGCCACGAGGCTCCGCTCGCTACCCCCACCCTTGTAGAGCTTCTCTCCTCCTCCAGTCTCTCTTTCCCCAAATGGATCCCCACCCCACAAACCCCTTCCCACCCTACGTATTTACTTCAGCCACTGCCCACCACCCCATTCCGTCTGAATGACCTTAGGCAAGTATCTTAACCTCTCTGAGCCTTAGTAGTGCCTTCCAGTATAAAATACTTTGGGAGGGGGACACAGAAGACCTGAGTGATGGAATGCTGCCTTCAGTGGGTTAAACAGGGGGAGCCTGAGTGTGAAAAATGCTTTCCCCAGTGTGTGTTTACTTGTCTCTGTGCAGACACCCTGGAGGGGAAGGGAAGTCAAGAAGCTGGCTGCCTCCCGGGAGGGGAGCCTGATCCCTGGGGTTCGGAGACCAGGTACTGCACACACTTATCTTTTGAATATTGTAACATATAAATGCATTGGCAAGTCCAGATTAAATAAAAGATTTAAGCAACTCCAGATTAGCAACTCCTAACAGATTAAATAAAAGGCAAACATAAACTATGCCTTGGAAATATTAGTACCTGAAGCTGTTTTGAGGACTGACACATAATGTGTGTGAGTGAGGCAGACAGACGTACGTGGAAGCCTCAGCCGACCGTCAGGTTTTGATCGTCACTGCTGGCTTGCTGGGCTCTCGCCTGCGCTCAATTTCTGTCTCCTTTTCTCTCCCACCTCTCGCTGCTCCTCTCTCTCTCCCCTCCTCCTCCCTGCAACCCCTCCCTGCAGCCCCTCCCTGCAGCGAGGCACCTTGCCACCCACGCCCCAGCCTCTCTCCTGGGAGGGTGTCCAGAATGTGTGATGGTGGATCAGGGCCACTGTGGAGCCAGGGGAAGGAGTAGGGGCAGCTTTGCCTCCCAGCAGCCCCCGGAGACCTATCCTGACAGGTGATTCCTAGACCAGGGATACTCCCCTCTTGGAGCTGACAGAGCCCCAATTTAACCCTCCGTAGGCGATGAAAAGGTGGGAGGGGATAGTAAAATCAGTGGGTGCAGCCCCCAGTGGACCGTTAGAACTCCCCGTCACCCCCTCCCAAAACATACACCCCAGGGTGCACACACAGCCCCTGACCGCGTCACCAGGACCCTGTCTGTCTCTCATTGACGGGCTCCTTCTCCCCTCCCCTCCCAGTCTCCTCGGGCTCTTCCCTTCATACTCTGGGCCACAGCACACCCAGAGATGGCAACAAGTAACCAGCACCCGGGGCCTGTCTGAGGCTTGGCGGTGTCACCTCAATGAAGAGCCGAAAGGGCACAGTGGGACTGGCTGGGACCTGGGACCCTTCTCAGACTCCACGCAGCAGCATTGGCCAGGGCTCCAGGGCAGCGGAGGGGGCTCACCCGGGTGGACCCAGATGCTGGTCCAGGTGGGAGGCCTGGCTGGACACCAAGGGAACTAGGTCTCAGGACCCCCTGGAAAGACCCCCTCCCTCACCAGTCTCGCTGTCTTCAGCCTCACTCCCTCCAGGCCACTGTCCACAGTTTGGGTCTTAATGGCCCTGACACTGGGCTGGGTGTTGACAGATCTCTCCCTCTCTCTAGAACCATTGGTAACTCCCACAGCATTGGGGACGGTGTCAAACTACTCCGCCTGGCACTCAAGGCCCTTCAGACCGGCCCCACTGGGCTCCCTGACGCTGCTGGCAGAAATCTTTCCACTTCCCTCTCCCTCCCCAGATGCCCGGCTTGCTCATGCCCCTAGCTCACGCTAACAGCACAATCAACAGTAGTCCCAGTTCCTAACCACTTTGCCTGAGAGGAGCGGGGGAGGGGTCTGTGGGTCACCTGAAGGCCACAGCCCCGTCAGACTTCACTTTGTCCAGGGCGGCCCCTCAGGCCATGTTGCTGGGCTAGCCTGTCCCTTCCTTACTCAGAGAACCCCCGGGGGCCAAAGGATGTCAACACAGCCCGAGGCAACTGCAAGGTCTGCTCATCTGGGTCAGCCTTGGAAAAGTGACACTTGGGTCTGCTAAGGGCCTGGTGGCCCTGGCACTTTCCCCATCAAACCCTGAGACTGCCCCCCCCACCTGCCTGGCAGAGGTGGGCGGCTGCCCTGAATGTGCGAGCCCTGCATTCGGAGTCAATGAACCCAGGCCTCTTCTGCCAGCCCTCAGGGCGTCTGAGCTCATAGCTTCCTCTTACTCCTGGAAATGGAGAGTGACAGGTGAGCTGTGACACTCACAGGGACGGAGGCAGCAGGAAAGAGGCGGCGGGAGGAAGCGGCACAGGGCAAGCTTGCACGAGCCCCCCGTGGTCTCTCTGTGCCTGTTTTCTCGCCTGTTAGAAGGCATCCTCTGATTATGCTGAGCCCGATAAGCCAGGCACAAAAGGACAGACACCCCCATGCCCAGGAGCTTGGAGACAGGAGGAAGAGTGCTGTTCTCCGGAGAGAGCGGGGGAGGGCGTGGGGAGGCCATCAGAGGTGGGGATGCAGTCTCTGGAGGATGAGGAGTCCTGGAGATGGGTGACAATGTGGGCGAGCTTGGTGCCGCAGAACTGGGCGCTTCAAGATGGTTCAGATGGCGAGTTGTGTGTTAGATAACATTTTACTGTAATTTTAAAACTCGGGAGGGATCAGCCCCGTACCAGGGAAGGCTGTGGGGGCCCGAGCTGAGGGTCTGCGTAGCGCCAGGGTAGTGGGAGGGCTGCTGGGAAGCCTGCCTTCCTTCAGAGGCCCGGAGCTGCCTTCAGCTCAGAGCGTGGTAGAGAGGGGGAAGAGCCAAAGGGCCCCGGGAGGAACCAGAGAGGGCTGGGGGCTCTGCCAGCCAAGCCCATCCCCCAACATATCACCAGGTCTGCCCCTTCCTCAGGGTGCAGGGCAGGGGTCATCAGGACTATTTTCCGGAAGAGGAGACCAGGGCCTCAACAGGCTCAGAGGCCGTCCCTGGGCTAGGCAGGTCCAGCTTCCCTCCCCACTCCAGGGCCCCTTCTGCCGCATTTAAACCCAGCCCGGCCCAGCCCCTGGGAGCAGGTTCGGAAACAAGCACTGCCTGGTCCAAGTCCTGCCCAGAACGGCACCCCTCTCATCCTTAATTGTCCCCTTTAGTGGGCAAATGCCTTCGGTCTCCCCTCCTTCCCTTCTGCATGGCGGCCGCCCTGAGAAAATCGTGAGAGAAAAATGGGGTAGAGGAGACTCAGAAAAAAGCCACACAGCCCCATGAGAAGCTGCTGCTAACCTTCTGGGAGGCTCTGGGGGGGAGCTGGCAGGGAGTGGCCAGCTCCTGGGACCCGGTGGAGAGCAGGGAGTGAGCAGTGTCGTGGTGGGCAGGCGGGTGGGCAGGTGGCGCTTGGAGTCCAGTGATTTCTCCCACGAATCTCCACCCACCTGGCAGCCCCCGATGAGTGAGCACCCGCCAAATGCCCAGGGGACCCTGCAGGCAGGCAAAGCTTGCAACCCCATTGTACAGAGGAGAAAAGCAAGGCCGCTGGCAAGGCAGTGGACACGTGGACATGGCTCAGCAAAGGTGACACAGCTGAGAAATGCCCGGCCTGGGACTTTGAAACTACATCTGTCTGAAGCTAAAGTCTGAGAGAGAGAAAGAGAGAGGGAACTAACTGATGGAAAGAAAAAGAGATGGAGAGAGGAAAGGAGAAAAGGAAGGGCAGAGAGAAATGGAGAGAAAGAGGGAGAGAGCGAGAAGGATTATGAGGACAGCAATCTGCCGCCACCAGCCGCTGGACATTGATACAAATGGAAACCAGGTGCTGAAGTGGTCGACGTGGCTGCAGGAGACAGTGACGGTGGAGGCCCTGGGGGGCCAGGCCTGCCTCTGAGGGCTCCGGCTGTGCCTGGTTGGGGTGCGGGGTTCCTAAGAGCTGAGGGGGGATCAGTACCCCCACCATGGCTGCTCACTTTTCCTCATTGTGGGTGGTTGCCATGGCACTTGCCCTCCCTCCTCCCCACCGCCCACCCTGGGCCTTCCTGTCCAGCTTCCGGGCCGGGGAGCACTCACCACTCCTGGGCAGCGCCCACCCTTCCCACACAGCTCGGGGCTGGATCCCCAGGGACTCCAGCCTGGGCCCGGAGGTGCAGGGAGAGTCTGAAAACCTGGGTCCCAGTCCTGCTCTGCCACTGTATGGCCTCGGGCAAGTCACTTTCCCTCTCTGAGCTACATTTCCAGAAGGTCGGACATTTCCCAGATGGATCGGTTTCTGGGGTGTCATGGTATCAGACACCAGCACCCATTCAGAGAAGGTTGTTCGGCACTATCCAGAGAGCACTGAGTCTGGAGTCCAAACAGGGGTTCAAATCTTGACTCTCGGCTACTTATTAAGCACCTACTGTGTGTCAAGCACTGGTCCAGAAGCCAGAAATACTGACTTCCTCCGTGGCCCCTCACCCTTGACAATTCTGAATCTTGATTTCCTCATCTGTAAAATGGGCCGGGGAGGGGGAGGAGCAAAGGAGGCCATTTAGGGGAGTCCCCCTACCCCAGACAGACTGCAGCCTGAATGTTCTTTCGGCGGGGGCCCACAGAGCCAGGCTCGACCACATGCCACTTGCGTCACCCTGTGGGGATCCCTGAGACAGCCTGGCATGAGGGTGGCGCTCTATCTGTGTTAGGTGGGTGCCATCCCCGCCTCCGCCTCACTGCTCCAGGCAACCCCGGACCTTCCCAGGAGAGGGTGCAGGCTGGGGTCCTTAGAGACCAAGTCTTCCTTCAAAGCCCCCCTTCCTGAAGGGTTGAGGAGAGGACAGCTGACACAGAGCCTTCCTCATAGTCATCTTCTGCTCTGAGACCTTCCGTGTCTCCATGCTGTCCTCCAAAGGAGCCCAGTTCCTCCCAGGCTTTCGGAGCCTTCAGGACAGAACACCCCTTCCTTCTGTTCCCCCTCCCCTCCCCTTCCCTCCCCAGGCCTGCCTCCCCAACATGCCATTCCACCCTCTTTTGGGGGGCTCATTTTCCTGCCTAGAGGGCCACCCTATCTCCTTAGGGGAGGAAGGGTCCAGCCTGTGGGAAGGCTGCCTGTCCCTCCCTGGCCACCCTTCCCCCAGATCCCACAGCCGCCCCTGGTTTTTTTCCACCCTGCTCCTCCGGAAATCCACTCAAATTTCTCCAGGGGCCTGAGAGCCTCTGGGCTTCACTGTTGATTTTTCACAAGTGATTATTGGCGGCAGAATTTGTCACCTGCACAATGAAAGGAAAATGAACCTTTCATCAGAGCCAGCCTGCAGAGGCTTGGAGAGCTGGGGGAGCTGGCTGTAGGAAGGAAAGGGGAGGGG